>NC_057864.1:219791063-220111063 GCF_019393635.1 Dromiciops gliroides | reverse complement strand
CTTGCCCAGGGTCACACAGCTAGTAAATGTCAAGTGTCTGAGGCCAGATTTTAATTCAGGTCCTCCTGAATTCAAGACCAGTGCTTTATCCACTGTACCACCTAGTTGCCCCAATTCACAATTATTGAATAACCAGCTGCATTCTCTCCCTAAACTCCAGTCTCTCATTACCAGTTTCCTATTGGATGCTTCTAACTAAATGTCCCAGAAATACTGCTCACAATCTATACTCCTTACATATGAGTCTGACTAAGTGAATGCTATTTTACTCAGGCAACTCTAGTAGCTTTCTATTGCCTCTAGGACAAATGATAAATTCCTCTGTTTAGCTTTTAACCTGGTCCCAACTTACCTGTCCAGACTCAATGGACAAGACACCCTCACTCACACTGCAATACAACCAAACTGGCCTTCTCTCAGATTCTCCCACATGACACTCCCTTTCCTATTTCTGTGTCTTTGCACAGGAAAAGGAGCCATATGTACAAATTATTTGTAGCAGCACTTTTTGTTTTTGTTTTTGTTTTTGTTTGTTTGTTTGTTTGTTTTGCGGGGCAATGGGAGTTAAGTGACTTTCCCAGGGTCACACTGCTAGTATGTGTCAAGTGTCTGAGGCCACATTTGAACTCAGGTACTCCTGAATCAAGGGCCAGTGCTTTATCCACTGCGCCACCTAGCTGCCCCAAGCACTTTTTACTGTAGCAAAGAACTAGAAACAAGGCAGGTATTCCCATAAATTGAGAAATGACTAAATAAATTATGACATGGATATAATAGATTATTGTTGTGCTATGAGAAATAATAAAAGGAGTAGATTTAGACTTAGAAGGACTTCAATGAACTGATTTAGAGTGAAATGAGCAGAACTAAGAGAACAATTTACATACTGAATACAAGGTAAAGAAAAACAGAACTGTTTAAAAGCTGCTTATTGAATGACTGATCATTGTGGTAAACAATTAGAACTCTCTCTCTCTCTTTCTTTCTTTCTTTTTTTTTTTTTAGTGAGGCAATTGGGGTTAAGTGACTTGCCCAGGGTCACACAGCTAGTAAGTCTTAAGTGTCTGAGGCTGGATTTGAACTCAGGTACTCCTGACTCCAGGGCCGGTGCTCTATCCACTGCGCCATCTAGCTGCCCCAGTGTGATTTATTATTAGTCTTTGAGAGTTCTAATTGCTGGGGCAGCTAGATGGCTCAGTGGATAGAGCACCAGCCCTGGAGTCAGGAGTACCTGAGTTCAAATCCAGCCTCAGACACTTAAGACTTACTAGCTGTGTGACCCTGGGCAAGTCACTTAACCCCAATTGCCTCACTAAAAAAAAAATAATAATAAAATAATGAATCACACTACATGAGGCATGCATTTTCAGACATAGCCAATGCATGTCTTTACTTTGACTATATGAGTTACAAGACAGAACTTTTATTTTGGGGGTAGAGAATTAATGATGAGAGGAGGGGTGATGATGATGAAACCAAAAATACAAATAAAAAGAACATCAATGAAACTTTAGGAGCTATGCAGATCACAGAAATTCAAAAAGGTACACAAAATATTTAAAATATATTTATGTAATAATAATTTCTACTGCTGAAAGGGGCAGGGTGTTGGGACACTTGTCCTAAGGTGTTTCTCTCAATTTTAGACCTACACAAATGGGCTAAATTCAATCCTGGAAGAGCCTGAACTCTAGAGAGAGGGGCATGTTCCTTTTTTCTCATATCTCTTGCTCTTTATGACCCCGATGTAGGGAAAATTACTTAAAACTTGGTTTTGGCTCATATTTAGAGTCTTCTCAAAAGTGATGAGTAGAAAAGCATTCAATGCAAGTGCAGTATATGACAAGCTATTCATTTTCTCTACACAAAGAAATATTTAACAAAAAAAAAACACCTTAATCAACAGTAACAACTTATAACCATTGTTATATTCTGCCAGGAGGATAAGACGTAAAACATTAGAACATGAAGCATTTTGAAAGAATGCTCAATTGGCCTTTCTCCTTCAACTCAGTGCAGCCCTGCACAATCTAAACAATTCTCTCCAGGTCCACAACTTCTGGCAAACCAGGCCAGTAGTTAGGCTCATCCTCCTACCAGTGGTCACATTCTCAAGGTCCTAGAGACTCCTCTCAAAATGCAACCAGCATCAACTGAAAACCCAGCAGTTCCCAACACCCAAAACTCAAGGTTGCCTTCAAGGGTAGAAACTTTTATTCTCACGATTGCAGCTCAGTCGCCTATATTCAGAAAAACAACGCAAAGCAGAAAAGGCAGCCGGAGGTCTAAAGCCCAGATTCAGGCTTAGACTTGCCTAAGCAAACACAGATGATTTAGCTGCCACATGATCAAAGAGAGACTGGAAGAGCCCTAAGGGGCTGCATGGACAAGAAAAGAGAGGCAAAGGGTAAAGTCACTCATTCCCTTTAGAGTTCACTGAACAAGCCACTTGTCCTGACTTAGTGGCCAAGCTTCTCTGATGCAGCTCTGCCAAAGCCCTACTCCCCCCATCCTCCCTGTCAGCTGTCAGCAGAGTGAGGGAATCAAGGTACCCCTAAGAGGATTGATTGTTTCATCGTCCCAAAGCCCCTGAGTCCTTCAGTGCTGAGTCAGAAGCATTGAGGGCAGCTCAACAAATGTCCCTCGGGGAACATACTGCAATCCAGCTCTGCTACACTTTAAAAAACTCAAGCAGCACAGAACTGATTCTTTTCCTCTTCCTTGTACAAAGTATATCCTGAGTGTGAATGCAGTTTTAAGCTTTAAAAGCTTTTTTAATAGCTTAAGCTATATTTTTGGGACACCCTGTAAAAGGAAATGTTTACATTTATTTATGTTTTCCAAGCTCATAATATTTAAAAGAATTTTTTAATTATGCAATTCTGGTAACAAAACTGTCTTTTCTAATTTCATTATCTGAATACCAGCCCAACTGGTCCCATGGTTCCAATGGCTTTTCCTAGCTGTATTGCAAATATTTCACTGATGGGCTACAGCCATCAGCAGAAAGGGGAAAAGGTCAAAAAGGGGAAAAAGGTACACAGCAAATTCTGTATTGGACCTGTAAACATAACTTGTTAGTAACCAGAAATAGGGTGACCTAGAGAATGCATCAGGAGATCAGAACCACCAATCTCAGCCCTTATATCAAAAGCAGAAGGAAATAACATTACATACAGGAAGTTAAGAGAACAGGGATAAGAAGTTCCTCTGACATAAGTTATATACTCTCCCTTCCCATAATGCCCTCCCCCCCACTCCCCAAGTACTCTGTGAGGAAGTTCTGTTTGGTCCTCCTATTTGCTATACAAATGAAATATCCTCAACACTCACAACTAATCAAGAAAAAAAACATGCACACACATTCCCACTAGTAAGTGTATTGTTTCAATGATTAACTTTCAAAAGGAAGGCAGCCGTTTTTATAATGCCTTTGATTCCAAACAGCTCAGAGTAGAGACAGCAAGGGGTTTTCTAAAGAGCTTTTGCTATAAGACAAAGCTATAGGAAAATGGAAACTATGCAAGGAAGCAGCTCCAGTTCTCAAAGCTGCCAAAGTGATTTTCCTGAAATGCAGGCTTGATCCCTCTCTAGGATCAAATATAAATTAGTTTGGCTTTTAAAACCCTCAAAAGTAGTACCAAACTGTCTTTCCAATCTCATTGTACATTATTCCCTTCCCTGAACCATATAATCCAAACAAAGTGACCTTCTTTCTGTACTTCATACATGCTGCTTTATCTCTCTTCTTCATATCTCTGCACTGTTCAACCCTGGCCCCCACAAACAACTAAAATGTACTCCTTCCTGGTCTCAGACACACAGAAACGCTCTCTTCTTTCAAGAAGAAACTTAAGTACTCTCTTCTACATGAAGCCTGGGGTTAGTGCCCTCCTTCCCTAAAGATCTTATATTTTATTACTTTATATTTACTTATATTTATTCTATGTATACATGTGCTTTATATATACATACATATATGTACAAATACATATAGAATATATTGTGTACATATACATATATACACACACAAATTTGTGTTTACATACACATATTCATGTCTCCTGTTAGAACATAAACTCCTTGAGAGTGGGCAGCTAGGTGGCACAGTGCATAAAGCACCAGCCCTGGGGGCGGCTAGGTGGCGCAGTGGATAAAGCACTGGCCCTGGACTCAGGAGTTCCTGAGTTCAAATCCAGCCTCGGACACTTGACACTTACTGGCTGTGTGACCCTGGGAAAGTCACTTAACCCCCATTGCCCCACAAAAAAATAAAATAAAATAAAAAATAAAGCACCAACCCTGGATTCAGGAGGACCTGAGTTCAAATCTGACCTCAGACACTTGACACTTACTAGCTGTGTGACCCTGGGCAAATCAATTAACCCTCACTGCCCCACAAAAAAAAAGAAAAAAGAGAGAGTGGGGATTACTTCATCCTTTGTATCTCTATCCCCAGAACTAAGCAAAGAGTTAATAAAATTTTGTTGAACTCCCATTTGCCATTATTCGAACCTTGTTCTCCATGCCCCATTAACCACTCCCTTATTTCCACCCACTTCAACCCAATGCCCCTCCAACCACCCACTCTAAAGCTACTCAACCCTTACATTGCCATCTCTGGAATACTTATTCCATAGGTAACAAACTGGATATTATCATAAACCTTTTCCTTTCTTGATCTCTACATTGCATTCATTGAGACTTGGCCATCTCCTGATGATATAGCTTCTCTGTCTACCTTTCCAGAATGTTTTGCCCTCTGACTCATAAACCTGACTCAATGGTCATGGTGGGGGAGTTGGAACAATCCTTCCACCATCCTCTATTGCCATTTCCAGCATCTTTCTCTATAACCAACACTAAGTAACCTCTCCTCCTTTCAGATTCATTCAATCTATATTCATCACCCAATTAAGACTCTGGTACCTCTTGTCTACAGACCTTGGGGCTGCTCTTCCTCTTTCCTATCAATAAGTTCAGTGTCTGGCTCACAGTCCTTGTCTTCTCCTCAACTTTAGCCCTTATACTGGAGGCCTTCACCATACAGGTTAATACTTTCTCAAACATTCTTAACCTCACAGTTTCTGAATTTAGTCATTTATATGACCTACTTCTCTACCCCACAACAGTTACATTTCAAATGTTAATATCCATGATTTTGCCATCACCCACAAGTGTTCCACATGCATGTTCATGAACTCTGTTGTCACTCCACCTTTTGCACTGTCTGGCAACCCTAAACTCTGTTCTTCATCCTTGACATGACCTCCAATCCCTAAACTCCTTGGTTCTTTCCTAGACCATTGCCCTTGCACTAGCTACACTTTCTTTCCTCCCCCATTTTGTCCCTTTGATGAACCAATTTAGTTCTACACTGTCCTCTTCTCTCTAGTCCCTTGCCCCTTCAGCCCATCAAAGATTTTGCCTCACCAAACCACAGCCTTGAATTATTCCTGCCATTGGCTACCTTTATTTACTTGCTACTGAACAAAGCTGTAGAAAATCACAAAAGCACAAAACTGTGCTGATTAGACCTACTACAAGTTTATGTTACATAAACTAAAGTGGGCTCTCACTGGAGCAAGACAATCCTTTTACACCTCCCTAATCAATTCACCATCCCACTTACACAACAGCTTTTACAAACCTTTTCATCTCCCCTGAAACTTCTCACAGTTCCCCCTACTCCCACCCTCAACTGAGAATCTTACCTATTTCACTGAAAAAACTAGAACCATTAGCAGAGTTCCCTCATCTCTATTCTCAATCTCATATCGCTTAGATGCAACTATCTCTATCTTGTCTGCATAAAGAGGTGATCCTTCTCCTTGCCAAGGCAATTCCATTTCATCTAACAGGTTGCCCCCTCTATCATCCTTACTTCAGTGTCTACTGGCTATTTCTCTATTGCCATCATCCAAAACTTCTCTTGAAACATCAACCCCTCTAGCTATGTTCCTGTATCTATTCCCCACTTTGGTGGCTAAATTCCTTGAGAAGGACATCTACAAAAGTTGCCTCAACTTCCTTTCTTCTTACTCTCTTAATCCTTTGGAGACCAGCCTCTTACCACATCATTCAACTGAAACAGTTACTACTAATCTCTCAGTTGTCAAATCTAATAGTCTTTTCTGAATCCTCATCTTTCTTAAGAGCTCAGCAGCTTCTGACATTGTTGAGTACCCTCCTCTTCATACTCTCTTCCCTTTAGGTTTTCCTGACACTACTCTCTCCTGATTCACCCCCCACCTGTCTGACCACTCCTTCTCTGTCTCCTTTGCTGGATTTTCATTTATATCACACCCGATAACTAACCCTTCTTTTCTCCTTCTCCCCCTACTCAAGAAACTCAATACTCTTTTTCACCTGGTGATCTCATCAGCTCCCATGCTTTCTGTTATCATCTCTGTGCAGATGACTCTCTGATCTACTTCTCCAGCTCTAACCTCTCTGCTCACCTCCAGTTTCGAATCTTCAATTGACTATTAAATATATCGAATTGAATTTCCTATAGACATTTTTAACTCAATAGATCCAAAACTGAACTTACAAATCTTCTTTCAATACAAACTATCCCCTCTTCCTAACTTCCTTATTACTAATGAGGGCACTTTTATTTCAATAACCCAGGCTCTCAAACTAGGTATCATCCTAGACTCTTCCCTCTCTCGCTCGTTCACCACATCCAATCTATTGTTTAAGGCCTATTGATTTTTACCTTCCTAACATCTCTTATAAGCCCCTTTCTGTCCTCTGAGACTAACTACCCTGCGTCAGGCCTTCACACCTGGACTATTATAATAGCCCACTGCTTTGGTTTCCTGCTTTCAGTCTCTCATCACTTCAGTCTGTTCTTCACTGGGCTATCAAATTGGTCTTCCTTAAGTGCAAGTCTGACCGTGTCACCCCTCTACGCAACAAACTCAAGTGGCTCAAGGATGAAATATAAAAATCTCTGTTGGCTTTTAAAGCCCTTCATAAATTTTTCCTTTTCTACTCCTCCAGTCTTCTTAGATCTTACTCTCTTCCACATATTCTTGGATCTACTGATACTGCCTCTTTGCTGTTTCTCATGTGGTACTCTCCATCTCCCTGCTTCCTGAATTTTCAATGTCCACCATGCTTTGGAACTCCCTCCTTCTTCACTTCTGCTTCCTAGTTTCCTGGCTTTCTTCAAGTCTCAGCTAAAGTTTTGCCTTCCATAGGAACCTTTTCTAAAGCTTCCTTAATCTTAGTGCCTTTCCTCTAAGATTACCCCCCCCAATTTATCTTGTATACCCCTTTTTTGTACATAGTTGAACAAAATAGCCCCTATCTTCTCTCCCCCATTAGACAGTGAGCTCCTTAAGGACAGAAAATTTTTAAAAATTTTCTTTTTATCTACATGGTAGGCTCTTAATAAATTCAAGCTGACTTTATGGTTGATTGAAGTTAACATACCAGGGGTAGAAGTCGTTTGGAGGAAATGATAGTGTTATATCATCAGAGAAATTAGATAAAGTGTTACTGACTTACTACTGCCTTTCATTCAGTTGTGTATCTCACAACTCTGGAGCCATCCACACAAAGTTACAATGTGCACAACACCCTAGGGCAGGTGTAATAGGAAAATAATTTTTCAGGATATAGCTGGGATTAGTACCCTTAGAGTACAGTAATTTATAGAACCCTAACACATTCAAATTCAGACAAAAGGCAGAAACTTTATTTACTTAGCCTTTTCTAAACTCTCACAAGAGAGTGTGTGTGTATAACACATATACATCTGAATGACAAGAATACTGCAAATACCATAGAGCCTAAAAAATTGCTGCATTGGGTCAATCACATGTTCACAACCCATAAGATCCCTTCAAAATTAAATTAATAGAATTTAATTGAAATAAGAATGTCATTAACACTAATTAGCAAAAGGATATTAATTATATGATCACAGATTTTAGAGCTGGAAATGAACTTATTAGGCCAACTCCCTTATACAGATAATGACAACAGCTAACATTTATACAAATTCCTTAAGGTTTACAAAGTTCTTTACATAGATTAATTCATTTGATCAAGCAGTGAAGATGTGAGGTGCCCTAGCAGAGGTCACAGGCAGGAACAAAGCCAGGCTTCCAGCACATCCTCCCAAACAAACTTGGAGCACTCACTCCACTGCATTAACTCCTCCGCTGTCCTTTGACTTGGTTAAATGGGATGATTAATGTGGGTATGTGGTTAATGTAGAAAGGAGGTAAGTCCTGGCCAAAATGGCTGGGCAATGGTTTTGTGATAGCACGTATTAAACACCGGCATTTAAGAAGACACATTATCCATACTAAGTACACCTGTTAAAAAGTGTTCATTAGTATCATTTGTTTTTTTGTTTTCTCAGCACCAAGTACAGTACTTGGCATGTAGGAGGTGCTTAATAAATGCTTGTTGATTAGTTATGGATATACAAATGCTTTCCTTTTTTAAAGGAAAAAAAAGAGCTTTAAAATCTACAGTTTTCTGGGGCAGCTAGGTGGCGCAGTGGATAAAGCACCGGCCCTGGATTCAGGAACACCTGAGTTCAAATTCGACCTCAGACACTTGACACTTACTAGCTGTGTGACCCTAGGCAAGTCACTTTAACCCTCACTGCCCCACCAAAAAAAAAATTTTTTTAAATCAGCATCCAACAAATTTTGTATACAAGAGACATACTTGAAACAGAAAGACACGAGAGTTAAAACACAGGGCTGGAGCAGAATCTAATACACTACAGCAGCCATCAAGATCTCAAACAAAGCAAAAGCAAGAAAAAAAATAGACCTAATTAAAAGAGATAAGCATGGAAACAACAATCTGCTAAAAAGTACCATGGACAATGGAGTTAAATTTTAAAAATTTTGCAGCATGTTTCTCTGATAAAGGCCTCATTTCTCAAATATATAGAAAATTGAATAATTTTTTGTTTTTTTTTTATTTATAAAAATAAGAGCCATTCTCCAATCAACAGTCAAAGGATAAGATAGGCAATTTTCAGAGGAAAAAAAATCAAAGCTTTCTATAGTCATATAAAAAATGCTATGAATCACCATAGATTAGAGAAATACAAATTAAAACACCCCTGAGACATCACCTCACACCTATCAGAAATAAACTGGTCCAACCATTCTGGAGAACAATTTGGAACTATCAAAAAGCCATAAAAGTGTGCATACCCTTTGACCCTGCAATACTACCACTACTAGAGCTGTATCACAAAGAGATCAAAGGAAAAGGAAAAGGACCTATATATGTACAAAAATATTTATAGTAGCTCTTTTTGTGGTCTCGATTGGAAATCAAAGAGATGTTTATCAATTGGTCTCACAGGAATAAACTGCATATTGTGGCATATGATTGTAATGGAGTACTATTGTGCTATAAGAAATCACAAAGGGGGTAGTTTTAGAAAAACATGGCAAGATCTATATGAAAACCGATGCAAAGTGAAGTGAGAAGAACCAGGAAATAATTGTGCACTGTAACTGCAATGATGATCAAATGTGAAATACTTGGCTACTCTGATCAATATAATGAATGCAAGACAATTTCAAAGGACCTATGATTTAAAAAAAGAAATGCTATCCACCTCCAGAGAAAAAACTGATGGACTCAGTGCAAACTGAAGTACTATTTCTCTCACTTTTTTTTTTGCAAAATGCCTAATATGGAAATGTTTTCTATGATTTCACATATATAACTGATATCATATTTCTTGACTTCTCAGTGAGTAGAAGGGAAGAAGGGAAGAAGAGAATTTGGAACTCAAAATTTAAAAAGAAAAAAATGTTCAAATAGGTAAAACAAAAGCTAAAATATACAACTGAACAAATTGCTGGCAAAACTAGAGATAAAAGACTTTTGGCATCTTCTGAACAGGATCACTAAATAATTTCTCAGAAGTCATTCTTCCTTGGAGAAAGAAACAAAAGCAAAACAAGAATTAGGCAGTTCTGTCTCTTCTCTGTTTTCACTGATCATTGTTCTGTCCACTCCAAGTTTAGATCCTATGTAACCTTTTTTTCTTCTATTAAAAAAAAAGGAATGCCTTCTGTCATCCTTAACTTCCCTTCCCAGCCTCGGATTATTGAGTTTTAGCAGTCTTGAAACTTTTCAAAGGTCTATGTCCCACTCATATGCATCTTGTTACTTAACCTTGCTTTCTTCTCCTGTACATTTTTTTAAAATCTAGGAGTGAATTACTATATCTCAAATCAAGATAGTCTTTTAATTTCAACTATTTGGAGCTATGCTGGGAATTACATTTCAGAAACCTAAACATATAATAAAGAATAACAAGCTAAATGGACTGCAGAAACATATAGCCTGAGAGGTGTTGTGTGTAAGAGTCCCAACAGATAAAATGAAATGTGAGTCTGATTCCTGCTTGAGTTTTACAAAGCACCATCTGAAAATATGAATTCAAACTGGGCTCATACATTTTTAAAATTTAAATTAAAAAGATGAGAAGTTCAGCCAAGAACTCTACATTGCATTAGTTAGACCCATGACTAGTAGTGCTAGAGAGTAAGATCGGGGAAGGAGGGTGTTAGTTAATTAATTGGAGCCTAAAATCCATACCATCATTTATGCCTAACAATACATTTATGTATTATGCCTAACACAATAGGCAATGATATGACCTATTTGGGTCACTCAACAGAATCAGCACAATGCTTAATGGAAACTTTTGAGCATGGAATAGCAAAGTGCAAATAAGTAGATAGAAAAGGGGAAAGGTACAAA
Source organism: Dromiciops gliroides (assembly GCF_019393635.1). Taxonomy (NCBI): domain Eukaryota; kingdom Metazoa; phylum Chordata; class Mammalia; order Microbiotheria; family Microbiotheriidae; genus Dromiciops; species Dromiciops gliroides. The sequence goes on along the minus strand of NC_057864.1, from coordinate 220,100,299 downwards.
AAGATGATATCAAGATTACTATAAGGTCAGTTGCTACTGAAAGCAACCTTTGAGAAACTTACCATCACAAGAGGAAGATGTTATAACGTTGTGTATAATGAAATATAGCACATACACACAAACCCTTCCCTGTAACTTCAATCTATATTATAATTTTTTTAAACGGCAATGCAAATAAAGGGAAGTGCAGCAACAACACCAGCCATCAGAAGATGTAAGATTCATCTCTTTTATATAATTAAACACTTTCTACCATCTCCACGTGGTAATTATTTCTACTGAAACTAAGCAACAATAATTAGAGACAACTAAGAACATATGTAGCAATGTGGCAAATGGTCAGGTTCAAGCAAAGCTTTTTCCTCCAACAGGCTTCTTCACAAGACTTTTGATCTGTTGGCAAGAAATGTTGCTGCCATGTGCCTCTGTGTGTTGGGGGTGGTGAGGGTGGAGAGGGGAAGAGGGGAAGAGGGGTGTGCATTAATTGCTTGTGATAACTAGAGTAATTCAAACATTGTGGGATTTAAATCCCATCAGAGTTTGTTCAACTGGACCACAAGAAACTGCCCAGAAAGAGAGAAACCACAACTCCGTACTCCATGGGATTGTGTGTCCCTGTTCTTCACTCCAGCAATTTTCTATCCTATTACTACTGTTTTCAGTAAACTCTTCTCCTTGCTTCTATTCTCCTGAAAATATCTGCATGAATGATCAAAGTAGATAGATATTGGGGTTTCAGCTTGCCTGCTAATATCCCCAACAGACCACACCTAGATACTTTGTTGTTGTTCAGTCGTTTTCAGTGTGTTCTGCCCTTTATGATCTCATCTGGGGTTTTTTTGGGAAGAAATACTGGAGTGGTTTGCCATTTCCTTCTGCAACTCATTTGACAGATGAGGATACTGAGGCAAATAGGGTTAAATGACTTGCCCAAAGTCACACAGCTAGGTTGTGTCTGAGGCTTGATTTGAACTCAGGAAGATGAGTGTTCCTCACTTCAAAGGGGGCACTCTATCCACTGTGTCACCTAGCTGCCCCACCTATGCAGTACTTTCCATCAAAAAAAAAATTCATCTTGTCCTTGTCAGATGCCTACTAGCCCTCTACTAGCTCTACTCCATACTCTTTTTGCCATAAGGGACTCAGCTTCAGCACTACTCCAAGATTAGCTGTCCTTTTCTGACACAGTGAAGCTAGCTTTAGCCCTTTCCTCTAATGAACAGTCCTTTTCTCTCCTGAATATCCCATCAAGTGCCTTACTATCTAGCCCTTTTTGTTTCTTAAAGACTCATTTTCTTGACCAACTCCTCTTTTTGAAGTGAAAGTGTATAGTTTCTAGGTGCTGCATCCTACAGTCAACGTAGCTGATATTTTTGAAGAATCCAATAATGCAAAGTGCTAAATGCTTTTCCCAACCTTGACCACTGGTATGAATTATCTTACTAACTTGTATTTCTTTTTTGTTTAAAAAAAAATTAGGGGAGCAGCTAGGTGGCACAGTGGATAAAGCACTGGCCCTGGATTCAGGAGTACCTGAGTTCAAATCCAGCCTCAGACACTTGACACTTACTAGCTGTGTGACCCTGGGCAAGTCACTTAACCCCCATTGCCCCGCAAAAAAAAAAATAGTAAGCATTTATTTTCTCTCTTCCCACCTTCAGAGAGAGAGAGAGAGACACAGAGAGACAGAGAGAGAGATACCCCCTTGTAATATCGAGCTAAAAAAAAAGTTTCTACATTGGCCATGTCTAACAATGTATGTCTCATTCTACATCTTGGGTCCATAAACTCTGTCCAGAAGTGAGCAGAATGTTTCATCACATCTTCTGGAATTGTGGTTGGTCATTGCAGTGATCAGAGTTGTTAACTCTTTCAAAGTTGTTTTTCTTTCCAAAACTGCTGTTACTGCATAAATTGTTCTCCTAGTTCTTACTTCATCCTACAGCACTGCATACAAATCTTCCCAAGTTTCTCTGAACTATCCTTTTCATTACTTTTTGAACAATAGTATTCCATAAAATTCATAAACTATAATTTTCTGTCATTCCCCAATTGATTGTCCCTTTAGCTTCCAATTCTTAGTCATTACCAAAAAAAAAGTTTTTAGAAATATTTTTGTACATTTGGGTTCTTTTCTTCTTTTCCTTTGATTTGATCTATTGTTTCAATGTCCTTATAATACCTATTTTGTTCTCTTGGTCCACCCTTAAATATTTTCAATTCAAAAACATCATAATACTTTTCAAATAACTTATACCCTATCTGGTCAATAGATTTATTCATAATGGCCATTACCCAACAGACAACAGAGAAGTAAAGTAAAAATGTACTTATAATACAATTAGCAAGCAATAATCTAAAGTGACAGGAAAAGCAAAACAAATGTACGAATTAGTAGTATTCCATTTGTACTTTTATAGGTAACAAAATAATGTGTCAGATAGTACCATTAAATACCAGACATTTATATGCAAAATAAAGATATTAGTATAGTAGAGGAGATGCTAAAGAGGCAACTACACAGGTGGAAGAGAGAATGAATGAGTATTTATTAAACTTATTAGGTATCTACTATGTACCAGCCACAGTGCTAAGCACTTTCCAAATATTTGATCACATAGACTGAAGAACCAAAGAAAAATAACAAAAATAACACCAAAATAAACAAAAACCAAAAACAGAAATGACAAAGTAAAAAAAACTGAAAATTTTATTATGCAAAAAAACAAAATAGAATTTAAAAGGGAAGCAAAATCTATTTTAAAAGGAAGCAAAAGGGTCATAATCATAAAATCCAAACATCAAATCTTCCCAATTATCACTGGGGGAAAAAGTGGTGAGCTAGTCAGCTCTAAAACTCAGAGCATTAAAAGGAAAAATAAGATCAAAAGGAGCATTTTTTAAAAAGTATCTATCTTTCATACTTGTAACATTAACGCTACACAGTCTGCTTAAAAGACGCAGGAAGAATTAAAGCAGTATTTAAAATGCCAAGCAAGAAACAAAACTATTGGGGGGGGGGTGTTAAAAACAAAAAGATGGGGTCAGCTAGGTGGCGCAGTGGATAAAGCACTGGCCCTGGAGTCAGGAGTACCTGAGTTCAGGTCCGGCCTCTGACACTTGGCACTTACTAGCTGTGTGACCCTGGGCAAGTCACTTAACCCCAATTGCCTCACTTTAAAAAAAAAAAAAAAGATGCATGTCCCCACCTAACAGAAGTAATGGTCTTGAGCTTCGCGACCCCGGGGATACAGGTATATCAAAGAGGGATACAGAACCTTTTACTATTGCCAAATTTTTCGCGACCCTCACATTCAGTTACGTGAGCCCATAGGTTTTGGTTTAGCTGAAGAGGAAAGAAAACTACCTACTGCCCCCCTCTAACCCCTGCCACGCTTGGAGGTAAGAGAAATCACTTTTTCCCAACTCCTCCTTTTAAGGAGTCCCCTTGGGAGTGACTTTTCCCTTAGTCATCATCTTTCATTCGGCCCCACCCCTGAGGAGGGGAAAAGGGAGGAGGTGACTCTTTAACCTGCCTCATTAGAGAACAAAGAGGAGGAAAGGTGCCAGAGACCAGCTGCACCTAAGGAAAGCTTCCTCAGTCTTCTATTTAGCAAATTCTCTCCTTCCACCACTTTGTAGGCTTATGTCTAGGTATGACTCTATTTGTTTAATCTTTTCCCTGCTTTTGAAGAACTACAATAATAGATAATGATTTTTTAAAAAATGTCTTTGGTGCTTCTCTGGACCATATCTAGTAGAAATTCCAGCTACGGGAAAAGAATCTCCTCTCTCCGTGTGTGTCCCAGCTTGATCACAGCCTCCCACAGCCTCCCACTTAACTGCTTTACTTATCCCCCAAGGTCGCTCTCACACATACAAAAGATATTTTAGAGAAACCAGTTCCTTTTGAGAACACATGACCAATGCCAAAAATTAAAAGACTTCTTGAAGAAATGAAGAATGGGATATAGGCTGAATGAGAGAGAGCCAGAACAAGGTAGGGGACAGGGAGATAAGAGTTTTACTGTTGTAGTTCTCAGCAGAAACAGCCATAGTGTCTCCTCGGCATTTCACTCCCCAACCTTTCCATAGGAGCAAGTGGCAGCTGCAGAGGCAACTACCCCACAGAAGCCCAGGTAAGCCTTCCACAGTCTCCAGGCTCCAAACAGATCACCCCTCAGCAGGATTGCATACTTCTCTCATTATCATTGTCTCTCTCAGAGAAAGCATGGGGTTGAGCTTAATGTCTTAAAAATCACAGCTCAAAACCTTTGATCAGATTTACATTCACCATCACCCTGGTGCCTTTAGGCCTTCCTATGCTAGGTACTTGTGCCTGGCACTTGGGAACAGTAATTATGAACTATTTTAGAAAGGATACCTTGGGTTCTTTCCTAGAGACAGCTGGATGTTGCAGTGAATACAACAAGGGGCTTAGAGACAGGGAGACCTGAGTTCAAATGCTGCCTCAAATATTCCCCAGCTGTGTGACCTTGGGTAAATCACTTAACTCCTTCCTTCCTTCCTTGCTTGCTTCCCTTCCCTCTTCCTTTCTTCCTTTTCAGTAAAGGGGAGGTAGGAGTGAGAAATTAAATGCATGTTAATTGAAAAAATAAAACAATAAGAAATAAGATTAATTTAATAATAAAAAGTAATAAAATACCACATTTAGAAGGGTTTTTTAAAAATCCACTGAAATACAGGATTAAATGGGGGGAAAGAGGAATAAAGATATAACCAGAATTTAAAGAAATAGAAGTTAAAGTGGAAGAGGGCAACTAGGTGGCACAGTGGCTAGAGTGCCCCACCCCTTCAAATCAGAAAGACATTTTCCTGAGTTCAAATTTGGCTTCAGATACTTAATAGATGTGGGACTCTGGTCAAGTCACTTAACCCTGTTTGCCTCAGTTCCTCAAAGCACTCACCTATGTTTGCTGCATTTTGGTGGAAGAGCTGAAGTGAAGCTCCACTGACTAAACACTACAACGCCGCCCCTGCCCCGCAACAAATGAAAACAGTATTTTGTGCTCCAAAATTGTTAAACGTAAGAGAGCACATAAATGAGGACAAGAGAGGTAAAATACAGAGAGGTGATACACACTCAAGTCCACTGCTGAAGAATAAAGGGGTGATAACTCCATAATCTCTCAGCAAAAAGAGAAGCCAAACAAGAGCATAAGAGATGACAAAAGGGAAGGGTTTGAACTAGAATGGGAGGTGGGAGTAGAGAGGATCTCAACCCAAAGTTAGGAAAAGGTGCCACTTAAAAGTATTGCTATGGGGAAAGAAGTGTACGCCTATGATGAGGGCTTTATGATATGGTTAATCTGGGAGAAACTGGTGTATTGGGAGACCATCTTCTCTGAGACAAAGTACTGGGCTCCTGTGGACAACACTGCTCTTAGAAAAGGGAAATTCAAACTCCTGAAGGTGTCTGGCACCCAGATGGGTAGAGGAATCATAAACTAAGAGATAAGATGTCACAGCCAATTTGAAAGAGAAAAAATTTGGTGAGAGCATGGGGTGGAACTGAAATACAGGATAATTCCTACCATGGGACACTGCTTCTATTCACAATACTACCTTCATGAATCAATACTTCTAAGAATCAGAAAAATCAGGGGAAAAAAGTAATGATGTATCAAGTCTATAAAGACAATAACAAAGAAGTTGGTTAGACCAAAGAATTTAAACTTAGTACTTGAGAAACTTTTAACTCCATTAGGAACACAAAGATTAAAGAAAGAATAAATAAAGATGCAGACTACGAATCAAAGAAAAACGTTTCAGAAAAGAAAGGTAAGAAAGTTAAGGAAGAGAACAAAGTAGTTAAATCCTTCTTAGAAAAAGGCACAGGGGCAGCTAGGTGGCAGAGTGTATAAAGCACCAGCCCTGGATTCAGGAGGACCTGAGTTCAAATGCAGCCTCAGCCACTTGACACTTATTAGCTATGTGACCCTGGGCAAGTCACTTAACCCCCATTGCCCTGCAAAAGAAAGAAAGAAAGAGAGAGAGAGAGGGGGAAAAAAAAGAAAAAGGCACAAAATAGACTTTGTAGAACAAAAAACCTAGGCTGACTAAGCAGGGTTAATCACTGCATAGAAAATGGGGGGAGGGGGGCGGGGCAGCTAAGTGGCACAGTGGATAGAGCACCAACCCTGGAGTCAGGAGGACCTGAGTTCAAATGCAGCCTCAGCCACTTGACACTTATTAGCTATGTGACCCTGGGCAAGTCACTTAACCCCCATTGCCCTGCAAAAGAAAGAAAGAAAGAGAGAGAGAGAGAGGGGGAAAAAAAAGAAAAAGGCACAAAATAGACTTTGTAGAACAAGAAACCTAGGCTGACTAAGCAGGGTTAATCACTGCATAGAAAATGGGGGGAGGGGGGCGGGGCAGCTAAGTGGCACAGTGGATAGAGCACCAACCCTGGAGTCAGGAGTACCTGAGTTCAAATCCAGCCTCAGACATTTGACACTTACTAGCTGTGTGACCCTGGGCAAGTCACTTAACCCCAATTGCCTCACTAAAAAAAAAAAAATTTGGTAGCAGGGGAGCAGACTCAAACTACTGTAGAAGGCCAAATCAAGAACAAAATTTTTTTTAAAGTAAAATCATAAGAAACCCAGAAGAAATAAAAAGAATTATTGGAACACAAAAGTATATACAAAAAAAAAAATTCAAAAGAGATTATCTACAAAAATATGAAATACTCAAATTAACAAAAAACCAAAAAGAGATCTTAAATAATACAACATTAGAAAAGGAAATTAAGCTAAATATAGAGGAACATCCAAAAAAAAAACCAACAGTACAGATGGATTTATAGGAAAATTATATTAAACTTTTAAGGAACAATTATTCATAATAACAGTTAGCATTTCCATAATACTTTAAGATTTTCAAAGCGCTTTATGTTACCTGACTAGATCCTCATAAGTCTTCGGAGGTAGATGTTATTATAAACACCTATATAATAGATTATGTAACTGAAGCTTAGAGAAGTAAAGTAACTTGTCCACTGTCACAAAACTTGTAAGTGTCTGAGGCAGGATTTGAACTCAGGTCTTCCTGATTCTAGGTCCGACACATTCTCCATTGCCCATCTAGCTACCTCATTTAATACCTATATAACACAAATTGTTCTCAAAAACCAAGAAAACACTCTACAAAACTCTTTTTTTATGAAGCAGTCCTAATACCTAAAACAATCCTAATACGTATTCTAAAATATAACAAAGAAAAAGAACCATAGATTAATACAATAGCAATTCAAAAAATTCAAAATAAAGGTCTTGGCAAAAAGATTACAGAATGTATCCAAATAATCATTCACCATAACCAAGCTGAATTTATAACAGAATAAGGATGGTTTAATATTAGTTAAACTTTTAACATAATCAAATTACAAACACAAACATGCAAACCATGTGATCATTTGGTAGACAAAGAAAAAGCCTTCAACAAAGTAATAATAGAGTGAATTTACATGGTACTTTAAGGTTTTCAAAGTACTTAATATTTATTATCTCATTTAATCCTCACAACAACCCTGTGAAGTAGGTGCTATTATTTATCTCCATTTTTTAGATGAGGAAATTGAAGCTGAGATCTGCCTAGGATCTCAGAGCTAATAAGTGCCCCAAAGAAGATTACAAATCAGGTTTTCCTAACTCCCAAGACCAAGACTCTATGTACCGCATCACTAATGATAAGTATTCAAATAGAATGCTTATTTATGCTTTAAAAAAAACCTTTAAAATATCAGCATAGAAGTTTTTCTTTTTGCACTGAAATTGTTTTTTACTCTTCTGGGTTTTTTTAATCAAATTTTACTATGTTTTCAGACCCACATTCTCTCTGCCCCTCTTCTCTCTCCCCAAAATGAGAAACCAAGAAAACCCCAGTTACATTTATTTTTGGAGAAGCAAAACAAATTTCAGCATTAGCCATATCCAAAAAAAAAAAAAAGGTTTCAGTCTGTACCAAGTCCATCAGAAGGTGAGGTAATATGTTTTCACTTGTGTCCTCTAGAACTGTGGTTGATCATTTCACTGATCAAAGTTCTCAAGTCTTTCAAAGTTGCTTGTCTTTACACTATTGCTATTATTCTATAAATTGTCCTCCTGGCTCTGTTCATTTTACTCTGCATCAGTTCATCCAAGTCTTTCCAAGTTTCTCTGAAACCATCCCTTTCATCATTTCTTATAGCACAGTGGTGTTCCATCCATCACATTCCTATATGGTAACTTATTCAGCCCTTACCACCTAATGTTCCCCACTTCAGTATCCAATTCATTGCCACTATTTAAAAAAAACAACGATATATATATATATATATATATATGTGTGTGTGTGTGTGTGTGTGTATATATATATATATATATATATATATATATATATATATTTTTTTTTTTTTTTGGGACAGGCAATGGGGATTAAGTGACTTGCCCAGGGTCACACAGCTAGTAAGTGTGAAGTGTCTGAGACTGGATTTGAACTCAGGTATTCCTGAATCCAGGGCTGGTGCTTTAACCACTGCACCATCTAGCTACCCCTATATATTTTTATACATGTGGATACTTTTCCTCTTTCTTTGATCCCTTTTAGGTATAGACCTAGTAGCAGTATTGCTAGTTCAAAGGCATAATGCCCATAAATTCAAGAATGGTTGAACAAGTTATGTGATTGTGATGAAATCCTACTATGCTATAAGAAATGACAAGCAGGATGCTTTCAGAAAAACCTGGAAAGACTCACAGGAATTGATGCAAAGTGAACTGAGCAGAACCAGGAGAATATTGTACACAGTAACAATTATTGTATGATGATCAAACGTGAATGACTTAACTATTCTCAACAATACAGTGATCTAAGACAATTCCAAAGGACTTATAATGAAAAATGCTATCTACCTCTGAGAAGAACTGATGGAATCTCAATGTAGAACAAAGCATACTCTTTTTACTTCCTTTATTTTTCTTGGTATTTTGGGGGGGGGGAGAGGGGGAGTCTATGTTTTCTTTTACAACATGACTAATATGGAAATAGGTTTTGCATGATTGTACAGGTATAGCCTACATCAATTTTTTTACCTTCTCAATGTGGGGGGAGAAAAGGAAAGATGGGAGAGAATCTGGAACTCAAATCTTATAAAAAGAATGTCAAAAATTGTTTTTACATGTAATTCGAAAAAAAATTTTTTTTTAAAATAAAGGGCACGGGGCAGCTAGGTGATGCAGTGGATAAAGCACTGGCCCTGGATTCAGGAGGACCTCAGTTCAGATCCAGCCTCAGACACTTGATACTTACTAGCTGTGTGACCCTGGGCAAGTCACTTAACCCTCATTGCCCCAAAATCAATCAATCAATCAATGAATTAATAGATGGATAAATAAATGAATGAAAAGATAAATAAATAGATGGATAAATGAATGAATGAATGAATGAATGAGTCAATCAATCAATCAATCAATAAAGGGCATGCACAGGTGAATATTCTGGGGGGATAGTTCTGCCAATAGTGCATTAAAATATCTGCTTTCAGGGCAGCTAGGTGGTGCAGTGGATAGAACACTGGCCCTGGATTCAGGACGACCTGAGTTCAAATCTGGCCTCAGACACTTGACACTTACTAGCTGTATGACACTGGGCAAGTCACTTAACCCTCATTGCCCCCCCAAAATAAAATAAATAAAATAAAATAAAATATCTGCTTTCTCACAGTCCTTCCAGCATTTGTCATTTTCCATTTTTGTCAATTTTGCCAAACTGATAGATATGAAGGGGCACCTCAAAATTGTTTTAATTTACATTTCTTTAATTATTAGCAATTTAGAGTATTTTTTCCATATGGCTAGTAATAGCTTCCTCTGAAAAATGCCTGCTCATATTCTTTAACTATTTATCAATTGATAAATGGCTCTTATTCTTATAAATTTGACTCAGTTCCCTACTTATCTTAGAAATGAGATTGGGGGGGGTGGGGCAATGGGGGTTAAGTGACTTGCCCAGGGTCACACAGCTAGTAAGTATCAAGTGTCTGAGGCCGGATTTGAACTCAGGTCCTCCTGAATCCAGGGCCTGTGCTTTATCCACTGCACCACCTAGCTGCCCCCAGAAATGAGATTTTTATCAAAGAAACTTGCTGCAAAGATTTTTTTCCTGATTGACTGACTTTCCTTCAAATTTTAACTGAACTAGATTACTTGCTGTCTTGGGGAGAGGGGAGGAAAAGGAGGGAGGAAGAAAAATTTAGAACTAGAAATCTTATAAAAACAAATATTGAAAACTATCTCTACATGTAACTAGAAAATAATAAAATACTTTATTGATTAAAAAATTTTAACTGAACTAGTTCTATTTATACAAACCCTTTTTAATTTTATATAAACAGAATCATCCATTTTAGCTTTTGTGATCCTCTTTATCTCATTTGCTCATGAACTTTTCCCCTATCCATAGACATGACAGATAATTTCAGCCTTGCTTCTCTATTTTGTTGTATGATGTACCCTATATGCCTAGGTCATGTACCCATTTTGAGCTTTTCTTGGCATGTGGTATGACATGTCAGATTATACCTAGTTTCTGCCAGACTGCTTTCCAATTTTCCCAACAGTGTCTTTTAAATTGTACCTCAACACTAGACCACAGTTTTCATTTGCTTTTGAATACCGGTATTACTGATTAACTTCTCTATTTCTCATCCAGTACAAAATTGTTTGATTTGCAATACAGTTTGAGATCTAGTACTGCTAGGCCTTCTTCCTTCCCACTTTTTTCCATTAATTCCCTTGATATTCTTGATCTTTTGTTCATTCAAATCAAGGGTCAGCCTACTATGATCCATGGGTCGATTACAACCCACTGTCTATTTTTTTATTTCTGTAAATGTAAAAACCATTCTTAGGTCTCAGACCATACAAAAATAGGCAGTAGGCTAGATTTAGCCTATGGACCATAATTTGCTTACTCCAGATCCAAATGAATGTTATTTTTTTCTAGCTCTTGGTAGTTTGATTGGCATGGCACTGAATAAGCAAATTAATTTGGGTAATTTTTAATTAATTTACTGGAATTTTAATTATATTGGCGTGGCCTACTACCCATGAGCAATCAATACTTCTCCAATTATATGGATCTGTCATTTAATCTGTGTAAAGATTGCTTTATAAATGTGATCATAGAATTCCTGTGTGTGTCTTTGCAGGTAGACTCCCAGTACCCTTCATACCCTCCTGATGAATCAGAGTAGGGTTGAGGGAAGGTAGATTTTTTTTTTTTTTAGCTTGGATGTGCAGGCCCTATTTTCATGCAGTAAAAGGAATACTAGAGGATTCTGGGACCTGGATGGCAGGAACAGTTTTTTAATTCTCTTTTCCACTTCCCCTCCAAAGTATCAAAGCCTGAGAAAGTAAACTGGTTTTTTTAATCAACAGCATCAAATCAAGCATGATGCAAATTGGGAGTCCTTTAGAGGCTGAGAGAGACAAAGTTAGACAGTAAAACTCTAAAGGAAGAAGGAATATTCACACAAAAGCTTTTAGCTTTGGAAATTTACAAATTGGAAGACAGTTTTAAACAATCAACATGACTTACTTAGTAGAAGTAAGCCTGATAAGTTATCTCTGAAACTTTATGCAAATAACTGACAAGAGTATCTTCTCTAAAGTAGAATGTTTAGACCCTAATAACTCTCTAAGCAGGGACCTACCACCTGCCTACAAGCAATTATTTCTGCAGCAGTAAGTTGGCCCAGGTTCCCAGATCTTGCTGAGAAACCTGTTGTTCCAAGTTAAAATTACCCCATTTTGCTTCAATCAGACAATGTATCTGGAACTCATAAAATATTATAAAATTTATATTAGAGATAAATGGGAGAACTGCTGAAGTCTTTTGATCAAGGGTTAGGTTCCAACAGTAGCTCACAACATCATCAGAATGTTGAGGATGGATTAAAGAACACAAAACCAAAAATAAGGCAACTAGCTGGGAAATTATTGTTGTAGTCCAGATAAGATGCGATGGGGGTCAAAACTAGACTAGCGGAGTACAAGTGGTTATGGTAGCTAAGAAAACAAAAGATGGGACATCAAGATAAAGGGATGATGTGGAGGCAGGCATACTTGTAGTAAATCAGTCAACAAGCATTTGTTAAGCACCTGTCATATGCTAGTCACTATGCTAGGTGCTGGGGCTACAAACAGTAAAGTGAAACAGCATTTGTCCTGCTTACAAAGAGTTTAAAATTTAGCCAGTAAAGAGAGTATTTACAAATATAAGTATAGGATATTGGTTGATTTCTGATTAAGATAGTGCTGTAAAAAGGTTCCAAGAAGTCAAATCTCCCACTCTTACCCTAACAATGATCTAAAAAGAACACCAGGGGCAGCTAGGTGGTACAGTGGATAAAGCACCAGCCCTGGATTCAGGAGTACCTGAGTTCAAATCTAGTCTCAGACACTTGACACTTACTAGTTGTGTGACCCTGGGCAAGTCACTTAACCCTTCATTGCCTTGCAAAAAAAAAAAAAAAAAGAATACCAAACTGAACAATCAAAAATCCAAAGAGAAATTTCTTTGTCCTTTCATCCAGCCCAGGGATTGAAGCAAAAGATAACTATAAGCTTCAAAAGCTTCTGACACCAGAAGATAGGTCTTGCTGAATTAAATAAAAGACAATAAAATTGGTCTTCCCCTAGACCCAGTAAAAGTGTTTGCTCTAGAATGCAGTACTCTACTGAGTACAGAGCAGATGGGCCCTTCAATGGAAAAAGAAGGTAAGCGCCCCAGCACTCACTGCTACCAATGGATCAATGATGTTAAATGACTTAATCAAATAAGGGAATGAGAGGATAAGAGGAGATAAAATCGACAACTTTGAATACATCAAATTGAAAAACTTTTGCATGAATAAAAACTGATTATAAGTTAAAATTAGGAAGGAAACAGTTAACTGAAAGGGAAAAAAAGTTTTGGAGTGAGTTTCTCTACTAACAACCTGATATGCAAGTTATATAGGGAACTGATTTAAATATATAAGAACAAGAGCCATTCCCCAACAGACATATGGTCAAAGGACAGAAGTTTCTTCTCAAGGGAACAAACTCAAACTATCAATAACCAAAGGAAAAAAATGTTCCAAATCATTAATAAGGGAAATCCAAGTCAAGTCAACAAACATTTATTAAGCTTTGCTAAGCTATGTGCCAAATACTGTAGAGCGCTGGGGATACAAAGAAAGGCAAAAACTGTACTTGCTCTCAAAGAGCTCAAAGTCTTTTAGGGGAGACAACATACTAACCACTATATATATATATATATATATATATATATATATATATATATAGAGAGAGAGAGAGAGAGAGAGAGAGAGAGAGAGAGAGAGAGAGAGAGACTTTGCACTTTAGGAAGATCACTATGGCAGCTGAATGTAGGAGGATGGATTGAAGTGGGTAGAGATTGAGGCAGGGAGGTCAACCAGAAGGCTATGGTAATAGTCCACCCATAAAAAGATAAGGACTTATAACAGGGTGGTAGTTATATCATAGAAGAGAAGGGGATATATACTAAAGATGTTATGAAGCTAAAAAGACAGCAGTTGTCAACAGATTGAATATGTGAATGAATGAGAATTAGGAGTTGAAAATAACATCTAGGCTGTTAGCTTGGGGAATGGAAGGGTGATGATCCATGATAATAATGAAGAAGTTAAGAAGAAGAAAGAATTTGGGGGAGAAATTAGTTAAGTTTTGGATATGTTGAGTTTAACATGTCTATGGAACATATGGATAAGTAGATCTAAGAAATCTCTGCATAGAAATGATAACTGAATCTATAGGAAATTCTGAGATCACCAAGCAAGATAGTATAGAGGAAGAAGAAGAAAAAAAAAAACAAATCAGAAGAACTCTTCGGTTCCACCATACACCCTTCAGATTGGCAAAGGTGACCAAAAAAGAAAGTACTAACTGTTAGAGGCTAGGTAGTAGAACAGGCACATAGTTAGTGAAGCTATGAATCAGCCCCACCACTCTGGAAAGCATTTTAAATCATTGCCCAAAAATCAAAAAATTACCTAAGAGATACTACTATGAGGCTTGTACCCAAAAGAGTTAAAAGAAGAGAAAAAAACTCATATATTGCAGAAATATTCATAGTAAATGCTTTTTGTTGTAGCAAAGAACTGGAAACTGAGAGGGTGCCCATCAATTGGGAATGGCTGAATGAATTATGGTTTATAAATGTCATGGAATATTACTGCAGAAATGACCAAAGGGATGGATTCAGAAAAACCTGAAAAGACTTATATGAACTGAAGTAAAGTGAAATGAGTAAAAAAAGTACAATGTAGATAATGACTACAGCACTGTAAAGAAAAACACCCGTGAAATACTTAAGAACTATGATCAATGTAAAGATCAAGTACAACTTTCTTAACAGGGAAGGACAGAGAAGGTCTGAGAAAAGAAACAGAGGCACATGCATTGTCTATAATGAACAATGTAAACACCAGGGACTCTCTAAAACTTTAATTTCATTCATTACCCTGAAAGAAGCAGCATATACCAACTCATCCCAATTTAAAACAAGTAGAGACACTCAAATTTTCTTTTTTTTTTCTTTTTTTTTTTAGTGAGGCAATTGGGGTTAAGTGACTTGCCCAGGGTCACACAGCTAGTAAGTATTAAGTGTCTGAGGCTGGATTTGAACCCAGGTACTCCTGACTCCAGGGCCGGTGCTTTATCCACTGCACCACCTAGCTGCCCCGACACTCAAATTTTCTAACCAATATCACAAAAGATATGTTCTCACTAATTAATGCAAATTTGTACATGTCTATATTCCTACTTATGCTATATGGTTGCTAAAGTAACTCAGTTGTAAAACATAAGGTATTAAAGCATGTAAGCATACACTGACTGAATCACTATTATTTAGTTAGACTCTATCCCCAACCATGACAGGGAAACCTCTGTTGAATAAAGGGGTTTAAAATTCAGTCATGCATAGTCATTAGTTTTGTACAAAGACCCCTACAGAAAGACTGTAGCTAAGACAGATTTTAGCTTTTCTTTTGAAATTCTAGTAAGGGGATTGATGGAATTTTAAGAATTATTCTTTCCTCTACAACATAACTTCGGTTATGTGCTCTTGTAAAGATTTTATAAGAAGTGCTCAGGTTACAAAAACTGTGTTGAAAGGTTTATATGAAGTCAGTCTGAAACAATTTATAAAAAGTGGTTAGGTTCCTAGGTTAGCTCACCAAATCTATTCCTTTCTAATCTATCAGAATCAATAATCATAGGATCATAGATCAAGAATGAGAAGGGCCCTAAGAAGTCAGATAGTCTAACCCCCTCATTTTACAGATGAGGAAACTGAGTCCCAAGTAGATTGTGACTTGCCCGCTGCCAGAGCAAAAAGGTATCAAGGATCATAAGGACAAAAACAGGTAGCTAAAGGCAAGCCATTTTTTCAGATAGTAAAGTTAAGGTCCAGAAAAAAAACTTAGATAGTAATAGAAGTAGGATTTGGATTCAGGTTCTCTGCCACTATACCCCATGATATTTCCATTAAATCATGCTACTACTTCTCAGTATACATTTACTTTGGTTTTTTGTTTTTTTCGGGGCAATGAGGGTTAAATGATTTGCCCAGGGTTACACACCTAGTAAGTGTCAAATGTCTAAGGCTGGATTTGAACTCAGGTCTTCCTGAATCCAAGGCCAGTGCTTTATTTACTTCGCCACCTACCTGCCCCCTCAGTATACATTTGCAATGAAAAGTAGTAGAAAACAATAATGCTGCAATACTAACACATAAGCTTGAAATCAAATAATAAATGCTCTTACTTATCTTGAATTTTGGTACTTGAAAAAGGAAATTAGTTACAGATGAATGAAGAAGTACACCGATATGTGGAAACCCCCCCCCCAAAAAAAAACCCTCTAGGCACTTTTTTTGTTTGTTTTGTTTTTTGTTTGTTTTTGCAGGGCAATGAGGGTTAAGTGACTTGCCCAGGGTCACACAGCTAGTAAGTGTCAAGTGTTCTCCTGAATCCAGGGCCTATGCTTTATCCACTGCTATCTAGCTGCCCCTGGCACTTTCAAAAAAATTTCATTGATGCTTTCTTTTCTTAACCTGGAGACCCCTTTCAATTCCCCCTTTCCTAGGCATTTTAGCTTGCTCAAAGGGGTAGTCTGGAGAGTTTAATTTTTTTCTCAATATGAATTTCCTCTTAATATATAAGTTTAAAGTCTATAAATTTTACTGTCATATATGAGAAAATACTTTGAAAGTTCTGGAGACTGAGGCAAATTTGAGGTCTTCTCAAACTACTCCACATCACCCTTCCCTCTACCATCCTCAGATACTGGTAAACTTTTTTGGTGGGGGGGATATTAGAGGATCTATCTCAATCAATACCTCTATAAGTTCCCTTACACAACTTTTTGTTAGGAAAATCCTTTCTAAGTGTGGGAAACAAACTGCTAGCTTTATTCCTTCCTTACACATTCTTAGCTTGCTTGTTAAAGGCCAAACATTTTGGTAACAGAACACCAATGGACAGTTTCTAGAATCAGTCTCCAGGAGACCAAAAAGAGCCAGGACAGGAGGAAAGAAGTGAGAGAGGAAGTACAGCAGTGCAACAGGATTTGAGGTGAAGTGGCAAGGGGAGGGAGAAGGACATGCTGAAAGTGAGTGAAGCCAGTGGTGGCTTCTTCTCTGAACCTTCTCACCTTTGGCAAGAAACAACAGAAATAATCTGGAGGACCTGGGAAGAGTTCCAAAGACCATGTCTCATTTCCATGCCCTTGCACAAGTTTCCTGGAATGCACTCCATATGCCTATTTCCTAAGCAATCACTTATGACCAAGTACAAAAATTACAAAATCCCATTAAAATATATTTGTTATTGCCCATTATACTATAGGCTACATAAAATTATCTCCCCTGAAATTTAGCTATATATAGGGAGATGGATAAGCACTGAACCTGTGATTATTTCATTAGTATGGAGGACACTCAGATAAAGAAACTCCTTTCTCTCTACCTTATAACCTCAGATACCTGCCTACAACACTGAGAGCTTAAGTGTCTGCCCAGGCTCATAAAGCCAATATGTGTCAGGCAGTACCAAAATCTACCACAGATCCCCAGGGTACTCTCCTAGAGACCTCCAGCCCCCATGAAACTTTGAGTCATTTCTAACTACCCTTTGACTCTGGTCATTTAACCAGTTCTGAATCGAGCTAATTTTATGCTTACCAGTCCACATCTTCTCCAAAAGAAAAACGTGAGACTTTATCAAATGTTTTGCTGAAAATCAAAAGCTTTGTAAACTATGTCTACAGCATTCTTTTCATATTTCAGTTCATTAACCAAAGGGTCAAACTCTCTTCTCCCTCAAATGCTTTCTGAACCGGAAATGACAGACCCAGGCCACTATGCCAATGCCATGACTTCACCAAGCCCCTTCTCAGGTTATACTTCCCCAATCCTTTCCAGCACTCCTTTAAGTGTAGTCTTTCTCTTCAAGAATGTAAACTCCAAGAGGTTAGGGACTGTCTTGATCCCTTTTATGTGTATTCTCTCTCTCTCTTTTTTTTTTTTTTTGCGGGGCAATGGGGGTTAAGTGACTTGCCTAGGGTCACACAGCTAGTAAGTATGAAGTGTCTGAGGCCAGATTTGAACTCAGGAACTCCTGAATCCAGGGCCAGTGCTTTATCCACTGCACCTAGCCACCCCCTATGTGTATTCTCAATGCCTGGCAAACAATGCCTGTGACCTCAGGCAAGTCATTTAACCTCTTTGGGCTTCAATTTCCTCTTTTGTAAAATGGACTCCATGGCATCTAAGGTTTCTCATCCTAGAACTACTGTATGTATGATCCCAAGGTTGTCATTGTATCCTGGCATAGACCTATTATGACATTTTTATCCCTCATGAAATGCCCCCACACAATTTTTTGAGTTGTCTTTTTTTTTTAACAATGTTTTCTTCCTCTTTATTTGATGTTCTAGTTGTCACTTCTTCCTGAAGTCAATGTGTCTTCCTGTACCAAACCTTTTTACAACTTCTAATCTGCTGAGGACTTAGAAACAAGATAATTTATCTTGTTAGTATAATGTATGCAAATTGTCTCTAAATAGTGGTTATGGGGATTTCCAGAACATAAAGTGCACAGGCTTTGGTGAAAAGCATTTGTCAAAACACCCCAGGATAGCAACCCCTGTAGAGAAGGGACCCATCATTTCTCCCCACCACCACCAACCAACTGCCATGGGTGTCCAAGCAAACAAAAGTGGCCTTGGAATAGCACTGCCCTCCTTCAAGCCTGGACACTACAGCCATTTTCCAGGAAAGCAGCACTAATATAGCTTCTACCTCTGCAGCAAAGCTATTGAAGACCTAAAAAAAGAAAGTTCTTGCCACTGTCAAATGATTCCACATCAGAAAAACCTATGGTTTTATCAATGAAAGTGGCATTAAAGGAGATGGATTACCACTTACTTTGCTGCTAGGCCCTAAGGACCCCTAGAACTTCTCATTTGACTTGAAAATTCCTATATGTGTCATCTCTGGATTTTAAAGTTCGAACTAATTAAAAGTAGACACTGCCTTGCTTTTCTATTTCTATGCCCAGAGCTTTGTAGTACTTTGTACATAGTAGCTACTTAATAAATTTTATTCCCTTCATTCACTGATTTTTCTTTTATTTGCAACTTCGTTATCTACTATATCCCAGAAAGGCAAGATTGATAACTAAATTCTTTAAAAGTGCTATGTACTTCTCTTAAAAGGATTTATCCTGAGTTCTCTAGAACTGACCTATGGTTTCACTGGAATGAGGAAAATTCCCTCTGGTCAGGACCTTCTCCAAAACTTAGCCTTTAAGAGCCAAGAGCATAGAGACTAACCCAGATCCAGAAAGCCAATAGGTCAGAGATAGTACTTGAACTTGGGTCTTCTTAATTCTGAAATCAGATCTCTATCCACTACAATGGGTTGCCTCTTACTTCTTAGCACACACACTTCACACAAACTCACTCCTGTAGTCTTCAACTGCCATACTTTCCTCTAATGTTACAGTTAAAAGTGTGACTACAGCATTTCAGAAATTCTTCATAACGCTTTAAATTTCAAACTATTCTGGAAACTCCAAAAGTGAATCTGATTTTCCGGTTTAGGATTACTACTCTCTTTGCTTCTCTTTCTCTACTCAGAACTGCAGGAAAAGGTCAGGTGGAAAATGAGGTTAAGGAAAGTTAAATACAAGGTTATCTGCGGACTGCAATTATGAAACTTTCCCTAAGCACAGATAAGAATACGAACAGGGAAAGTTTCTCTCCTTTTAAATATATTGCCATACACTTACCTTTAAAAAAAATCAGTCCTTCATTTCTAATACACAAAGAATCACTGAAATCCATAACAGCTCACACAATGTTCTCAATATATAATCCTGACCCCAGCAAATCGAAGGGACAACTGCCAAAGGAACTGTCTTGTGCCAGATTACGAATGACTGGATTTAGGGGTTACATCTCCCTCTGCCCCCACTGCCCGCCCGCCCCCCCCCATACACACACACATACAACTTCCATACACCGGAAACTGACAAGGAAAGAGCGAGAATTCAGAATAAGCAACACCGGTATTTGCATATTTAGCTAGAAAAAGCAAACCACATTACTGATGATCCAATTTCCTACCCAAAATGACAGCTGCTCTCCTCTAACTCACCAGTCCGAAAAAGAAACAGAGCCCTAGTCATCTGGAAGGCTTTCATTCATGGGGCGACGAGCCCAGGAAGGAAGCCCTCTGCCCCGCCTGTGCTCGCTCTCCCCCGGGCAGCCCTCGGGGTCAGCTCCCTACCCTGCGGCTTCTCCGCTCCGCCAGTCCCGGGCCGGAGCTCGGACGCTGTCACACTCTCGGCTCCCAGAGAAAGAGAGAGAGTCGCCCCTGGAGGAGAGCTCGAGGCGGGTAGTCCAGAGCCCGCCTGAGCAGAGGAAGAGACTGCCGGGGGAGGCAGGAGGGAAGGAGCCCCTAGAGTCCAGGGGAAGCCCGGGAAAGGAGACGGACGAAGGAGGGCGTCCTGCGACCGGCGGCCGCCGCACCTAGAGGTGTGATTCCCCTCCCCCGCCGCTGCTCTCCCCCCCCCCCCCCCCGGCCCGGATCAATAAACCCAACCACAAGGCTGACAGGGGCAGCTGGGGCTTAGGTGGGGGGGCACAGGTGGCACTCACCGAAGTCTTCTTCCTCCATGTTGACGATTCGGCAGAATCGGGGACCCGGATCCAATGACGAGCCGGCTCGGCCCCGACGACAGCTCCTGTCCCGCCGGCAGCGGCGGCCCCGGCTCGGGCTTCTGGACCCCGCCCCTCCTCCGAGGCGCCCGCCCGCCAGCCTGCCTGCTTGCTGGCTCGCTCGCTCCCGGAGACGGATGGCACGCGCGCACGCGCGCCCTCTGCCTTCCCGTCCCCTCCTCCAACCCCGCCCCTCCCCTTCTCCCGCCGCCGCCGGGCCTTCTTCTCCCTGGGCCGTCCGGAGGACGAGCGCGGGCGCAAGAGAAGGCACGCGCGAGAGCGGACCAGGGCGCGCGCACGGCGCGCGCGAGTCTCCCAAGAGGCCCCGCCTCCCTAGTGCTTGGATGCTGACCCCTGCTCCTCGCCGCGCTCTAAAAAAATAATTGGGGGGTGGGGGGGTTTCCTGCGGGGAGCAGTGTTTCGCAAAAGGGATACAAAGGCGAGGGGGGGTTGTCTGTCTGGATCCGACCGTGTCCTGGGTTGCTGTGAACTGTAGGTGATGCGGCCAGGCGTGGTGATGTTTCCTGACGTCAGGCTTAAAGGTTAGGTTTATCCCGGCTTCTTTGAAGAGCGAATTATGACACGCGACGTCGCTCTGTGCCGGGGAATGAATGGCTTTGTTGGAACTGACTTCAGAGGACTAGACTCATTCACTACCCTCTGCTTGCCACGAATGCCGGAATAACGGATGAAGCGTGTAGGAACCCCCTCCACCGTTGCAAATCGCAACCCATCTGTGACTTAGTAATTAAGACCTAAGGAGTTAGCCGAGAGAGCTTGAGGTACTTGCCCAAGATCATACAGCTGGTACGAATCACAGGATTTGAACTCACATCTTCCTGACTCCAACCCCATCGCTATGCGTGCTATGCTATGTTGACCCATTCACAAACGAGCTACACACGGGATAAAGAAATAATTAACTGGGGGAAGACACTAGAAGTCAGAGACATTAGGAAAGGCTTCCTGTAGGAAATGGGATTATAGTTGGGACCTAAAAGAAACCAAGGTACGTGGAGGTGAGGAGAGACAGCATTCTAGGCTAGAGAAAATGCCTGGAGCTAAGAAATGGAGTATCTTGTTCTTGGAATAGCTGAGAGGCTAGTGTCACTGGATCAAAGAGTACGTGATGGGGTAAGCTGTAAGAAACCTGGAAAGGTAGGAAGAAACTGTTATAAGAAGCTTTGAACCACAAAACTGTATTTGATCCCGGAGGTAATAGGAAGCCATTGACCTTTTTTGTTTTTTGCGGGGGTGGGGTGACATGGTCAGTCCTGGGCTTTAGGAAAATCGTTATGTTGGCTTAATGGAGGACGGATTGAAGTGGGAAGAGATAAGACAGGCCGACCCATCAGAAGGCTATTGCAATGAAGCCTGAGGGGATGAGGGCCTGCACTAGCTAGGTTGAAGTGTCAGAGAGAAGGGAGTATACTTGAGAGATGTTGCAAAAGTGGAATCTTCAGGTCTTTGCAACAGCTTAAATATGGAGGATGAGAGATGGTGAGAAGTCAAGGATGACACCTAAATTTGGGACCTGAGGAATTATGAGGATGGTATTGGTTTCTACATTAATAGGAAGATAGGAAGGAAAAGATAATAAGTTCAGTTTTGGACGTGTTGTGTTTAAGATGTCTACTGGACATCCAGTTCAAAAAGTCTGAAAGGAAATTGAAGATGTGAGATTGGAGGTTGGCAAATAGGTTAAGGCAGGTTAGGAAATTTGAGAATCCTCAGCATAGATATGGTTAACTAAATTCATGAGAGTTGATGAGATTGCCAAGTGAAGTAGTATAGAGGGAGAAGAGAAGAGGAGCCACAACACAATCTATGGTTATATAGTACACCTGTGGTTAGAGATTGAGAAGGAGTGGTCAGGTAAGTAAGAGGAGAACTAGAATAAAGTGGTATCTTGAAAACTTAGAGAGAAGAGACTATCAAGAAGGAGAAAGTGATCAACAGTGTCAAAGACTGGTGAGAAAGATGCTTGGGTTGAGAAAGGCCATTAGATTTGGCAGTTAAGAAAGAGGTCATTGGTAACTTTGGAAAGAGTTGTTTGGGGAAATGAAGTTTAGAAACTGGATTGTAAGAGATTAAGAAGAGAGAAAGTAGAGGCACCAATCTTAGACTGCCTTTTCAAGGAGTTTAGCCACAAAGAACAGAGGATATATAGGATGCTATTTATTGGAAATGGAAGGATCAAATAAAGACTGTTTAAGAATGGGAGAGACATGGTCATGTTTGTAGGCAATAGAGTAGGAACCAGTAGACAGGGAGAAATTGGAAAGAAGTGATAGGGTTGGGATGGGACAAAAAGGCAATATGGTGAAAGAAGACAGGATGCCAATAAACCCCAAACAGAATCAGGCATAACTGAAACAACTAAATAACAACAAAAAAGGAGGTTTCAGGATTCTTGAACATGGAAGTAGTACATTTGTGGGTAATGACAAGGTCAAGGGTATATGACCATCTTTGTTGTTCAATTCTTGGCAAAGATACTAGAGTCATTTGTCATCTCCTCCCACCTCATTTTACAGATGAGGAAACTGAGGCAAACAGCATTAGTATCTTTCCCAGAATCATCTAGCTTGCATGTGTCTGAGGCAGATTTGAATTCAAGTCTTCCTGACTCCAGGCTTGGCATTCTATCCACTACGCCATCTAGCTGCCCCTATGACCATCTTATACTTTATTGAGTATAAGAGTTGGGACTGGAAACCCTAGGACATGGTGATTCTTCTAGATTGGATTCTTGGTTCACTATATCAGTGGTAATTTAGAAACCACATATAACATTATCTAGGTTCTATTATCTTGTTATGTATTTTGTTAAATGTTTTCCAATTACATTTTTTTTTGTGTGGAAGCTAGTGAGGGTTGAAGTGACTTGACCAGGTCATACAGCTAGTGTTCAAATGTCTGAGACTGGATTTGAACTCAGGTCCTCCTGAGTCGAGGGGCCTGGTGCTTTTTCCACTGAAGCCACCCTAGCTGCCCCCCTCCCCATTACATTTTAATCTGGTGAGACACTTGGAAGTACTGTAGCATCAATGCAACACAGGACTGCCTCTTTGATACTCTACATGTTGCCAGTGGAAGATTTAACCAACTCTCTTGAATTCATTTGTTTCCCATCTCTTCTCTATTTCTCAGTCTGTCAGAAGCCCATTTATTAAATGTTTTTTATGTGATTGCCATAGCTAAGAAATGTGAATAAAATACAAGTAGAAAGATAGTTTGGGTCCCCAAGGAGATTCTATCCTAATGGAGGGCAGGCAGATGGTAGAGGAAACTTAAGTGAAGCCTGAAGAATTCTACAAACTTGACCTGGATACCTCAATTAAACTGTTGGAGGTGCAGAGGGAAAGAATTAAACATTTACATAGAAACTAGTACGTGCCAGGCACTGTGTTAATATCAATTTCATTTGATCTTCTTAACATTCCTTCAAGATATATTCTATGATCTCCATTTTATAGATGAGGAAACTGAAGCAAAACGAGGTTAAGTGGCTTGCCCTGGGCCACACAGCTAGTAAGTGTCTAAGGCTGGGTTTGAACTCAGATCTTTACTACAGGCCCAGCACCCTTACTGCCCTGTGGCAGTTATTATACTTTAGTAGTTCAACAACAAACTTTTTTTAAGAACAAGCATTTTTTTATTTTATTTTATTTTTTTTTTAGTGAGGCAATTGGGGTTAAGTGACTTACACAGCTAGTAAATGTTAAGTGTCTGAGGCTGGATTTGAACTCAGGTCCTCCTGAGTCCAGGGCCAGTGCTCTATCCACTGCACCACCTAGCTGCCCCTAGAACAAGCATTTTTAATTCAACTTGCTAGGCATTAGATTAGGTTGAAGGGAAGGAATTGGTGTTGTTCATCCTTCATTTTCCAAGAGGACCAACCACATCATGGGTGATGTCTTGACTTGCCATGAAATGAATTTAGGTGAAGCAGAGTTGCACAAAGTCACCAGGATCACTCTCTCTTCTGGAGTCATTGAAGTTCATTGGCAAGACAAAAAGCAAAATGACTGGCAATGGCCCGGGATGCAGTGGATGACCTTGGCATCTTTGATGTCTGACCAAGCTCTAAGTGCTCCACAGCACTTGCTTAAGCTACCTTCATGGCTATTGGAACAAATTGCTCTCATCTGCCCATTCCTTGAGGAAGTGGGGGGAAAGCTTCATTTGGTTGGGGGTAAACATCTCCCTAACTTACCAAAAGGTTTGAGGCCTGTGGATTACCCTCATCCTGGTTTAACCCATCTATTGAGACAGTTTACCCAGGTGTGGCTACTGCACATGCTACAGCTTCTTGGAGCCATGCGAGAATTAGGTGACAGGTGTATATGAAAGGTAGACCAGTGAATGAACAGCCCTGAAAAGAGCTTGGCAAGCCCTCACACCAGAGGTGCTAGTTCTCCCTGAACACCCCATACACTCCAGAAGAACATTTCTCCAACCAGCATCTATTCCTCTCTTCCTAATCTGTCTCTTGCCTCTAAGGCAGTTTCCTGTCCATGATAAAGTTTTCTTCAATCAATCAATAAACATTTTAAAGCACTTACTATAATCCCTGACCTCATGGAATTTACATCTATCAGCAAAAAGATAACAATTACACATTAATGTTACATACAAAATAAGCATATACCAAAGTAGATGTAAAATTTGTACAAGGTAATTTGAGGGGGAAGGCAGAAAAGTCATTTAGCAGATAGTGTTAGAGTTTAGATGAAGAGAATTAAGAATGCCAAAAGGGAGAGGTGAGGAGGGAGTGCGTTCCAGTCATGAGGGACAGTCTGTACAAAGGCACATAGATAGGAAAGCAAATACTATGCATGAATAGCTAGTAGGGCCAGTTTGGCTGAAATCATTGGAGAGTAATGCTTTCATGCGGCTGGAAATATGCTTTTGAGCTAGGTTTCAGAAGGCTTTCAATAACAAAGAGAAGGGTTTGAATATTATTCTAGAAGTAATAGGGAGCCATTGGTCTTTATTGAGCATAGGACTGACATGGTCAGACCTATGATTTAGGAAAGAGAGAAGGGACTTATGGCAGGGAGACCAATGAAAAGGCTATTTATAGTAAGCATAGGCAAGAGGTGATGAGGTCTTGAACTAAGGTGCTAGGTGCCCTGTGAGTGGTGGTAGTTTTTGTTTTTCAATAGCTTTTGGTCTGAAACCTTGCCAAATATTTTTTGAAAGTCTAAGTAGATTAGATCTACCACTTCCCCTTTAGCTACATCCTTATTTACACCACTTCATGTAGTTTCAATAAATTAGTCAAGGACACTGGAAGGACTTGACAAACCCTGGTTACTTCATAAATGACCCACTAGTGATGTACAGTTACAGGAGAAGTGGAGGAGTTATAAATGATAGAAATAAAAGAAGAAAAGAAAGAAAAGAGAATCAATGAAATTTAATAAAAATAGAGAGAATAAAGTTCAGAAGAGCACACAGACAAGAAGAGCAGTGCTGAAACTAGTCAATTAAATATTATACTTTTAAAAATTCTGAGTTTAAACCCCGAAAAAGAACATTTTCATATACAAAAAATGCAAAAAGATTCTTTATGAAGTCATGACTTTCTTTTTCATGCAACTTTCTTTTTTAAAATATATAATAAATTCTACACATTACTTTCAAAACTTTCCTACTATCTATACTTCCTAAGTAAGGCACCTCTGAGGGAAAGACTGGAGGCAACATGACACAGGCAAGTCAAACCACCACCTTGAGGAACCGACTACCACCTTCAGACCCTAAGGGAGACAGCCCAGGACCCTGAGCTGTAGAAACTTTGGAATAGCAGTGGCCCACAAACCAAAAGACATGCTTCCAGCCCAGCTCCATGATCATTATTCAGAAGATAAATTATTATGGAGAGGGGTTCCACCTTTCTTATCACCACCACCAACTGCTGACCAAATGCCATTAAAACAGGTAAATATACAGAGGAACCCTGGGAATGGCAGCACCCCCACATCCCCACCTACCCCCATGTTTGCCCCCCATCCCTGCCCAGCACCAGTCCTGCTTCTAGCCTAGCCTTCATGGCCACCATCTTGGGAAGCAACTACTATGGAAAAGGGTCCAGCCACTCCCAACTGTCAACCAACTGCCACACACAAGGCAGACAAACTAGCTTAGCTGAAGCATAGGAACACCAGGGAGAGACAGAAGACAGCATGGGGCACCACCTTGACCATCACTTCCCATAAGAACCTGATGGAGACAGCCCAGGACCCTGATCCCAAGAGACTTGGGAGTAACTGGCTTCCAGTCCAGTGTCCTCATAGCTTGGTCAACTGCTCCTGCAGGTCCTACAACCCCAGCTACTAAAGACCCAGAAAAAGTTCTAGCCACCAAAGTCCTTAGCACTATCAAAAAATTCACCATCAGGGGCAGCTAGGTGGCACAGTAGATAGAGCACTGGCCCTGGATTCAGGAGGACCTGAGTTCAAGTCCAGCCTCAGACCCTTGACACTTACTAGCTGTGTGACCCTAAGCAAGTCACTTAACCCCCATTGCCCCGCCCTGCCCTCCCCCCAAAAAAGAAAATGATATAATTCTATCAGCGGGAATGATATTTAGAAAGAAGCATTAACAACTACTTTGCTGCTGGGACATAGCCATGGGGTCTTTCCATCCAACTTGCTGCTAAAACTTTCCATATGGGTTGCCATTAGAATATGAGCTCCTTAAGAGCAAGGACTGTCTTGCTTTTCTATTTGTATTCCCACAGTGCTTAGCACATGATAAGCAAGGAGGCAGCTAGGTGGCTCAGTAGATACAACACTAGGCCTGGAGTGAGGAAAACCTGACTTCACATTTGACACATACTAGCTGTGTGACCCTGGGCAAGTTACTTAAACTGTTTGACTTAATCCACTGGAGAAGGAAATGGCAAACTACTCCAGTATCTTCTCCAAGAAAACCCCATGGACAGTATTGTCCATGGTGTCATGAAGACAAAGTACCTAATAAATATTTTATTTATTCCTTCTGAACTACATTCTTTTCTGTGCATTTTTAAAAAGCTGTAATACCTACCCCCCATGCTTCCTTCATTCCAATTAAAAACCAAGGGGAAAAAAACACCTTTGTAATAAAAAAAAAAAGTCAAGGAAAATTAATTCACACCATTTCCGTGTGTAGAAATATATGTTTCTGCAACTAGTGTCCATCACTTCTCTGACAGGAAGGGATAACATTCTTCATCATAGGTCTTCTGGAGACATAGGTTGGTTATTCCATTGATCAAAGTTCTTAATCAAAGTTAATTTTCTTTACAGTATTCCTGTCCTTGTATAAATTGGTCTCCTGGTTCTTCACACTTCATTCTCTGAAATTTTCAAAATTTCTTACTGTATAATACTATTCCACTAAATTCATATACCACAATTCGTTCAGCCAATTTCCCAATTGTCTTTAAGATGTAATGTAAGGGGGTAAATAAATAAATAAAAAGGGGGCAGCTAGGTAGCATAGTGGATAAAGCACCGGTCCTGGATTCAGGAAGACCTGAGTTCAAATCAGATCTCAGACACTTCACACTTACTAGTTGTGTGACCTTGGGCAAGTCACTTAATCCTCATCACCCCCACAAAAATAAATAAATAAATAAATAATGTGGGGGGGGGAGGTAGGTGGTGCAGTGGATAAAGCACCAGCCCTGGATTCAGGAGGACCTGAGTTCAAATCCTGCCTCAGACACTTGACACTTACTAGCTGTGTGACCCTGGGCAAGTCACTTAACCCCAATTGCCTCACCAAAAACAAAACAAAACAAAAAAAGATGTAATGTAAAGCTACCCCTTAGATTCTAGTTCTTTTCTTTTTCACCCTTTTAATCCTTCATTTAGGATCAGGAATTGTGTTTTGTTTGTAATTATTTCCAGCTCTTTATTATCCTTCTCAACCTTTCCCCTAAATGATCCAGTTCCCTGTTGTTTGGTGTACCTTTACAGCAAAATATATGTGTATTCAACCATCCTTCCTTGTATATTTCAGTATAAAAGTGGGGTCTCATTTGATGCTATCCTCTCCCATTCTCTATATTTGTATAACTCTTCTCACATATCCCTATTATGAGAAGCCATACAGGTTCTCTACAATTGCTCAAGTAAATTTACCTTTCTAAATTTCTCTGCACTCTTATTTGTATTTCAAGGCTCCTAATTCTCTCTGGTCTTATAATCAGAAATCTTTGTTTCTTTCCAATTCTTTCCTCCAGAGCTTTTGTTTCATTTTTATTTTAAAAAAATAATAAACATTTTTATTTAAAATTTTGAGTTCTAATTCTATCCCTCCTTACTTCCCTCTCCTCTCTCCTTCCTGAGGTGGTAAATAATCAGATATAGGTTATACATGTACAATTATGTATTGTTTCTTTTTTTTAATCTCAATTCATTTCTTCTAGGTATTCATGTAATCTTTGTGGAAAATCCATTTTTCCCCCTTTGAGTCTCTGCTTGCCAGTATTATGGAGTTATTCTCTTTTTTGGACATTTCTAGGTTTGCAGTCGCTTTCAATACTAGTGAATGTTGTCTTTGATTTACTCATATCTCCAAGTTTAATTCCTGCATTGGAGCATTGCGCCAGTGCCAGGCTCAGCTCTTTAATGAAATTTTGGATGGGGTGGTCAGCCTTGCTTGATCTCACCCCACGGGTCCCATGGGTTCTTGTCCTGACTTACCTCTCTTGAGTTTAGGCGCCCCTGCATCTTTGAGGTTCAGAGCACTGGATCTTCAAGGCTCTCTCTTGACATCTTAGGATAGAAGGTTAGGGACCTCAGGTCCCCTGGGCCTGGGCTGTCCTGGTCTGACTACTATGGCACTAAGCTCTTTGGCATTCCACTGGTCCCTGCTTTGCTGCATACTGCAGCTCCTCTAGCTTTCAAGATTGCCAACATATGGTTTTCTCGGGGGACCAGAAAACTCCTCCATAGTTTCTGCTAGCAGCTACACAGCCTTGCAGGCTAAACTTGTCAAATCACTGGTCATTTGGAGTTTGACTGGAAGATTATCTCCTTTCCTCCTGCCTGCTAACTTTTTGTGAATCCTAGGATAGAAGTCATTTACTATAGTTTTTCTTTGGATTTCTTAATCATCATTTGGTCTGCCAAGAACTTGAGTTTTGCTAGAATAGATATGTGGGAGCCGGGCAATGGGAATCTGCCTTGCTCAGAGGCAGCCATCTTGTCAGGAAGCCAATAAAGAAGAACATGCTAGACATAATAGAGATTCATGGTGTCATAGCTAATCATCTTTTTCTGTTCTGCGCAGATGGAAATATTTGTTGTTCATAATTAAAAAGAAAATTAATTTAAAAACACAAGGATGTTTTTTTAAATGAGCCAGATTAGAATTCCAAGTCATTATAAGGCATTTAGGTGCTTTCTTTTTTTTGGGAATCCACTCTCATATTATCCATGATAAAAAGGAGCCAGCTCTGAGAGCCCATAGGTAAATTTTCAGTATGATCATTTAGACCTCAGAAACCCCAGATTCAAATCTGGGCTTGATTTATTGTTTTGTAGATAGTCTAGACTTAAGTGTTAAAGATCAAATTTAAAAGTGTGTGTTCATACAGCACCCCCCTTCCCAGAGCCTCGTTGTTAAACATTTACCAGCATATCTCTATATTGCTCTAAACATCATGTGAAACCAGCAGAATATAGTACGAGGCTTAAGTAATGAAGTCATCACCAGACTGGAAGGCTAGTGAGTTTAAGATTAACAAAAACAACAACTGGCATTTGTATAGTGCCTTAAAGTTTGTGAATTGCTTTATATCCATTATCTCATTTGAGCCTCATGACACCAGTTATTCTCAGTAGAGAAAACAAGCAAAATAACAATTGAGCAGCTTGGACTTCTCAGCGACTATTGTCCTGAATGCTCTGAGCACGAGCACTTGTTCCTTCTTTGATCCCTCCTGTTTCCACTCAAGTTTTTTTAAAGCCCTTTTCTCTTCCTTTGAGCTTTAGGGTTGCTAATATTTTTCTTCAAGTACTATGACACACTTTTACATTCATCTTCTTTGAAGTGCCTTGACTTTTATATATCTTTAAAAAAAATCTAAGTTGGATAACAATTAAAACTTAATGTTAAAAAAAACACCTTAATGTTGTCAAATAACAATGACTAAGCTAAAAAATAGATATGAGAAGACACTTCCCCTTGTCTTTGCTGAGACAGGGGATTCTGGGGGTGGAACATTGCATATGAAGTAAAATTTCTTTGATGTATTAGTTTTACTGAACCATGGTTTTCCCCCTTTCCACATCTCTTTTATTATTTGCTTTAGAGGTTTACTCTCCTCTCTGGGAGGTGATATAAAAACAAGATATTGATATAGCCCGCCTTGGGCAGACTTCCAGGAATTAATTGCATCACCCCCTGGGAGGTTGTACTTTATGACCTGGGGGAATCTAGGGCAGCTAGGTGGCACAGTGGATAGAGTGCTGAGCCTGGAGTCAGGAAGACTCAAGTTCCTGACTTCTAATCTGGCCTTAGACACTTACTAGCTGTGCGACCCAGAGCAAATCACTTTTCTTTTCTTTTCTTTTCTTTTCTTTTTTTTTTGGTGAGGCAATTGGGGTTAAGTGACTTGCCCAGGGTCACACAGCTAGTAAGTGTTAAGTGTCTGAGGCCGGATTTGAACTCGGGTACTCCCGAATCCAGGGCCGGTGCTTTATCCACTGTGCCATCTAGCTGCCCCTGAGCAAATCACTTTTACCCCATTTGTCCTCATCTGTAAAATGAGCTGAAACGGCAAACCACTTCTGTATTTTTGCCAAGAAAACCCAAATGGGGTCACGAAGAGTTAGACATGACTGAACAACAATTGTGGGGAAAACCTGAGAGATTTGGGACTGGATATTCAAAGATCCTTCAGCCTGTGGAGTTTGTAGAATAACCAGGCCCAGGTTGGTTCTGGCCAGAATTGTAAACTATAGCCCAATAAAAGAATAAGCTACAGAAAGCCATGCCATTACCTGTTGAATGGGTTGGAGGTAAGAGTTCAAAGAACTGGGAAATGGTTTATATTGTATCTGTATTCTAAAAAGAAAAATAGAACTGGCACCAAAGGCTTATTAATATGTTTAGCCAGGAACCCCAAATACTCCCAACTTCTTGAGAAGAATTTGAAAATGGACAAGGAAAAGAATGTCTTCAAGACAAGAGGGAACTGTTCTACATTGAAAGTGGAATGGTTACATAAGGTGGAGTGTTTCTACATCCAATGAATCCTAAAATAAAAATGGCAGCTATTAGGTCAGCCTAGAAGCAATGCATGCATGGATAAGCTTCCCAAATCTGAAAATGTCTTTTTAGTGAATGAAAGAGAGTGCTTATTAATGCCACTGAATGGAAAAGCCTCAGGATCCTAGCAAGTTGCTTATACAGGAACAGATTTGTGCTAAGGCTTGGGCAACACTTTGTTTTGAAAGTCATCAATTCTCACTTTAAGGCTTCAAGTAAGTGAAAGGGGTTGTACTAGATGATTTCCAAGTTTCCTTCCTAAGATTCTTAAGTTTCCTATTTTAGGAACTCACTTATGGTGGTACACAAATTACTTGGGACAACCAATAATTTTGATATGGTTTCATTATGTGATAGTAATGGTCATATGTACATAAGCTACAACTGACACTGACTCAGACCTTGAGCAGATAAAACCAGATTTCTCTACCCTTACTAATTTTCTGTCAGTTTGGTGTTAGATTTTGTGCCATAGTGATGCTTCATTGTTCTTTTTTGTTGTATTTTTAATTCTGTGGTTAGATCTTCTAGAGTTGTAGCATTTTAGAGAACACACTTCACTGACTCTTAGAGATATTGCAATAGGTGTTATATATTCAGGTATGAGGTCTCAAGTGCAAAGGAAAGTTCAGCTTAAAATGAAAAACTTGAACCTATTGGTGCAAAACAGCCTAAATAATCTTCCGAAAACAAGAAAAGTCCTTCAGAAGGACCTGGCACCTGGAGATATTGCTATTGGTTCCTCTACAGTGGAGTATAGTTGAAGTTGGAAGATCAACAAGATGACTGAAGAAAAAAAAATAAAACAGTGGCTGTTTATATGAAGGAAAAAAATGCTCGTCAATACAAAGACAAAGATTGAAAAAAAAGGTAATGTTTACTGATGAAATTCAGTCTTTCATTGAATACTATGCCAAAATTGTTAGAAGTTGTCCAGGTAAACCTGTAAGATTAAGGAATCTTTATCAAACTGAAAAAGATCCACTCTCCCCACCCCACCCCCCAAAAAAATCATGTTTGGGATTTTTCTTTGCAGTGGGTCTGTAAGTCTTGCTCCTCAGTGGGAATTATGAGCTCTGCTAAATGTATCAATATTCTGAGATACAGAATTATATCTGAATTATGGAAATCCCCAAATGGAAATGAAATACTGCACATGCTCTTCACCATGCCACACAATAACAAAAAGTTAAGAAATTTATCTAGGAGATGGGAGATAAACATGTTTCAGTGGTCTGGGAACTTGCTTGATTTAAACCCCTTTGAAAAAATCTACGGGCTATTCTCAAGATTAACCATGGAAAAATGAAATTTGTCAAAGGTAGATTTAAAGTCCAGTGTGATAAAAATGTGGTTTCATGATGAAGAAAGTCTATCAAAATCTTGTGCACTCAAAACAAAATTGTGAAAAAACAAGTGATTACAGCAAAAAGAGATACTGAATATTAAAAGTTTGTTAAATGACAAAGTTTTAAGACTTATTGTATAAACCAATAAATTATTTTACTTTGTTCCACTTAAATTTGAACACTACTGTAAGACCAGAATGGAACCTGATTATATCCAGCTGTCACCAACTGTTCCCCTGCCATCCATCTGGTCTTTTGCCAAGGTTCAAGTTCTTATTTCAAATAGGGTAGTTATTTCATTAGCTTATGCTCTAATTCACTTAAATGGCTTCATATGGTGAAAAAAACCCACACCATTCTGGCTTAAAGAAGGCAGCAAGGAGAGCAACTGGTATATATAATTGAAGGTCATCACAATTTCAAGGAATGCTGGTCTCTGAAAAAACAGTAAGCTACAATAAGATGGTTACAAACCAAGAACTTCTTAATGAAGATTTTCAAGGTTTACCCACCTTACATAAGTGCTATCTTAATGGAAGTGTCAAGCCACAGCCATATGCCAGAGGAACTGTACACACACACAATATGTAATAAAAAATGAAAAAGGCAACATTGTATACTACCAATCTTTAAAAATTTCAGTCTGAAAAGTAGTTACAAGATTAATTTTGTGATTCTCTGCATTTAGGATAGGGTAACCAATGCTGGAATGCTAAATAGGGCTAATCAATTAAATTATGCTAATGCATAAGTATGGTCAGACTTTGGACTTAATCTCCTAGCTCCTATATATTATAGATGAGCCCATATATATTATAGATGTGGATGCCTCTAACATAAAACAGCTGGCCTGAATGTGGCATGAATAGATATGTGATCTTGACTTGTCCCACTCTTCTAAGACATACTGTGTTTTCTGCCTTTGTAGACTATCCCCAGGGAGGATATTATAACTACCACACCTTGAATACTTGATAATCTAGGACTATAATGGGGGTTCAAGATAAAAGCCCCTTTCCTTTATTACTCTCAAAGAGAGGGTAACAGTCAGCTTATACTCACCAGCTTGGATCATCCCAACAAACACTTGTTACACAAAAAATAATCATAAATAATTGGTAAGCCTCTTCATCATAGTAAGCAGTAAATAGAAAACCAGCAAAGTTATACAGAGTAGGTGAAAGGCTATTTGAGTAGATGAGCTCTTTGCTGGTAGATAAAAATTTTGACTCAATTAGGGATAGAATGATCTCACCAGGGAACTATGTCCTTGGCAATCTCTAGGGTTGCAGGCACTGGGAATCAAGGGACATTACGGGGGATAGCTTCTCTATATACTTGTGGCTCCAGGGAGATCTTTTGCTCACCATTCCAAAGGTACTGAGCATTGCAGGCACACCAGACTTTCATGTATCTTCCTTCCCAACCCCCTCATTGTAAGTATGCATCACCATACATTGTGGTCTCTCAGCAAACTGCTCTGGGCTTAGGTGGAAGTGGGGTTACATCAGTATCCTTGAGAAAAATGACTTTTCTATTCCATCTCTGCAAGTATTTACTACAAATCAAGATCCTTTATAACCAGATCTAAGTGAACTTTATACAAATGTATTCTCCAAATTGCCAAAATAATCTCAAAAGCAATACAATGTAACACATACAATGCACACTGAGTACACTGAGTCTCTGGGAAGCATTAAAAATAGAGATGGCAAATCACAGAATCAGAATGATACACAGGGTAAGAAACTTTAGAAATCATCTAGTACCTGGTCCAACTCAATCCTCCTTTTTACAGATGAGAAAATTCGAGTTTATGAGAAGTTTTATGTGACTCAGGGTCATATGGCTGAGCTGGAACTACAACACAGGTCCCTTAATTTCTGGTCTAATGCCTTTTCTAATCTCAGTTATGATGGGGAAAACACCACTACCTTCTAAATAAGACATCATGCAGAAGTATATCTTCAGACCAGCGATGTGTAATAAAGTTCTAGATTTGGAATCAAAGGACCTGGATTGATATTCCAGTTTTCTCGTCTGTGGAATAAAAAGGACTGGACTGGGTGAGCTCTGAGGTCCTTTCCAGCTCTTCATTTATGCTAACTCACTGGATACAAACAATAAGACTAAGTGATTGTTCAGTACTAGTATAGTTAGGGAGAAGAACCAGAAACTCCGGTTAGTATCCCCTTTAACAACCCAATAAAGAGAAGCTAGATAAGGCAGAACAGAATACAATCATGGATTTGAAAGGTAGAAGAAAATTTGGAAGTTGTTTATAGTCCAAAGTCATATATAGAAAAACAAATTCTCCTTAAAATATTCCTGGAAAATGGTCATCTACCCATTTCACCTTACCTTACGACCTGTCATTTTTGTTGTCTGTTAAAGCTGCTTTGCTATTTAATTCTCCACATAGTCGTGCTATCTCCCCAATCAAATTTTAAGCTCCTTGTAATATCTTATACTTCTTTGTATCTACCGTAGGGCCTGGGGGTCTATAGTGGGTGCTCAATAAGGAATTATAGATTGATGTTGACAGTTAATCAACATTTCTTCTAGGCTATGACACAAAGGAAATGCCATATGATCAGAGGAGCAAAAGCCAGCTCAAGTTTAGGCTATATGCTTACAAGGTAGGCCAGGATATTTAAACCTTGGTTAATAAAAGTATGATGATAAAAATGGAGAAGGAAAAGGTTAAGACTATCTGTTCCCATCTTTACCCGACTCTAATCAGGGGTATTGTTTACTAACAGTCCTCTGACCTCCCTCTGACTACAAAATGAACACCTGTGTGGGCCGAGAGCAACCTGTGCTATTAGAAAGTAGTGCTATGGGGCAGCTAGGTGGCGCAGTGGATGGAGCACCAGCCCTGGAGTCAGGAGTACTTGAGTTCAAATCCGGCCTCAGACACTTGACACTTACTAGCTATGTGACCCTGGGCAAGTCACTTAACCCCAATTGCCTCACCAAAAAAAAAAAAAAAAAAAGAAAGAAAGTAGTGCTATTCCTTTGACTCACTTGGATTCTGTACCATCTATCTCCTTGACTCACTGACTTCCTTGGACTAGACTTCTTGCCTATTGTAGGAAAGATTTAATAGATTAGATCTAGAGAATCTGCCTAATGTTTTTGTTTTTTCCACAATTGTGACTCTCCTGGATAACTAGATTCCCTGGTAGCCTAAATTTCATGATATCAACAATTCCTTCACGTGGGCCAGAAGTAACTTCAGCAAATGTTTAGGAGGGAATTTTTTTCACAACTTTCTAACTTCCAAAATGTTTGTGAGTGCAATATGATGTACACTCTTAATGTAGTTGGTAGTAAAAATACTGTTAATGCAACATGGCTTAAGTAGTCTTCAAAAAGGAGGATGTGACCTGACCCTGAAGTTTTTGTGACTGACTCTTCTCACAAAAACCAAACATGGGACTTGTCTTCAACACTACCAGTACCCATCCTTCTCTCCAAACGTTATTTCCCCATTCTGCTCCCATCTTCCACAATGCAAGCTTCTAACCACCCCTTCTGAGACCAATCTCCCAGAAGCAGCTTTCCAGGTACTACTGGGAAAATCTCCCTCCTCCTTTCCTCCAGTATAGCCAGCCCCTTCCTTCAAGGTCAGTCCATGGTTATAAGCAGGCACCCCTCAGGGGAGGGCTCTGGACTCCTGGGTAGTGACTAGAAAGAGCCCCACCTCCCCTTGTTTATTTTGAGTGGGACAAAGTAAATCAAACAAGTTGAATAGGCAAGAGTGGTTGTGAGAGATTGTCTACCTCATCTTTTCTGGAAAAACTCATTCCTTTTCTAAAGTTCCCCATTACTGCTCCAAGTCATTCAGGTTAACAATCTTGACTCCTCACTCTCCCCCAACTCACACATTCAATCATTGGCCAAATCTCGTTTCTGCCTAAACATCTCTCATATCTATTCCCTTCTTTCTCTACACTCACATAGCTAACTACCCCTCTATTTCAAAAGTTCATTACCTTTCACCTGGACTTCTGAATAGCCTAATTGGACATCCTGCTTCAGTTCTCTCTCTTCTTCAATACCTCCAACAAAAGTGACAAAGTGATTTCCTAACGCATAAGTCTGACCATAGCACTCTCCTACTCAATAAATCCTAGCAGTTTCCTATTGACTCTAGGATCAAGTATTTTTTATCTTTATCTCATCTTTTCAACATTTCTATTTTTATGTGTTTTTTTTAAAATAAATAATGGACTTAAGATTTTTTTTATTGATTGGGGTGTTTGGTCAAAAATGTTTGGAAACCATTTGCTCAGTGGACAGGGAGGCAACCTGATAAGGAAGGTCTAAGTTCTAGTCTGGCCTCTAAAACATATTGGTTGTATAACCAAGGAGAAGCACTTAAAATCTCATTGCCTTAGGTGGCTCCAATCTGCATTGGTAGAATAAAAGTTTCCTCTTCTAGAGAACCCTTAAAGTGATAAAATCACAGGCCTGGTAAGTAGGAAAAAACCAAGACCCTTTTCCTCTTTACCTTGATGAATTAATTTACTCTGACAGCTTCAATCTCCACCTCTACCAAATCTTTAATTGCCAGCCCCAATTCCTCTGGGAATTCTAGTTCTACATTTCTGACTACTTGATTTTAACCTGCAAGTGCTCAAAATCAACAAGTCTAAAATGGAATAAAATAATCCCTAAATCTGTGCTTCCCCTAACTTCTCTATTTCTGTCCATGGCACTACCATTTCAGGCCTCTGACTTTTTCCTCTCCACATCTAATCAGCTGTCTCTGTAATCAACTATAAGTGATTTGTTCTGCCTCAAATTTCTAGGACTTCGCTAAAAATCTTCTTTTTCTCTATACTTGTTTACAAATTATTTGGATTATAGTTATTTATGTATCTGTCTTCCCTCACTGAATTTCATCTTGGAATGGAGGTGACCCTATGTCAATTTAAGTTCTGATATGTCCTACACCAAGCTGGAAAAACTTTTGATTATATAACTTAAGAATAGACCTAAGGACCCTCCTATCTGAATTTGCAAAACCTCATAATCACATTGGACAACAAATGATAATAAGTGCTATTATTATTAATATTGCTACAAGATGGGGGGGCGGCTAGGTGGCGCAGTGGATAAAGCACTGGCTCTGGATTCAGGAGTACCTGAGTTCAAATCTGGCCTCAGACACTTGACACTTACTAGCTGTGTGACCCTGGGCAAGTCACTTAATCCCCATTGCCCCACAAGAAAAAAAATATATTGCTACAAGATACTATAACATGGAAGGATTCTAACCTGCTTTCATGGCAGTAGTACACACAAAGATGAAATCATGAATCTTTTCCAATTT
This sequence comes from Dromiciops gliroides, assembly GCF_019393635.1. NCBI lineage: Eukaryota > Metazoa > Chordata > Mammalia > Microbiotheria > Microbiotheriidae > Dromiciops > Dromiciops gliroides. The sequence goes on along the minus strand of NC_057864.1, from coordinate 220,062,017 downwards.
TGTGTGTCGTATCTCCCCCATTATAGATTTATTGGGAGAAGATATTATGTTTTAATGTCTTATTCCTTTGTTTCACCAGAACATTGTAGACCCTTAATGTTTGCTGAACTGAATACTCTTGACATTTTAGTACATGCATATTAGTTTTGAAAAGTTTGAAAAATTATTGTAACTAATTCATTCTGTAGAGAAAAGTAATCATTTAGTATAACATACTATTTCTTACTCATCTGTCTCTATACTAATTCTATTTTTCCAATATTAGGTTTTAATAACTTTTATTTTCAAATTGTTTAATATAGTACTCATTTTAAAATCTAACATTATATAAAGTTTTTCTTCCCAAGATATCAAGTTTCTATTTACCTCTCTCTCTCTCTCTTTTTTTTTAGTGAGGCAATTGGGATTAAGTGACTTGCCCAGGGTCACACTGCTAGTAAGTGTTAAGTGTCTGAGGCCAGATTTGAACTCATTACCTCTCATTTTTAAAGAGGTATATCACCTTGAGCTCTGTTTTGAATTATTCTAGCCATAGATTTCTGAAATCATCAGTTAAAAAAAATTAACCATCCTATTGGCCAATGAATGAACTGCTACTGGAACTTTTTACCCTAATTGGTGAAAAAAGGCTAGTCTTCAAAATAATTCACCAAGACACTAAGAAAACTCACAAAAATTCATTTTTTATTGCACCATGATCTTGGCAATATCTGAGGCTACTGAGCACCCTTCAGCAGAAGGTGCAAAAATACATGGGGATGACATATCTATTCATACACACATACATTAGAGCAATTATACAACCATTAAACATGAGACTTTAAAAATTGTCAAAACAAAGTCCAGGTTAATAAAACAAGATAATCAATGGTAGTTCATTTGTGAGTGATATTATATCTTATCACTCAAAGGGGCAGAGTGTTTATAGTACAGATCATACTCTATCTACCCCAACTCACCTCCTAAATGAAAAGTTAAATAAAATTCATATTCTAAGTCAATTGAATGACTGCTATTATAAAAAGCTTTATATATATTTATCTATGTTTTTATGTATATTTATATGTATTTTTGTATATATATATATATATATATATATATATATATGTATATATCTACATGTCACCCTAGAGTGTGTATGAAATTATTACTATCCCATTCCTCTCCCAATTTGGTTAATCATCTTTTATAAAAGGAAATGGCTATTCTATGTTTGGACAATGATAAAATGCTTTGGAAAGTTATATATATATATTTTTTTTTTCAAAGACTGTATGGGGAAAGGATGTCATAATTGTAGTATGGAAGGGATATATATATATATATATATATGAGGGGTTTAGGAATTAGGGAATGGGTTGATTAGAGGAGGAAAAAAAAAGGATATGCGAGTAGAAGACTGAAATTTTCTTTTTCAACTATAGGGCATTACAGAGAAATGGCTTGGGAGATATTGTATAGAGGAGTAAATTTCAACATAAGGAAGAAGTGATTACTAAAAAAAAGCAGCTGCTTCTCCTCCATCTTGGCAATAGATAATTAAGCCACAGGAACACTGATGACTGCATCTTCTTTTCATAAGAATTGTATATTCTAGTAAATCAACATTCAGAAATCTGTACTCTGAGAGGAGAGCAAAAAAATCCCCTAATTAGCATTAGCAAACCCTACAATTCTGTTTTTGCAAGATTTGAAGTAACTAATGGGGACAGACCACATGTATTATTATTCTCAAAATAGTACTCTGCAAATAGTAGCTGCTTAATAAATGATTGTTGAATGAATGAGCCCATTTAAAAATAAAGGTCTAGACAATGCTGATATTTCTCCCAAAGCAGGCTGTCTACATTGTCAACATTAAAACCCCAACTAAGGTGATGGCAGATAATAAGGCAAAGTTAAATTACAAAGAAAGCAGCACAAACATAAGTAACAGTAGGTCCTGTGCAAAATAATCACTTGTTGGAATGAATCTAAGTCACATATAGATTCTCTATTGGATACCAAATGTGAAATTTCTATCACCATTTGTCTTCCTACCTATAGTGGAAGTGATATTTTCTTAAAATAACAAACTGAGTTTTCCATACTTCTCAAATTGCTAATGTTGAAGGCACAGTAAATAATATTGGGTATTATCTAAACCAAGGATTTCTATGAACAGTATCAAAATGGGTATGCGCTATAGAAGAAGGGCAAAGGGAACATATATTACCACTGGCCTGGTAATACATTTTCTTATACTGAATATCAAGGTAAAACAGAAGAGTTTCACCCTCCCAAACCACCACCTCCATGGGTCATTGCAGCTGTAAGGTAAACTACATCACAGTCACACTGGAGCAAGAAAAACAGCATACTTAGAAGCAAAAGACAGACAATTCCAGCTCATTGCAAGCTCAGACTGCAGAAAATCAGCTTTTTACTCTATTAAGATATCAATAGCAGCAATTTTTGAGGAAAAGGAGAAATATTAACTAAAGCCTCCATTCCAAAGGAGAAATGCTGTAGTATTCCTGATTAACAAAGCAAATACAGGCAGGAGAGGCACAGACAAATGACTCAGGTTCAGAGAAATGCCAGCTCCACACCCAAAAATAAAGATAGTGAACAGAAGCATAGAAAATGCCAGCAGCTGTAGTGCAGATGACTTTTCACCAGGAAGGTTACTAAATTTCAGATGTGTCTTCCTTTAAGTTCCTGACTCTAAGTTTCCTTTAGGATACAACAGAAGGAGGTACTAGTTTTCATCACATTACCTAATCTGTCCCTTCATCTTGCATTTTTTATACACACCAGCACCTAGATTTCCTTTGGCTGGATGTATCTGCTGTGGAAGAATCTGTCTTACATTCACTTAGTAAATTAGATTCATTCAGTCCACTCCCTGAGCCCACTAAACTGCCATCTCTGCAGTACTATCAGACTCTGCCTTAAAATCTTTCCTTTTTGTAAAATAATGGTCCATAAGACTCTATTTCAGGATGATCTGTAACAGTAGTGGAGGGAGACTTCTCCTGCCAAGGTAGATTCACAGTGTAAATACCCTTGAGTAGCAGGGTTATTTAAGGTCCACAACATCTGTTCTTTAGATCCAATAGACAGGCAGCTACAGCTCACAGAGTGATACTTTTTTTTCCTGGAAGCTGTGGAAGAAAGAATTAGTTGATGAATTGATAGGAATTTATTAAGATCCTACTATTAGGCATTATTCTAAGTACTAGGCATGCAAAGATAAAAATGAGGCAGTCAAGGAGTTTAAAATCTACTCAGTGCATACAACATGTTCATGGATAAGTGAATATACTTGCTATCAATACAAGATGTATACAAAACAAGTACATAGAGTAAGGAAAAGTACTGACATTAGACTTAGAAAAGGTTTCTTAAAAGGGTTCCAAAAAGGGAGAGGAGGTATGGTGGTCAATCTGTGAAAAGACATGGAAGTAGGGAATGGAATGTCATACAAAGGGAGTAGCAAGTGGGCCACTTAGGTTGAATGGTTGAATGCATGAGTAAGTGCCTTATCAACCTGGAAAGAGAATGGAGCTATATTGTGAAGAGCTTTAGGTAAGATGGACAATTTCGATTACACAAAATTAAGGTTTTTGTGCCAACAAAACCAATGCAGATAAAATTAGGAGAGAAGCAGGTAAATAGGAAAAATCTTTGCAACAACTTTCTATGCAGTCTTATTTCTAAGATATACAGGAAACTTTTAAATTTATAAAAGAGCTACTTCCCAATTGATAAATGGTCAAAAGAGACGAACAGGCAGTTTTCAGAGGAAAAGATCCAAAATGCTCTAAACCAGTTGTTAAACATGGAGCCCACTGGCTACAATGTAATTATGCAATTTTCTAAGTCAATATGCAGCCCGTAGGGGTCCTTAAATAGTTTTCTTCCTATTTCTCTTTGAGTTTGGCATCACTGCTCTAATTCATTAAAAATTAGAAAAATGCAGATTAAAACAACTCCAGGATTTCAATTTACATCCAGCAGATTGGCAAACTTGACAAAAAAGGAAAATGACAAATGCTGGAGGGGCTTTGGGAAAACAGGCATATTAATGTCTTGTTGATGGAGCTGTGAACTGGCCTAAGCCATTGTGGAAAGCAATTTGGAACTATATTTAAAAAGCTATTATAGTGTGCATACCCTTTGACTCTTTGACTGCTGCTGTAAGTTCTATACCCAAAGAAATTAAATAAAAAGGGAAAGGATGTATATGTAAAAAAAAAATTATAATAGTTTGGGATTTTTTAGGAGGTAGCAAAGAAATGGAAACTGACAGGGTGTCTGTCAACTTGAGAATAGCTGAACAAGTCATGGTACATGTATGTGATGGAATTCTACTCTCCTCTAAGAAATGATGACTGGGGATGGTATCAGAGAAACGGAAGACTTATATGAACTGATGCAGGGTGAAGTAAGTAGAAACAGGAGAACAATTTATACGATAACAGTAATATTGTAAAGACAAATAACTTTGAAAGACTTAGGGAATGAGCAACTTAATGACGAACCGCAATTTCAGAAGACTTAAGATGAAACATGCTACCTACCTCCTGACAGAGAGGTAATGGACTCATAGTACAGACTGAGACATAATTTTTGGACATGGCCAATGCGGGAATTTGTTTTGCTTCACTATACATGTATATAACAAGGGTTTTATTTTTCTTGGAGGAGGAGGAAGGCAGGATGGAGAGAATGTGGATCTGAAAATAAAGTAAAATTGAATTTTTTAAAAGCCAGAAAAAAGTTTGTATGTTATCTTCAAGGGGAGTCACTGAATGTTCAGACCTGAACTTCAGGCATACCAGTTTAATAGTTTGGAGAAAGGAGGGATTAGATGATGCAGGGAGACCAATTAAACGTTTACTCTAACAGTTCTGGTTTGAGGTGATGAGGGCCTATATCAAAGTGGCTGTATGTAGATTAGAAAAAAAGATGAAAGAGAGGACAAGAAATATGCAGAACTTGGCAACTGATTGGATATTAGAGGGGGGAAAGGGTAAATGTTGGTAAAGAGTCAAGTATGACTCCCTAGATGTGATTTGGCTCCTTCTTACACCAATCAGATGGACAAAGATGATAAAGGCAATTGTTAAAGGTGTTAAATTGTTATAGGAACACTAATGCTATGTTGGTGGAACTTTAAATTCCTCCAACTATTTTGAAGTGCAATGTGGACGTATAGCCCCCAAACCACTAAATCATGCATGCTTTTGACTCAACGATAACACTACTAGGCACATATTTAAAAGAAGCCGAAGATAGAGGAAAAGACCCATAAAGTATTAATAATAACAGCTAACATTTAGGCAGTGCTTTAAAGCTACAAAGTGTTTTATGAATATCAGGTACAAAAATATTTATGGAAACTTTTCTTACTGTAGCAAAGAGTACCCATCATTTTGTGATATATCCACAATTTAATAGACTATCATTGCAACATGAGAAATGATAAACTGAGTAGTTTTGAAAAACCTGGTAAAATATATATGAACTGATGCAGAGGGAAACATGTAGAATTAAAAGACCAGTTTGCACAATGGTCACATGAAATGCTACAGAACTCTGATGGATACAGGGACCAATTATGACTTCAGAAGACTGACTTCATCTCTAGTCAATAGTGAAACATTACACCAATCTCTTGACAGAGAAGTGATAGGCTAGAGGTTCAGAATGATACACATCTTCAGATATAGCCAATATGTTGATTTGTATTGCCTATGTTGCCAATATGTATTGCTCATTTGCTATAAGAAAGGACTTCTACATGGTATGAGTGAGTAGTGATAGAGGTGCAAAACACAAAGAGAAGAACATTAATAAAACATTTAAGAATATGCAGAACAAAAAACATTCAGAAAGTGACATAAAATAAGATCATTCTGGTACTACTGTTAAATTTAATATATACTTTTTTTTTGGGGGGGGTGAGGCAGTTGGGATTAAGTGACTTGCTCAGGGTCACACAGCTAGTAAGTGTTTAAGTGTTTGAGAGCAGACTTGAACTCAGGTCCTCCTGACTCCAGGGCCAGTGCTTTATCTACTGCACCACCTAGCTGCCCCTTAATATATACTTAAAAAAAAAAAAAAAGACCTAAACTGTACCTAACAGAAGTTTCATATGTAAATCTATTTTTTGTTCATTGATCAACTGAAATGTTATGTTTACAACTGTTAAGTTCATAGTAAGAAAAAAAAATCTTTAGGGTAGTGGAGTAGGTCCTACTTTGGGTCTACAGAGAGATGTCCAGCAGGTAGTTAAGGGAAATGGGACTGGAATTCAGTAGAGAAATGATGCCTAGATATGTAAATCTGTGAGTTATTGCATAGATATAACTGAACCTATGGGAAATTACAAGTTCACAGAGAAGGGGGACCAGGAGAGCACCCTTAGGTGGGATACATGAATGTGATGGGATATGAATAATGATCTTGCCATGACAGAGTAACATTATGAAAACCTGGGAAGGAGAAGCTACTCAAAAAGGGGGTAGTCAGTGTTTAATGTTGCAGAAAGAGAGGTTGAGAAAGATGAAAACTGATAAATGAACATAGGATTCAGAAATACAGAGATCATAAGTGACCTTGGAGAGTGAAGTTTCATCAAGTGATAAAGACAAAAGCTGTATTTCAAGGATTTGAGAAGTGAGTGAATGATGAGAAAGAGCAAGGAATGAGTATAGGTGGTTTTCTCTATGAGTTTGACTATGAAAGGTAGGAGAGATATAGACTGATACTTTGAGGGGATGTTCCAGGGAAGGTTTTATTTGGATGGGGAGATCTGGGCATGTTTGAAAGTAGCAGGGAAGGAGCCACTGGATTAGGAAAGGTTAAGAATTAGGGAGAGAGAAAGATCAACCAAGAGGCAAGGTGCTACAGACAAGGAGAAGGGAGGTAAGTCTCTCCTAAGACTAGAGGTGGGGAGGGATGTTACTGAAGTGATTTGACGTGTGGAACTGGGAAAGAGAAGGATGCCCTCAGTGTTTTCATTGAAGTATAAAGAGGTTCCACAGTTAGTAACAGCACACATTAAAGCTATTAAATTTCAACACTTCATCTTTCTTCTACTGTCCCTGCATCACATTCTACCAACAAACGGAATATGTGTTTCAACTGTGAAGAAGTGAGATACCATCCTTTCTTCAAGTTACTTGTAATAACTCAAAAACAAGCTCAATTTCTTTTTTTTCCAATTATATATGTCATTTTAATGCAATGAGTTGTATTGTTACATAAGAACAAAAGAACATACAACCCAAATCCAAACATTACATTTAATGGAATAAAAAAAACCAGTAAGTGATAAACAACAAGCTTAATTTCTAAGATATTTCAAATTCACCTTTCTTAGTAGCAGCAGGGTTCAGCGGCGGTAGCTAAGGCTTGTAACCTTAGCTGGATGGGTCACAGACCAAAAGTTCCGCCTACTTTGAAGTTTCTGGAAGGCATTGAAATTTCTCCTCTTCTCTCTCTTGAACTTCTTTGTTTTCTTTTCCTAAAAGAGAAAGACAAGACAAAAGTCAATCTCACAAAACAGTCACAAAATCCCATGACAGTTTTTCATTAAGTTCATTTCAAGTTTCCCTTATGTACCAGGTCTGAACCTAGCTTCATTGTACTCACCAAAAATCATTAAAGGTTTTCTAAGCACTTTGAATATATTTTAAAAAATGCGTCAGATTGGGACAGCTAGGTGGTGCAGTGGATAGAGCACTGGCCCTAGAGTCAGGAGGACCTGAGTTCAAATACAGCCTCAGACACTTGATAACTTATTAGCAATGTGACCCTGGGCAAGTCACTTCACCCCAATTGCCTCACCACATACAAATAAACTAACAATAAAGTAAATTTTTTAAAAAAGCATCAGATTATGTTTAGGGGGCAGAGCCAAGATGGTGGAGGAAAGGCAGTGAGCTCTCGAACTCACAAAAGGATCACTCCAAAAAACCTCCAAATAATGCCATGGGACAATTCCTGGAGCAGCAAAACCCACAGAAGAATGTGCTGAAATCATCTCTCAACCAAGGACGGCTTGGAAGGTTGGAAGGTTGGAAGGAGAGAACTGCTGTGCTGAGACAGGAGTGGAGCCCAACCCCCACAGTCATTCTGATATAGATCCAGTCCCAGGAAGGCCTTGACAGAGAAAGAAACCCCCAGAGCCTCTGAATCAGCTGCAGCGCCAGTGTCATTTGGAACCAAACTCACAATCTGGTGAGAGGGCTGAGCCCTTGGCAGAGGGGAGATCACAGGGGTCTCTGGGTTTTTCGCCCCTGCTGGGAACCAGGAGGTAGGCTTGAATAGCAGTGGCCCAGGTAGGGGAAGGCCACAAGCTCGTCAGAGCTGACAACCACAGCACACAAAGCTGGTTGATTAGCAAGTTGGCCTGGGGTCATCTACAGACCAGGGAACAGTCCAGGCAAGTGAAGAATGTGCCCCTCCTTAAATCATACCACCTGGGACCCCCTGAAACTTGGGACAGTGCAACCAGGAAAAGTAGTTTAAGGAGCTGAAAGTCAAGTAAAAGAAAGGCAAGATGAGCAGACAGAGAAAGGTGAGGACCATAGAAAGTTTCTTCAGGGACAAGGAAGATCGAGTGCACCCTCAGAGGAGGATGGCAACATCAGGGCCCCTTTATCTAAAGCTTCCAGGAAAAATATGAATTGGTCTCAGGCCACAGAGGTGCTCAAAAAGGACTTTGAAGATAATGTTAGAAATTTAGAAGAAAAAAGTGGAATGAGAAATGAGGGTGATGCGGGAAAGACATGAGAAAAAAGTCAACAGCTTGAAAAGCCAAATGGAAAAGAAGATACAAAAGCTCTCTGAAGAAAAGAATTGCCTAAGAATTAGGATTGAACAAATGGAAGCCAGTGACTTTATGAGAAACCAAGACACAATAAAGCAAATCCAAATGAATAAAAAGATAGAGGGCAATGTGAAATATCTTCTTAGAAAAACTGCTGACCTGGAAAATAGATCCAGGAGATATAATCTGAAAATTATTGGACTATCTGAAAACCATGATCAAGGAAAGAGCTTAGACTTCATCTTCCAAGAAATTGTCAAGAAAAATTGCCCTGATATTTTAGAAGCAGAAGGTAAAATAGAAATAGAAAGAATCCACAGATAACATCCTGAAAGAGATCCCAAAAGGAAAACTCCCAGGAATATTATAGCCAAATTCCAGAGCTCTCAGGTAAAGGAGAAAATATTGCAAGATGCCAAAAAGAAAGAATTCTAACTGTGGAGCCCCAGTTAGGATAGCACAAGATCTAGCAGTTTCTACATTAAAGGATCAGAGGATATGGAATATGATATTCCAGAGGACAAAGGAATTGGGATTACAACCAAGAATCACGTATCTAGCAAAATTGAGTATAATCTTTCAGAGGGAAAAAATGGGACTTCAATCAAAGAGAGGACTTTCAGGTATGGAAAATTTGACTTTCAAATACAAGACCCTAGAGAACCATAAAAAGTTGGAGTTAGGTGACATGTCTAGGGTTGTGAAGTGAAGTGGGTGGGTGTCTTGTGTCTGAGACCAGAATGGGGCTGGGTCCAGGGTGGATGAATTGAGGGGTGAGAGGAAGGCACTGGGGGAGGGGCAAGGAGAGAGGAAGCATGGGATGAAATCTCACGTGAAAGAAACAAAAAAGGGTTTATGGAGTGGGGGAAGAGATGGGGGAGGAGCAGGGCAGTAAATGAACTTTATACTCATCAGAATAGGCTCAAAGACCTTAATCTCATCAGAGTTGGCTCAAGGAAGGATTAACACACACCCAATTGGGTGGAGTAATCTATTTAAACTGGGCAGCAAATGAGCCTAACACTCATCAGAATTGGCTCAAAGACCTTAACCACATCAGAACTGGCTCAAGGAGGGAATAGCATACACACTCAACTGGGTAGAATAATCTCTTTAAGCCTGAAGGAAAATTAGAGGGGAAGGGGATAAAGAGGGAGAGGCAAAAGAAGGGAGGGCAGATTGGGGATGGGGACAGTCAGAAGCAAATCCCTTTTGAAGAGGGATAGGGTGAAAGAAGATAGATAATAGATTAAATATCATGGGGGAGGGGCAGCTAGGTGGCTCAGTAGATAGAGCACCGGCCCTGGAGTCAGGAGGACCTGAGTTCAAATCAGGCCTCAGACACTTAACACTTATTAGTTGTGTGACCCTGGGCAAGTCACTTAACCCCAATTGCCTCACTAAAAAAAAAAAAAATTAAATATCATAGGGGAAGGGAATAGGATGGAGGGAAACAGTTAACAATAGTAATTGTGAAAAAGAAAAGGGGGAAAAATTGTTCAAAAATATTTATAGCAACTCTTTGTAGTGGCTAAGAATTGGAAATCAAAGGAGTATCCATCAATTGGGGAATGACTGAAGAAGCTGTGGTATATGATTGTAATGGAGTGTTATTGTGCTATGAGAAGTGATGGGCAGAATGATTTCAGAGAAACCTGGAGAGACTCATATGAACTGATGTGAAGTGAGCAGAACTGGAAGGACACTCTGCACAGTGACAGCAGTATTGTTCTATGAGCAATTGTGAATGACTTAACTACTCTCAGCAATGCAACGATCCAAGACAATCCCAAGGGACTAATGATGAAGCATGTTTTCCACTCTGTAATGATTGGAGTGATGCTACCTACTGTAGGAAAGCTCCACCATGAGAAGGCGTCTGAGGGCAAGCCATATGGTCAGTTCCTTGGCGTCAGGAAGTAAAGTTTGCTTGTGGGCACTGTCTATCAAAGCTACCAGCCAATAAACTCAAGGAGCCTTCCATTTCTGGGAGGAGGACACAAAGTAGGAAGTGGACGCTGGTGGAGAGGTTCTTCCTCTTTTTGTTTCTGACCTCACCATGGTGGGTCGGATGATAGGGTCTCTTAGAAATAGTTAGATTTTTACCTTTCTCTCTGATCCTAATGCTCTTTAATAAACACTTAAACACTTAAATACTCTTGCTAAAGCTTATAATTTATTGGCGACCACTCATTAGATTTTAGATAGTATAGCTAGAATTTTAGCTCCTTACAACTCCCACAGAAAAAACTGATATTGACTGAACACTAACTCTAAAAAAAAAGTGGACTTGGTGGATTGTGTGTGTGTGTGTGTGTATATATATATATATATATATATATATATAAATAAAACCTATGTCAGCTTGGTTGCTGTCTTGTGGAGGGGGGAGGAAAGGGAGGGAGGGAGAAAAATTTGGAACTCTAAATCTTATTAAAATGAATTTTGAAAACTACCTTTCCATGTAATTGGAAAAAATAAAATAAATGGAAGATTAAAAAAAGATACATCATAAGATCCACATCCCCAGCCATGTCTTACCTTCCCAGAGTCAAATTCTTTGTCCCAGTCATCAATCACTGTTTCATTCTGGGCCAGTCTACTATAATGAATGGCATCCTGACTGATGGCTGACACTTCACCATCCCATGTCAAAACTACAAGAGAGACATAATTGTCAATACTGGTAGACTTAGGTAACTCAGAAACCCAAGTTTCTAATTCACAAAGTGGCATAATGCATTCTTTTCATCACCTACTACTATTAAAAGTGATTCTTTCAGGGCAGCTAGGTGGCGCAGTGGATAAAGCACTGGCCCTGGATTCAGGAAGACCTGAGTTCAAATCTAGCCTCAGACACTTGACACTTACTAGCTGTGTGACTCTGGGCAAGTCACTTAACCCTCATTGCCCAAACCGCCCCCCCCCCCCTTGCAAAAAGTGATATTTTCAACATTAATTGCCTCACTTAATTCTTTGGAGAAGTCCTTTTAGTTAGTAACAGCAACAGACCCTAGCAGAAGAGATGACAGAAGAAGCCAGATTCTGCCTCCACGGGGTAGGTAATACTGAATGGAGAAGCTCTTTTACAGATTCCTAAATAAGTTTTCAAACTGGGGAAAGAACTAAATGTTAACTTTAGAATGTTCTTTGAAACAGGTAAGATTAGCACAAAAGGGAACCAACCAATAGTTTTAAGGTTATCCAAGGGAGAAGAAATTAGGCTCCTGCAGTCTGGTGAAACAGAAAGATGATGACTTAGGCCCTCTGGTAAATTGTACATCTGATGCCCCAGCTGGCTAAATTGTCTAAGATAAATAATGCTGCTATGGAAGCCTCTGCTGTATCAAGGTCAAGTAGTCATTACTGTTCCCATTTTGTTTTTCCCTTCCTTTCTTGAAGGATAAGTGTCTGAGTACTGTTAATTAATACTGCTTTGATCTTGACCTCATATACTAATATGAACTAGCACTTACCTCCTCTTAAAAAAAAAAGAAAACTATAGGCAGGCTGTTTTTGTTGTTGTTTTTTTGGTGAGGCAATTTGGGTTAAGTGACTTGCCTAGGGTCACACAGCTAGTAAGTGTTAAGTGTCTGAGGCCGGATTTGAACTCAGGTCCTCCTGACTCCAGGGCCAGTGCTCTATCCACTGCACCACCTAGCTGCCCCTAGGCAGGCCATTTTAATGAGCATTCATGAATGACAGACCCATAGTTGAATACTGAACTGATCTTCAGGTAAAGTTAATCTCATTTAGCGTCTCAGTGCTCTAGGCAATGTTTTCTAAGATTCTAAATTACAGAAAAGGTGCTGTTCTCAATTGGCAGAGAAATTTTCCCTACCTGGGAGTTCCCTATATGAATAAACTCATACGTCCAGGCATTTCTAAAACTAAGTTGCAGAGAAGGTGTTAATTGAATTGGTAGAGGGAGTCTCCTCACCTGGGAGTTCCCTATAGCAATGAAATCATAGGTCCAGTCACTATCCTTGTGCACAGGTAAAATATACTGGAACAGTAGAACTAGATAAATAACTCAATAAAGGGAAGTAAAGTCCCTTTTATAGTACCATTCACTAATGCAGGGAAGTGATGGAAACTAGAAGTGGGAGAGATACAGAACTGTTACTCAGCCAATAAGCATTAAGCATCTACTGTATGTTAGACACTGTACTAAGTGCTAGGGATACAAAGAAAGGCAAAGACAAAAACAAAAACAAAAACCCAAACCAACCAGTCCCTCTTTTTAAGGAGCTAACAATGTAATGGGAGAGACAACATGCAAACAACTATACACACATATATATAGAGGGGGAAAAAAACAAACCGAGATATATGCAGGATAAATTGGAAATAATCAATAGAGGGAAGGGACTAGCATTAAGATGGACCAGGAAAAGTTTCTTTTAGAAGGAAGAATCTAAGTTGAAAGCTAGGGAAGTCAGGAGGGAGAAGAAGTTGTAGAGCATTCCAAGCATAAGGGATAGCCAGAGAAAAGGTACAGGAGATGGAGCACTGAATTCAAGGAATAGTAAAAAGGCCAGTGTTTTTGTATCATAGAGCATATGGAAGGGAATAAAAAGACTGGAAAAGTAAGAAGAGGCTAGGTTTTAAAAAGGTTTAAATGCCAAAGAAGACTTATCTGATCCTGGAGATTAACAAGGAGCTACTAGAATTTAAAGAAAAGGGGACTGACATAGTCAAACCTGAATCTTGTGGAGGAACGAAAACGAGACTGGAATCAGACACTGTGTCAATCACTCAGGACACAAACAGAAGCAAAAACACCAGTCCCTGCTCTCAAGAAGGTCACAATCCAATAGGGGAGACAACATGCAAACAAGTATCTATCTGTCTATCTATCTATCTGATTGATATATACAGAATATACTGGGGTTAGTCATAGAGAAAAGGAATTAGCATTAAGGGCACTGGGAAAGGCTTCTTGAAAAAGGTGGAACTTTAAGTCAGGAAAGCCAAGGGATGGAGATGGAGATGGAGATGAAGATGAAGAGGGAGAGAATTAAATGAATGGAATTTTCTCGTTTTAATTTTTTCTTCTACCTCGTCATTATGCCTCAGGCAACCAATGAAGGAAAATGGGTTATATACTCTTAGTCTCATTATCCCAGAAAAAAATGACTGAATGAAAAGAATGCTTTCTGAATATGGGATTTGCTTCTGTATTGTTAAGTTTAACCCTGCAGGGTCAGTATGCCTAGTTTTGTACCTTTTTCTTATCTTTGACATGTTGGTAAAGAGAGGCTGCATGTCGAATTGTTTCCCGTTATTTTTTATTTTTCCTCGTTGCCTTAGGGAAGTTAACCTACTGAAGGACAGATTGTGGGTAGTCAAGTTTTGGGCTTAGTTTTAATTTGTCTAATAGGCTGGCTATGGTCTACTTATGATCCACTCTTCCTGTCCCTTCTACAGAATCTCCCCCAAGCTAGAAACTGTCACGTTTCCTTTCTGGAAGTGAATTCAGAGGTTACACACCAATCTGATTCATTTGAGCATATTTCTATCCTTTGAGGTGTCCAGACCCTGCAACTGGCTTTATGCAAAAAGACCCAGCAGTCCTTGAAAAAGTCTGGCGCGTAAAGATGTGGTAAGTTGTGGGAACAGCCTCTCTCTCTCTCTTGCATGGGTACACTGGATAGAGTTCTGGGCCTGGAGTCAAAAAGCCCTGAGTTTAAATCCTTCCTAAAACAGTTCCTAGTTGTATAACCCTGGGCAAGTCATTTAACTACTACCTGCCTGTTATCCTCAAATGGGGATAACAGCACCTACTTCCCCGGAGTGTTGTGAGGATCAAAAGATCTATTTGTAAAGCACTTAACACAGTGTCTGTCACAAAGTTATGTACTGTTCCCTCATTTCTCCGAGATTACCTGGCAAAATACTAATTTGTATCCCACCCTTCTCCTTTCTTGTTCTACCCTGACCTGATGACCACCATCACCTTCATTTATTTCCCTCATTAGTAGACTCCCTAGTACCTTTTTCTTGTCATCCCTACTTAAGCTCTGCCAAGTCAAATAAAAGGCCTATTACTTTAAAAAAAAAAAAGTGAATCCTCCTCAATAAAAATTGCCATGAGAGGATAAAAGATCATTTGACTAAGTATCCCATATACCTAAATTAACCTTTTTTTATAAAAATCCAACAAGTTTGAATATTAAAAAATAAAATCAAATTTTAAATTATCTGTATCATTACACTTATACCCCAGTTTTTGTCTTCACTTATAAGCAGTACAGGAAATTTGCTGCTAAGAATCAATTTTGTAGACATACTTTTAATTTTTATAACTAAATTTAATCTAATGATTTATAGCCTTTCACAACATTCTAGGACACCCTCACCCCCTTACAGATCTGCATCTCAAGTACTTTTGAGAATTTGGGAAATCCTAGCCAAAGGAACAAAAATGGGCTTGGTCTCAAAGGCAGTACCTTTTTTCCCATAAGCTTTATCAGATGAATACTTGAGCAATTCCTGGACTACATCAGATTCTCTCTCTTTATTCCAAAGCTGAAGAGGAGCCTGTTTCTTCTCTGCAATCAGAATAAAAGAGTTATATTTATGGACATCTTATTGTTAAACCATTAAGGACACAGTCACTATTATGTTTAAAATATAGTTCATTGATACTTTTTTCTTTATCTCACAGTCATTCATGGAAAAATATCCCCCCTTCCCCAACAATGGAACTCTCCCTTGTAACAAATACAATTAAGCAAAAACATCCAATAAGGTGACCCAAACTGACAATGTATACAAAAGTCTATCCTAGTAGACCCTCCCTCTCCCCCTTTGCTGTGAGGAGTGAGGTATGTCTCATTATCTGTTATCCAGGACCACCAGTGGCTTTTCAGTTACCCAGAGTTTGGCTTCCCTTTAGTGATCTTTTTATTTATACTTGTATTAACTATATATTCTTCCTTTGGTTCTGCTTCTTTTTCATTGAATTAATTCATAAAAACCTTCCTATATTACTCCAAATTCTTCATCTGAGAGGCTGGCATTTCAAAATGAATAAAGCACTGGGTTTGGGAGTCAGGAAGATCCATGTTCAAATTCTACCTCTGATACTTACTAGCTATATAACCTGTTTCTTCATCTGTAAAATGGGGATAATAGGGTTGTTGTAAGATCAAATAAATATGTAAAGAACTTTTGAAATATTAAAGTGCTATATAAACATTAAACATTATCTTCTATTTTTTCTTACTGCACAATTCTATTGAACTATATTCATATATCAAAGCTTTTTCAGCTATTTCCTCAATTAATGAGCACTTTTCATCTTTTTACTTTTGAGAGAATTATTTTAAACCATAGATGATCCTGTTTCTTCCTGTCACAGACAAGAATAGCGAAGAAAATTAACTCACTTAAAGCAGAAATCAGGAGAACAATTTCATGATGACCACAACACTATAATGGAAAAACACACTGGAGGAGCTCAGAATTTTGGTCAATTTAGTGACCAAGAGTGACTTCAGAGAACAGCCAGTGAAGCAGACTCCAAGAAGTGTAGAATGAGGCATTGAACTGCAGGTACAGACCACGTAATGATTTGTTTCGTTTAACTGTACTTACTTGTTACAAGGGACAGTTCTATTGGCGGTGGTATGATTTGTCATTGGCAAGAAATAATAATTAAAAAAAGAAAAAAAGCATCACTAAAACAATTTAAAAGAAAAAAGATACCATTTATAGCTAACAGAAAAGGCAATTAGCTGAAACTCCATCTAAGACTGAAAGTGAAGTCATTAATGTGAACCATATACTTGATGTGAAAAGAAACAGAATAAACTTCAAATCCTAATATGCACCCTCAAAATAGTCAGAATAGAAAGGATATATTCCTCAAAAAGGAATTGTAGAATTTGGGGTCAAAGTTTAAAAAACAAACACGTTTTTACAAATGGTTAATAACCATAGGGGAAAATGAGCCAAATCACTAATGCACAAAATATAAATCAAAACAACCCTGAGGTTTGCCCTTGCACCTAGTAAGTTGGCAAAGATGGAATAGTCAAAATTAATGGAGTTATGGTTGGTGGAGCTCTGAATTGGTCCATCCATTCTGGAAAGCAATATGGAATTCTAAAAATAAAGTGAATACAATGTCCACACCCTTTGACCCAGAGATGGTATGCCTATAGCCCACAGAGGTCACTGATTAAAAAGAAAATCTCCATATATACCAACATTTATAGTAGCACTTTTTGTGGTTGCAAAGAATTAAAAACAAAGTAAACTCCCATTGACTGGGGAATGATTAAATAAATTGTACAAAATGTAATGGGATATTATTGTGCAATAAGAAAAACTGAGTATGATGAATACAGAGAAACATGGAAAGACTTACATAAATTAATGCAAAGTGAAGTAAGCAGAACCAGGAAAACAACATATACAATGACTATAAATGTAAATGAATAGATGAATAACCATAAAACAATCAAAACTGGATGTTGTGAAGTTATTTTTTTAAAAAATTGATTCTACAGAAGAGATCTGAGAATCTCTCCTCACCCCTTTGCAGTGGTTCTAATCCACTAGTGTATATATTGTCAGATTTTGGGGAAGGGATTGGTTCTCTGGGAGGAGGAAGGAAAAGGGTAAAGTGGGAGTAAACTATAGGTGATGTAAAAAATTTAAAATAAATAGCATTTTACTAAACAGATTTTAGTATCACCAAATCTCAAGGGTACTAAAATTTAAGATAAGCTATAAAGTTTAGTTAACTGCAACATATTTAAAGTAATGCTATCTTAAGGGTAGTAATCAGAGGTATCAGACATGTGGCCTGAACCAGATTAAAACGTGTATGTGTCTACATTTGACATCACTGATTTACATGAAATCTAGAAGGAATGTCAAAGAGTAATAAGAATCTGTCAATAAGTTTCCAACACTTTCAAGAGGAGAGGATACCCTTTCTAGCTAACATGAAGATTTCAGTTTGTTTAGCAAAGATATCTCAATGCAGAGATGAGGTCATTAAAATTTTGTAGATGTTGTCAGATTGGGTCTAATACCCTTAAAGTAACAACTTATAGAGTCAAACTCTTTTATTTACTGAGCAACCATGTGATATTGATTTCCCAAATAGACTTTGAAGAGATTTAACGGATTGGTTGACATGATTATTTTGGTTATCTTGGCAGTTAATATTTTCTGAGTATAAATGGTACAATGTTGGTGTCGTATTATGAATTAGGTTAGTATGAATCAATTCCCCAGATTCTAATCATCTATACCTTATACTTGAGGTGATTTCTCCAAAGGTATGGAAGGATAGGTCCTACTAGAGTATTAAGGCCCTACTTAAGGCCCTACTAGAGTATTAGATGGTATCTCTTTATCACCTTTTAACTCTTAACCTAAAATAATCTGAAAATGCTAAATCTATCATGTTTGGCATTCAACCTATTCTTTCAGTAGTGAAGCCCAGGTGGCAGGTAGTTGGAAATTACAATGAAGTGGGAATTTTCTGTGTTACTATTAATTACATGTATTATTTTGTACAACTCACTTCTCCCTGAGTCTATTTCTTCTTGAATAAAATAGGGAATTCTCTAAATACCTCATCTCCCCATTTCTTATCTCATTTCAAGTGTTATTGGATAAATTATGCTAGAAGGCCAAAAATCATTCCAAAACAGAAGTATTAGTTTTCAAATAACAGACTTTCAGAACATCTGAATGCCTGAAAACTAGAAAGCAGAACAAGAAACAGGCACCGCATATTTTCATCTACCATCGATCGTATAAGACAATATTCTCTCAAACGGCCCACCTCCTAATCACCCCTCATCTCACCCAAAAACAAATAGGGAGCAATATTTCCAGGATGCTGGCCATTCACAGCTTGAGACTGACTGCTGTCCTTGCAACCAGTGTTTTCCTTAGGGATGACCTTGTGGTCATTTTGGCAGTCCTTTCTCGGATGTTTTTGGTGCTCGTTCTCTTCTACTTCCTGTTCTGAATTTTGCTTTCTTTTCTTTTTTTTCTTTTTCCTTGGGGACTCTGTAATGGATTCTGGCTCATCCTTGTCACAAATAGAGCAGCTGCTGTAGAATTATGGGAAGTAGTTAAATCTCTTACTCAAAACAAAGAATGAAAAGAAATTCATTTTAAAGAAGCCTCATTTCAAATAAAAAGCCAAAATGCACTTTTCTTCTATCTACCTATAATTTGGCAAGAGGTAGTCCCCACAAACTAATACCCAAATTCTTGCACTCTAGTAGGGACTTCAAGGAAGGACTTTAAAAAAAAGTATGCTGCCTAAATAAGCTCAAACTAACACACATAGTTAAAATAAGTAATAAATATATGGAAGGCTGCCATCAATTACACTATCACTTAAAGGCTTTAGAACTACCAGACTGAGACACCCAGGAGACAATGTATTGTATCCAATTAACTCAACCACAGCTTGAAGATATGTCTGGTATATTCTACTCCCACTTTACATAAAGATTATGGTCAAACATATCATATCTAGAATGTAAGATTATATCTCATAAAAGTACATTATGTCTAATGTCCTTTTATCCCTATCCTCACCTGTCCAAAGATGATTTTTGATTGTGACAATGTTCCTCATTACATTCCTCCACTCTCTTTCTTTTTTTTTCCTTTTTCTTTTTGCTAAGGTAGTGGGCATCAGTCACATCTCCTATGTGACTGCCATTCATCTCTTGGTTTTTGCTTTCTTCCTCCAGCCCATCAACAGTCACATCTAACCCATGCTTCCCTCCTATCCTTCTATTCCAACTCGGGCTCTGTGTTTGTTCCTCTTGAGTAAGAGATGCAGCAACTTCTGTCCAGGATGTATGTCCTTCTTCTGTATGCTTCCTCTTCTTCTTTTTCTTTACATGAGAAAGGTCAGCTGCCTCTCCATTTTCCTGTGAGATTTCTTCTTCTGGACTTCTGTATGACCTGTCTTCTCCTTTATGCTTTTTTCTTCTTTTTTTGGAGAAGCTTTGAGGGGCATTGCTGGCCCCCTGCTGATGGTGAGAAGGGGATATGACGTCCCCATTTACCTGAGGCAGGGGATTGGAGGCAACAGAGCAGCTATGTGGTTCAGTCGTCCCTGAAGGCCTGAAGCTGGAGGGGAGTGGTGAAGCTTTGACTGAGTAGGAGTTGAAGGCAGACTTCAAAGGATTTGATGATTTGGGAGGTGAAACAGTCCTAAAAACAGAAAGGCAGGCATATGAAAAGTTAGCTCCAAAAGACCCGAATTGACCTTATCCTTCCTAAAATTCAATCTCGAACAACTTTAGCCATAAATCTTAAATATTATTTCCCAATAACTATCTTAATGCTTTGAGATGTATGAATAAATTTAAAGAAACATGCCAACGTAACAGCTGGAATTTAAGTGTTTTCATAAAATAAAATTTAATATAAACTATTTTGTTTTACTTAGTTTATTGCCTTCAAAAAGTTCAAAGTACTTCTGAAAATTCTGAAATGTTTTTCAATTTAAATGCTATCAGAATTTGAAAATGAATTGAGACCTCCCCCAATCAAGAGATCTTACAAATAGCTGAGGCTCCATTTCCCAGTCCTAAAACTATCAGGTTGTATAAATGAAATAAAGGAAGTATATAAGAAAGCTAAGTAAAAAATCCATATATCTCTTATTGTCTTATTTTACTTTAGCTTAGAATAGTCCTAATAAAAGACTTATGCAGGGTAGGTAGAATTACTAAAAGAAACCCAATCCAAAACAAAACCATGAAAGTTTCTAGTCATATTTCCAAAGTATTTTCTTTTTTGTGGAAAAAGAACTGGGAAGAAAAAGTAGAAAGTAAATGCCTACTCAACATTCCAAACCTCTGTCCTGAAGTGTAAGGCTTAGTGTTCCTACACATTTCAAGCACTGGAACTAAGACAGATAGAAGAAAAAGGAACCAACAACGTTTAACAGAAAATTTTGTTGAATTAGGTGTTCTAACCATATCCTTTTTTCCTACCTAAGTCAAATGTTTTGAGGTCTCTAGCTAGCCTTCAGGGACTTTTTCTTTACTTTTTTATCCTTTCATATTATATTATATATAATCCTATTATATTACAATTCTAATTTATTTTTTCTTTTCTTAGTGTACAAATCCTAAGTCCTACACTAAAAAAATATAAAAATAGAGAGAGAGCATGCAAACGAGCGCAAGCACCAGCCCTGGATTCAGAAGGACCTGAGTTCAAATACGACTTCAGACACTTGACACTTATTAGCTGTATCACCTTGGGCAAGTCATTTAACCTTCATTGCCCTGCAAAAAAAAAAAAAAAATGTTTGGGGCAGCTAGGTGGCACAGTAGATAAAGCACCAGCCTTGGATTCAGGAGCACTTGAGTTCAAACCAGCCTTAGATAACTGACACTTACTAGCTGTATGACCCTGGGCATGTCACTTAACCCTTAATGCCCCACAAAAAAAAGAAAGGAAGAAGGAAGCAAAGAAAGCAAGCAAAAAAGAAAGAAAAACTACAAAAGAAGCACAATGATTTCAGAATTCAAAGCATCAAATACCTTAAGACAAATGGAAAAAGCAAACTGCATAGAGATCATACTCCCAGGAAGTTTTCTGGTTTGGGCTCTGATATCCATTAAATCAACGTACCTTTCCAATTAGTGGTGAAGGGACACCAATTTCAATATTTTTCTTGAAATGTTCTGGAATTACATTGATTGGCTAGGAAGGGTGGAAACAGTTTTTGAAATGAGGCCCTCAATCTTACTGCTATCTTTTGTTTTTACATCACCTTTATTTCCGATCTTCTCTTCCTTTTTCAAGGTGTAACAAGATTACTCAGGGAAGTCTTAGTATATAGTTCATAGAACATATATTTATGTCTACTATCAAATATGCATATGGAACAGTCTCAGAAAAATAAGAACGATGAAAACAAGCTGTGGAAACTCAGCTTTTCTTTTACCAAGGAAGGATCCTCTCTCAAATTTCTAATAGGTAAAAAGAAGAAACAATGAGGAACATGTATTACTGTCACTTTTACCATCCCTTGTTTGGTCATCAATTATTTTCACTTCAATATCTAATAATACAATATCCTTCATAGGGCTAAGTTTAGCTCCTTCTGCTAGCCCCAAATTAGAATAGATGGGCCTCCCTATGACCAGAGTTCTATGTGTAAAACTCACCTGATTTTACTGACAGGCCAAGAAGAGGTGGAGACAGGGTGGGTGATTTTCGTGGGGTAGGTGTGGTCAACGAATGATGAATGGGGAGGTGAATGGAGGTCATTGCCGTTCGCCCTCTGTAGGGTGCTGGCCTGTAGTTATCGACATAAATAAAAACTTGGTGGTCTAAAAAAGGTTTCCGTGAGTGAAGAGGGAAAAAAAATTAAAATGAGGGGAAAGAAGAGCCCAGAAAGAGAGAAGGTTGGGATGGGCAGGAAGAGAAAACAAAAAACAAACAGAGAAGGTAAGGGGTGGGGAATGATAGAAGAAGAATCAGAAGTGTTTTTGGTTAGAAACAAAAAGGAAAAAAAGAAGGAAATTTCAACAGAAATCTCAGCACAACATTTCCTATCTTCTTGTCACTTCCTTATACTCCATGAAGGAGATGGCTGCCATTTTCCATGCTGATGGTTCCCTGCCAGACTCCACCATACCCAGTCCTCATGTGGATTCATTCAGAGGAAAGGAGACTGAACAAAAGACCCTAACCCATTTCTATTGATGTTTACCCTAAGTTTTAGGAGTAAGAAATTGGGGTTTAGCTTATGCATCCATCTATTATCCAATAAGGGGACAATTAGCTAGAGCTAAAAGACAACTTCCTAGAAGTGCCAAAGTAAATTTTACCTCCATTAACAATAACTATCTATGAACTAATACAAGAGCGAAGCCAAAGGCTTCCTTAAAACCTCTGATCCCTACCTTTCCTAATCCCTGCTACCACTATCATAACTCAAGAAGTTACTAAGGAGACCTAAAATAAATTTCATTTTTTCTGAATTGAGGCCCAAATCCTTACAGTTTCTCTTCTCATACTCAGTCATTCTATAATTCTAAGATCACAAAGCAAGTCAAACCTGCCTCTCTAGCCCCATGGATCACATGCAGGGAATGAGACCTCACATACCCACCTTCTTGGAAGAAAGGGCCAGTTTTTTGGCTGGTGGGGGGGACATGATGCTTGTAGGCTCAGTGGCAGTATTGGTCAGGACAGGGGACTTTAACTTCACCATCTTAGAATCCTCTCCACCAGGTGTCTCTTTGGTACGCTCACCAGCAGAATAGTCTGTTTCCTGAGAAGTATAGAAACAGCCAACTCCATTCTTCGGGGTCTCGGGCCCCCTGGCTGTCTCACTACTGGAAGAATACTCAGGGCTGGAACTGATGGAATCCTTCCTCTTGGGATCCGAACACTCACCATTACCCTTTGGCCCATGTCCATTGACAGTCACTTCAGGCAGGAGCTTAGGTGAGGTAGCTAGTGTAGGATTTTTGTTCTCCCATGAGCCTTGCCTACGGCTCTCAAGTTTAGTGCTACTTAAGCTGCTGATGCCATTTAATCCCTGAGATACTTTTAGTGATGGAGAAAGGTGTTGCAGGGAGAGGGGCTTCTTTACTTTTTTCCCCAGTTTATCCAGTATGACGGGGGGTCCATGAATAGGCTTTGCAGAAAGTTTTGGGGACAGGGAGCCCAGGGGCAGCTTTAGTTGGACACTTCCATTCTGTGATTTAGGGCCTACCACAAAGTTATTCCTGGAAACTGGGACACCATTTTCTTCTGCTGTCTGCTGTTTTTTCACTGATACCAAGTCCAGTTTCTAAAGGAAGTCCAAGAAGAAAGCAGAGTTTAAGGACGTTGAAGTAAACAAAAGGACAAATAAGCAAGGCACTATGTAAGTAAGGCAAAACTAATTCTCACAACTACAAAAAGAAATTTCACTCACTGTGGAAAATCTAAGGAAGAAACATTTCTATACACAACCAATAGTAAGGAAGATTCATTCCATTTCATTTTACTGTCTTTGTACCTCCTAAGGAGATGACCTAATACATTTTTCAAACTTGTGGACAGATCTTCTCTAGAGACAGAAGAAACAAAGCCTACTATTCAGTTTTTAATTAAGTCAGCTTACTCAACATTTACTCTTTATGATTTATCCCATCTGCTTCCCTTATTCAACTTATGTTGCCATTCTGTACAAGAACAGAGGTAAAAATCACACAAATTACTTGAAAGTTATTTCACTTTCCACTAACTTCCCTGGCACAGATATGGCCAGGTCAGAATCACATGTACTATATTTCTTTTTCCCAAATGATAACTACTTGACAGTTAACTGCATAAGCACTGATATAAGATTACACTTGTTCCCTGCAAAGAGGTACTGTGATGCTTTACAAGTTACTTACCTTTCCAATTAGTGGTGAGGGAACAACACCATTACTAATATTTTTCTTGATGTGTTCAGGAACTACATTGTTTGCTCGGTTAGGAAGGGCAGAGATAGTTTTTGCAATGGGGCCCTCAGGACTTTTCTTAGAGCCTGGAATTCTGAGAAGAGAAGGAAGTTAGTCAGTAATAAAGCTGAAAAGACAGTAAACAAAATAGGTGACAACTAAGCAAAAAAAAAAACCATGGCAAGAAATAGAACGACAACAGAGGGGACCTTGAGGTTGCTAAATGCCCTATATAGATAGAAGAATCACTAGATAACTCTTACCATGCCCTATAAACCAATGTGACTTCGTACATTCTCAGATATATAAATCTAATTGAATACAGAGCATACCAAACTGTAAAAACTCTTTTTCAAGTGATAACTTTCTGGGAGGTTAAGTTCTAAGGCAGTTAATATAATTCTAAAATGCCTCATTTTAACTCAATAGCAACTGATTGCTGATCTTGTGTTCCAGGGACATGGTAACAAGGTATGGGGAAGAAAACCCACATGATAGCTACCTCTGTTGCATTCTAAATTTAGATGCTAAGGATTTCAATTCACCGCCATTTTATCAACTATGTCCTTCTCTGGCAAAGTACATAAGAGTTGGCTAATATCATCTGTTTTAGAATAATGGTATGAATGGAAGCCACCAAAAACCTTAGACAGGAAGTATAAAGGAAGCTAGATTATTTCAGAATTCAAGGCCTTAAATGCAACAGAATAAACACTCTTACATTCCCTCAGTGATGTTTTGGTTTTAGTTCAGCAAAGTTACCTTATTTTTGAAAGGGTACATTCTGACACAGCCTTACTCTTCAGTGGATACTCCTAGGATTATAGGGAAGTTCTAAGATAAATCCATTTGGGAATCGCCAAACTAAAACTCTAGTGATCCACCACCCTTAGTCTACCCCAGTAGCAGGTGTTATGGGCATATGCAGCCATATCTAGCTAAAACAAAGGTGGTAAAGAAATATTATGGAGTTAGGTACACCTAAGCCAGAAACTCGGAAGAAGAGAATAGTTCCATAGAATCTACAAGTGAAACAAACAAAATAAAAATATTTGCCACAATCTATTAAAATTCTTGGAATAAAAAGTTTTTAAAAAGTAGAGTAGGGGCAGCTAGGTGGCGCAGTGGATAGAGCACTGGCCCTGGAGTCAGGAGGACCTGAGTTCAAATACGGCCTCAGACACTTGACACTTAACACTTACTAGCTGTGTGACCCTGGGCAAGTCACTTAATCCCAATTGCCTCACCAAAAACACAAAAAAACCCACAAAAAAAACCCTCCAAAGGTCAGTTTGAAATTGTATGTTTTTGAGATTACAAATGAATTTTTTTGTTAAAACATGCCCTACCTTGGGGAATTTCCAATTAATTTCCATTGAAAAGACCCAGACAGACCTAAAGGAAAGTTCTAAAGGGAGACATCAAAGGACTTACCTGAGATAGAACAGAACATAGGCCTGTTGGTTCAGGACCACTTTGATATTACTAGAATGGACCAAAGAATCATTCATCTGGTACCACTGCCCATTACTAGCCTAAAATGATAAATAAAAAAGGGAGAAAGATCACTCAAAGTGTTAGATTCCCTTCTCTCTTCTGAGTAATAAAAAACTACTATTTGTAATTTCTAATATGCTATATATAACCAGGTGCTCAGAAAATATTAACAAATGGTAGCCCCTAAATGGCTTGACAATAATTTCTAATTCACATCTTGCTCACCCCTCTAGTTCCTCATTCCATACCCTGAACCACAATCAAATACAATCCCTTAGCTAAGATTCTTCTGAATATTTATCAAGCAAAGACTTTAATAGCTCAAGCAATTGGAGCAACTACCTTCCCGATTCTTCTACATGTCTGATAATAATATAGATTCTAATAGATTTTTTAAAAAAAGTTACTTGCTGGGAGCAGCTAGGTGGCACAATGGATAAAGCACTGGCCCTGGACTCAGGAGGACCTGAGTTCAAATCCGGTATCATACACTTGACACTTACTAGCTGTGTGACCCTGGGCAAGTCACTTAACCCTCATTGTCCCAACCCCCCAAAAAATTACTTGCTTCTTCTATGTTCTAAGTGGAGCTATGTATTTGCTAGAAATACTTCCTATTCTTCCTAAAGGTATTACAAAGGTTAAAGCAGGACTTACATAATTCTAAGCACTGGTGCCCTTGCACCAAAAGTCAATGTTTATTTATCAATAATCTATTACCAACAATGGCTTGGAAGGTCAGAAGGAGGGAGCTGCTGTGCTGATACAGGAATGGAGCCCAACCCCACAGTCACCCTGACACAGATCCAGTCCTAGGAAGGGTTCACCAGAGAAGGAGACCCCCAGGGCCTCTGAATCAGCTGAAGCACTAGTGTTGTCTGGAACTAAGCTCACAGTCTGGTGAGAGGGCTGAGTCCTGGGCAGGGGGGAGACTACAGGGGTCTATGCTGGTGCTGAGGCAGAACTTGGATTTTACACCCCTGCTGAGAACCAGGAGGTAGGCTTGAGTAGCAGTGGCCCAGGTGGGGGAGGGGCACAGGCTTGTCCTTGTCGGAGCTGAAAACCACAACATACAAAGCTAGTTGATTAGCAAGTTGGTCTGGGGTCATCTAAAGACCAGGGAACAAGCAGGCGAGTGAAGAACCTGATTCTCCTTAAATCATACCACCTGGGACTTCTTAAGCTTGGGATACTGCAGCCTGGAAACAGTGCCCCACTTTAAGGAGCTAAAAGTCAAATAAAAGAAAGGCAAGATGAGCAGACAGAGAAAGGTGAGGACCATAGAAAGTTTTTTCAATAACAAGGAAGACCAAGGTGCACCCTCAGAGGAAGATGTCAACACCAGGGCCCCTATATCTAAAGCTTCCAAGAAAAATATGAATTGGTCTCAGGCCATAGAGGTGCTCAAAAAGGACTTTGAAGATAAAGTTAGAGAGGTAGAGGAATAAATGGGAAGAGAAATGAGGGGGATGCAGGAAAGACATGAGAAAAAAGTCAACAGCTTGAAAAGTCAAATTGGCCAAATGGAAAAGGAGGTACAAAAGCTCTCTGATGAAAATAATTGCCTAAGAATGAGGATTGAACAAATGGAAGCCAGTGACTTTATGAGAAACCAAGACACAATAAAGCAAACCCAAATGAATAAAAAAATAGAGGGCAATGTGAAATATCTTCTGGGAAAAACTGCTGACCTGGAAAAGAGGTCCAGGAGAGAGAATTTGAAAATTATTGGTCTACCTGAAAACCATGATCAAGGAAAGAGCTTAGACACCATCTTCCAAGATATTCTCAGAGAAAACTGTCTTGAAATTCTAGAAGAAGCAGCTAAAATAGAAACTGAAAGAATCCACTGATCACCTCCAGAAAGAGATCCCAAAAGGAAAACTCCTAGGAATATTATAGCCAAATTCCAGAGCTCTCAGGTCAAGGAGAAAGTATTGCAAGCTGCCTGCCAAAAAGAAAGAATTCAAGTACTGTGGAGCCCCAGTCAGGATAGCACAAGATCTAGCAGCTTCTACATTAAAGGACTGGAGGGCATGGAATATGATATTCCAGAGGGCAAAGGAAATGGGATTACAACCAAGAATCACCTACCCAGCAAAACTGAGCATAATCTTTCAGAGGAAAAAATGGGACTTTAATGAAAAAAGAAGACTTTCAGATATTTGTGATGAAAAGACCTGAAGTGAATGGCAAATTTGACTTTCAAATACAAGACCATAGAGAACCATAAAAAATTGGAGCTGTGGGACATACCTGGGGTCATACAGTGGGCGACTGTCTTGTGTCTGAGGCCAGGTTTTAGCTGGGATCCCCCTGGGTCCAGGGGTGATGCTTTGTCCACTGTGTCACATAGCTAGGTGATGACACCCTTAGGGTTATATTGAGGGGTGAAGGGAATTCACTGGGGGAAGGGCAGAAGTGAAATCCTACATGAAAGAGACAGGAAAAGGCTTATGGAGTGGGGAAAGAGATGGGAGAGGAGGACAGTAAATGAATTTTACACTCATCAGAAAAGGCTCAAAGACATTAAACTCATCAGAGCTGCCTCAAGGAGGGACTAACAAACACACCCAACTGGGTGGAGTAATCTGTTTAATCTGGGCAGTAAATGAGCCTAACACTCATCAGAATTGGCTCAAAGACCTCAATCTCATTAGAATTGGCTCAAGGAGGGAATAATGTACACACTCAATTGGGTGGAGTAATCTCTCTAACCCTGCAGGAAAATAGGGGGGGAAGGGGATAAGGATAAAGAGAGAGGGGCAAAAGAAGGAAAGGCAGAGTGGGAGAGGGGACAGACAGAAGCAAATCCCTTTTGAAGAGGGATAGGATGAAAGAAGATGGATAATAGAATAAATATCATGGGGAAGGGAGTAGGATGGAAGGAAAACAGCTAACAATAGTAATCATGAAAAAAAAAAAGGGGGAAAAATTGTACAAAAAATATTTATAGCAACTCTTGGTGGAGGCTAAGAATTGAGAATTAAGGGAATGTCCATCAATTGAGGAATGATGGAAAAGGCTGTGCTATATGATTGTAGTGAAATGGTCTTGTGCTACAGGAAATGACAAACAGGATGATCCCTGAAAAACCTGGAAAGACTAATGAACATCGATGTATAGTGAAGTGAGCAGAACTGAGAGGACATTGTGCATAGTGACAGCAGTATTGTTCAATGAGCAATTGTGAATGACTTAACTACTCTCAGCAATGCAATGATCCAAGATGATCCCAAGGAACTAATGAGGAAGCTTACTATGTACCCCCATAGAATGAACTGATAAAAAGAACACTTGTGGATTGTACATATATAACCTGGTTGCGATTTTGTAGAGGGGGGAGGAAGAAAAATTCAGAACTCTAAATCATGTGAAAATGAATGTTGAAAACTACCCTTACATATAACTGGAAAAAATAAAATAAATGTTTGTTGCTTAAAAAAAAAACAAAACAATCTATTACCAACTACACTGGCTGTACCTAAAAGACAGACTTACCTTCACATAACAGTAATAATGTCCAGCATGGCAGCTATAGCCTGAATGGACAAGTACAGCATATAATCCATACATGACAGGGTCACCATTACTTTGTGACATATATGGGCGTATATTAAGAAATTCTGGATATCCCACATCCTGTTATAAAAGAAAACATAAATTAGAATTCATATCAAGAGAAAAAGGTTGGGGCAGCTAGGTGGCGCAGTGGATAGAGCACCAGCCCTGGAGTCAGGGGGACCTGAGTTCAAATCCAAACTCAGACACTTCACACTTACTAGCTGTGTGAAATTGGGCAAGTCACTTAACCCCAACTGCCTCATGACTCCCCGCCTAACCCCCCAAAAAAGAGAAAAGGTCACTTTCTCTTTCATCCATATCATGACAAAGCAAAAGTATTACATGGATAACAATTCAATAGTTCAAATCCAATTGGGCATGCAGGAATTTATGGCAGAAGTTTAAAAGGAATTAATTTGTCCTTCATTTAAGATGTGATTATGTACCTATATCAGATTTCAGCTTTATGCCTGGTCCTGTTATAAAGCAACAGTTGTGACCACTTCTTTTTCAAAAGTAAAATGGTTATAAGCCTTGCTCTTCTCTACTATCCCACAGACAGATTGTGAAGACAAATCAGATAATACCTACCCTGAGCTATTCAAAATAAAATTTATGGTTTAATATACTTCCTTTTTCTAGTAAATGCTATAGAATGGATCAGAATTAAGGTCATTCCACAAAAAATGTTTTTTGCGGAATGAGGTGAAAAATGGAGACATCAATAAAAATTGGCAATTTAGCCAAGTAATAAAGTATTCTCTGGACAATGACTGGAAATAAAGCATACCAACATTTTCCCTAAATTTTACTCAATTTTGAAACACAAAAATAAAAAATAAGTACTTATGTAAAAGTCAAATAAAAATAACTAAAACTTCAGTCACTTTCATTTTGGAAACCAGGTACTTTGTTGTTGTTGATTCATGGCCAACTCTTCATAACCCCATCTGGAGTTTTCTTGGCAAAGATACTGGAATGATTTGCCATTTCCATCTCATTTTACAGATTTTTACTCATTACTCATTTTATATTTTATAGATGAGGAACTGACGCAGACAGGTTAAGTGACTTGCAACATGGCTAGCATCTAAGGCCAGATTTGAACTTGGGAAGATGAATCTTCCTGACTCCAGGTCCAGCACTCTCTCCATTGCACCAGCTAGCTACCCAGCCAAGTACTTAAGAGTTAGATAAAAGTAATTTTACTACATATTTGTCTAAAATTATATATGTCATTAATATCTGCTTTTCAAAAGGAGAGGCAGATGGTTGGTATATAGTAAAGCTTCTAAAATTCTAGTGTTTCAGTATCATCAACATTGAGTGTTGATCTACTGTGATGGACTATATTCTTCTCACCAATGCAATGGTACAGAAGAGTTCCAGGGAACTCATGACAGAAGAGGATCTCCAAATCCAGGGGGAAAAAAAAAAAAAAGAACTGTGGAGTATAGATGCTGAATGAACCATACTATTTCTTTTGTTTTTGGTGCTGTTGTTTTTTCTATTTTGAGGTTTTTCATCATTGCTATTTGTCTTATAACATGACTAATGCAGAAATAGGATTAATGTTATTATGTGTATGTGTGTGTGTGTATGTGTGTGTGTGTGTGTATATATTTTATATATATTTATATTTATATATAACCTGTATCAGATTACCTGCTGTCTAGGGGAGGGGGGAGGGAGGGAGAAAAATCTGAAATTGGAAAGCTTGTATAAACAAAAGTTGAGAACTATCTTTACATGTAACAGGAAAAAAAATAAAATACTTTATTAATTAAAAAAAAAATTCTAGTGTTTACTGAATAATTCTTGAAAGGAAACTCACCTTGGTGATCTTACCCCCACTGAAGTTTGCAAACCGCTTCAAGGAGAGAGTTAAGACATTGGATGTCCTATGAATTGTAAAGCGCTTACTGGCTGGCACTTTTTTTTTGCATCTATAGGGAAAATATTTAAAACTATATTAGCTTATAGTCTAGAAAGAACTATTCTCTCATCTATATGATTTGGTAGTGATGGACAAGTAGTGATGGACAAAGGGCAAATCACCACAAAGCCATCTCTTACTTTTGGACAGTTTATCATGACATAAGGAAATGGAGGTTATTTATTAAACATAGTGCAAACCATGGAGTTAAAATAAAATCCTTACCCACCACACTTAAAAGATTTTATTGACGCTACTTATATATCACTGTCATTTCCAGATATATAGCTCCTCCCCTAAGCCCTATTTTATTCTTTTTTTCCCCTCATTTTGTTCTTAGTAACAAAGAAAAAGTCAAGCAAAACCAATAAACATCTGACAGCATTTTTGCAACATTTTCCCTACCTTGCTACCAAAGAATTAAAGTGAGTTTGGCAAAAGTATGGGAAGGGAAGTAATATATATATAAAATGTGTAACAAGGCAGGAAAGATGGGTTCAGACCAGGTTGGGTTTTTTTGTTTGTTTGTTTTTGTTGTTGTTTTTTTAGTGAGGCAATTGGGGTTAAGCGACTTGCCCAGGGCCACAGCCAGTAAGTGTTAAGAGTCTGAGGCCGGATTTGAACTCAGGTACTCCTGACTCCAGGGCCTTGCTCTACCCACTGTGCCATCTAGCTGCCCCCAGACCAGGTTGTAAAGAGCTTTAAAAGCCAAATGGTGGGATTTATATTTTTGGCTAAGGGCAACAGGGAGTCAATTAAGTTTGTTCTTGTTCAGTCATTTTTTAGTCATGTCTGACTCTTTGTGACCTCATTTGAGGTTTTCTTGGCAGCGATACTAGAGTAGTTTGTGATTTCCTTCTTCTGCTCATTTTACAGATGAGGAAACCAAAGCAAACAGGATTAAGTGACTTGCCCAGGGTCACACAGCTAGTAAATGTCTGAGGCCAGATTTGAACTCGGGAAAAGTAGTGTTCCTGATTACAGGCCAGGCACTCTATCCACTGTACCACCTAGTTGCCCCTCTTCCATTTAAGTTTACTAAATAAGAAAGTGACAAGATCTGGTGTATGCTTAAGGAAAATTACTTCAGCAGCAGAATGAGGTAGACTAAAGTGAAGAAAAGACTTAAGGCAAGGAAACCAACTAAAATACCATTGCAAGTGCCTTGGCAAGAGATAATGCCTCAATTGAGGTGGTAGCCATTTGAGTAGAGTTGGATACAAAAGATGTAGCAGAGGTAGAAAAAGTGAGATTTGTTCATTGATGACTGAGGATGAAAAGCAGAGAGCAACTCCAAAGTTATGAATTTGGGAGACTGGAAGAATGATAGAGTAGGGAAGTTTTGAAGAGGGGTGAATTTGGGTGGATAAGGAACTTAGTTTTGGACATGTTAAGTTTGAGATGTAATATCCAGTTTGAAATGTCCAGTAAGCAGCTGGTGATGCATTACTGGAGCAGAGGGGAGAGAATGGGGCTCAATATATAAATCTGTGAGTTATCTACATATCGATGATAATTAAACCCATGGCAACTAATGAGGTTATCTTGAACAAGGCTTCTGAAACTTTTTCGACTCACAACCCCATTTCACCTGAGAAATTTTAATGAATGAATGAATATAAATAAAAACTTTTATTGTAGCCAAATTTTTTGCGACCCCCACATTCAGTTACTCAACCTCATATGGGGTCATGACCCACAGTTTAAGAAGCTTTGATCTAGAATAGAACATCCAGAACAGGATAGTGAATATCACCAAATACACAAACAAGCCAAGATAAAGACTAAATTAACAGACTCTGAAGGGTTCCCTGCAACCCCCTCTACTCCACTCCGATCCACCGCACCCCCATGGGGGGGGGGGTCACTTGAGTATGTTTGAAGGCAGTAGGGAAGGAAAGAGTAGACAGGGAGAAGTGATGATTGGGGAGGCAATCTGCTGGAGAAGACAGGATGGAATTTAAGCAAGGGCATAGACAGACTGGTCTTAGTAAGAAGACTAGAGATAAAGAGGAAGGATGGGTGATATTAAAGGAAGTGTAGATGAAGAGAACAAGAGAGCTTATGGATAATAGGGGTTAGGGCTTTACCTGAGAGGGTGAGGTGGGGGTTGGGAGGAGTATTATTCAGTGAGGGAGGCTTAAGAAGAGGTTTAGAGGGGCGGCTAGGTGGCGCAGTGGATAAAGAACCGGCCTTGGATTCAGGAGTACCTGAGTTCAAATCCGGCCTCAGACACTTGACTTACTAGCTGTGTGACCCTGGGCAAGTCACTTAACCCCCATTGCCCAGCCAAAAAAAAAAAAAAAAAAAAAAAGAAGAGGTTTAGAGTGGGCATGAGCTAGGGAATCAATTGCATAGGAATATAAAATTGCCCTGTTGCAGTAAAGGCTCAGTTAATATAAATGAAGTTAGTTAATATAAACATAGTAAGTATACTTTAGCACAGGTATATGACTTCTTTCAGCTTCAGACAGGAGTGCAGGAGTAGATTAATACAGGGCTGGGGTCCTGGCAAGGGGAAAAACTAGTGGACAAGTGATTTTAGTAGAGGATTGTTTGGAGTCCAACTGGTTAACTATAGAGTAGAGATTGGAAAGGGAAAGTGTACTAAGGAGTAGAGGGCTCTGAGTTTAGCAGGGGTAAGGTGCAGGGAAAGATGTAATGATAGATTATGATCAGATACCAGAAAAAGCTTTTAATCAAAAAAATTACCTACTAGACTAAGTTATGTAATGAGAAGTTTAAAGATGTAGTTCAGGAGGGATTTTAAGGGAACAACAACATAAATGTTGAAGTCTCTTCATATAAATGTAGGCGTTAAGGAGGAAAACAAGACAGTAAACCTGATAACTGAATTCCTTGAGAAAAGAGGAATAATGATCTAGAAGCTGGGATACCGTACCTACCATGATCTGTATAAGGTTAGTCAATTGACAAGTATTTATTACATATAAAAGTTGTTGCGGTAAGCACTGGGAACACAACGAAGGGCAAAAATACAGTCCTTGCTCTCAAGTGTAACGATTGGAATGACGCCACCTGCTGGAGACTTACTGTAGAAGAGTTCTGCCCATGAAGCGAAGGTCTTTGAGGGCAAGACCAGGAGTCTTTTCTTTGGCGTCAGGAAGTGACGTGGGCTAGTGGGAGGAGGAAGGAAGAGACTGGCGCTCGGGCTCACTCTCTTTCCTGGGGACTCTGGTGGAGAGCGGGGCTAGAAATGTGCTCTCCCTTTAATAGATGGGAATCTGGGCCTTTCTCTCTCTCTTTACCAAATTCTTATTCTCCTTAAGAAACGCTTAAAAGTCTAACTCTTGCTAAAGCTTATAATTTATTGGCGACCACTCATTGGATATTTTAGACAGACTAGATAGAATTTTCGCCCTTATCAGAAGGGACATACAATCTGCCTGATGGAGACAATATGTAAACAATTAGGCATATATGAGATAAATACAGAGCAGATGAATGTAACTTGAAATGGGAAGTTGCTATTTGTTGGTGGAGGAAGCCTCCTGAAAAAGGTGAGATTTGAGTGAGGGGCAACTAGATGGCGCAGTGAATAAAGCACTGGCCCTGGATTCAGGAGGACCTGAGTTCAAATCTGGCCGTAGACATTTGACACTTACTAGCTGTGTGACCCTGGACAGGTCACTTAACCCTCATTGCCCACAAAAAAAACCCCAAAACAGACTATTAAAAAAAATTTTTTTTAAATAAATGAATGAATAAATAAAAAGGTGAGATTTGAGTGAGGGGCGGCTAGGTGGCATAGTGGATAAAGCACCAGCCCTGGATTCAGGAGGACCTGAGTTCAACTCTGGCCTCAGACACTTTACACTACTAGCTGTGTGACTTTAGGCAAGTCACTTAGCACTCATTGCTCTGTAAAAAGAAAAAAAAAGTGGGATTTGAAAGAAACCAGGGAAGAACTATAGAGGGGCAAAGCCAAGATGGCAGAGCAAAGGCAGTAAATGCCCAGAGCTTCTGATACAGTTACTCCAAAAAACTCCAAACACAGCCATAAGACAACTCTTAGAGCAGCAGAACCCACAAAAAGATGGGCTGAGATTATTTTCCAGCCAAAGACAGCTTAGAAGTTCGGCAGGAGGGAGCTGCTATGTTGGGCTGGAAGTAGAATCCAACCCTGTGGTCACGCTGACACAGATCCAGCCTCAGGCAGGCTGCGCCAGAGAAATTTACCCCTGAGCCTCAGAATTAGCTTCAGTTCCAGGGTCTTCTGGAACTAAGCTCATGGTCTGGTGAGAGGGCTGAACTGGCCAGGGGGGAAGACTATAGGGATGCTGCAGGAGCTGAGGGGGAATTCGGTTGCCCTACCCCAGCAGGGAATCAGGAAGAAATCTTGAATGGCAGTGGCTCAGGTAGGGGAGGGGCACAGGCTCATCTAAGCTAACAAGTAAACAAAATTTTGTTATCTGTTTAATTAGCAAGTTGGCCTGGGGTTATTTATTTAAATCATACCACCTGGGACCCCCTGAAGCTTGGGACAGTACAGCCTGGAAACAGTGCCCCACTTTAAAAAGGAGTTAAAAGTCAAGTAAAAGAAGGAAAGATGAGCAGGCAGAGGAAGTTGTGAACCATAGAAAGCTTCTTTAGTGACAAGGAAGATCGAGGTACACCCACAGAAGAGCATAGCAATGTCAGGGGTCCTACATCCAAAGCTTCCAAAAAAATATGAATTGGTCTCAGGCCATAGAGGCACTCAAAAAGAACTTTGAAGATAAAGTAAGAGAGGTAGAGGAAAAAATGGAAAGAAAAATGAGAGTGATGCAGGAAAGTCATGAGAAAAAAGTCAACAGCTTGAAAAGCCAAATGGACAAGGAGATAACAAAAGCTCTGTGAAGAAAATAATTGCCTAAGATTTAGGATTGAACAAATGGAAGCTAGTGACTTTATGAGAAACCAAGACACAATAAAGCAATGAATTTTTTTTAAAAAGAGGGCAATGTGAAATATCTTCTTGGAAAAACTGTTGACCTGGAAAATAGATCTAGGAGAGATAATTTGAAAATTATTGGACTACCTGAAAACCATGATCAAAGTAAGAGCTAAGACATCATCTTTCAAAAGATTGTCAGGAAAACAAACAAACAAAAAAACAAAAAAACTCCAAAAGATTGTCAGGGAAAATTGCCCTGATATTCTAGAAGCATCAGGTAAAATAAAAGTCAGAAGTGAGGGGGCATAGCATGCCAGCAATGTAAGATAGATATGGGAGATGGGAGTGCTTAATGAACTACAAGCAGGCCATAGAATGTACAGGGGAGTAATATATAAGACTGGAAAATAGGAAGGGACCCAAGTAACAAACAGTTTGAAATACCCAACATTGGAGTTTATATATGTCTTAGGGTGCTCCCCACAAGGGGCTTAGCCTTCCATTGAGTGTGAATTCAGCCCAGAGGTAAGGAAGCCAAAAATTAAGCCCAGGGGATAGTAACCTCAATCAACTGCCTATATTTTTCCTCCACCTGTTTTTCAGACATCATGCCCAGTTGACCTGGCACCCTAAATCAACTGATTCTTCCCTCTCCTTCTACCTCCCCTAACAATCCAGAGCTAATGAACTCCCACTCTCCTGTTCCCCTTATCCTTTGGACTGAAAGGTAAAATTCTTATTCCCCTCTCCCTACCCCTTCCCTTTCCTGTAGCCTGACATAATGGAGAGAAAGTGCAAGTCACAAAGCTAGTAAGCTCTGAGCAAGTCACTTAACCTCTCAATCTTACTGGCTGTTTTTTCTTTTTCCTTTTTTGAGGTTTTTCCCTTGTGTTCTGATTCTTCTTTCACAATGATTAACGCAGAAATATGTCTAATGTGACTGTACATATATAACTTATATCAGATTGCTTTCTGTCTTGGGGAGAAAAATTTGGAACTAAAAATCTTATGAAAACAAATGTTGAAAACTGTCTTTACATATAACTGGAAAATATGTTTATGATTTTTTTAAAAAGGAAATATCCAGACGAGATGACAAACTCTAAAAATACCCAGAGAAAGAACCAAAAGCTTATTTACTTAGCACACATGTATGCATTCTCTCCACTCAAGACATCTGGTTTTACAAACAGCTCCAGGGCACGTACAATATTTGCAGCTTGCTGTAAGAGAGAAGTGCAAGATAAGAGAATAGAAGCTTTTATATATATATATTTTTATATATTTTATATATATATATATATACATATATACACAGTAGAATACTAAAATTAAACCTTTTAGTTTGAGTTAAGCAAACATTCATGTTATATTATGAGTTATATTATATGAGAATGAGTTTTGAAATTCCAGTCTAGGGGCAGCTAGGTGGCGCAGTGGATAGAGCACCGGCCCTGGAGTCAGGAAGACCTGAGTTTAAATCTGGCCTCAGACACTTAACACTTACTAGCTGTGTGACCCTGGGCAAGTCACTTAACCCCAATTGCCTCACCAAAAAAAAAAAGTTAAAAAAAAAAAAAAGAAATTCCAGTCTAACAAGGTCAAATGGCAAGCACTAGGAAAGACAGTAGATCCATAATGTTACCTTTTTTGTGAACTGAGGGAATTTCTGGGAATAGAGAGAATTATACTGATTTCATCTTGTTGCTCAATTCCGGATCTAGCTCAGTTCCCTTTCTATTCAAATATGGGTCTAGCTCTATTTCTGTCTTGTGAGAAAACTTTATTCAATTATGGGAATTGTGAGAAAACATTATTGCACTTTTTGAACCTAGTCCTGCGGGCTGGGAAGACGGACCATATCTACCAGTTGCTTAGAAATGCTTAACTAAAGACCTAGGTTATGTTGACCAGAAACCCAATCAGATCTGAAGACTGATGCAAGGAGTTGTGATGAAATAATGGGATTTAGCAGATACTCAGGGACCCACCTGGAGATTAATCTAGATTGACTGAATCAAGTGAGAGTGACTGACTGCTGATTAGAATACCAGTATGCTTTAATAAATGTTTAATGCCCAAAGACTGGTGCTGAAGTTTCTAA
Organism: Dromiciops gliroides; assembly: GCF_019393635.1. Lineage (NCBI taxonomy): Eukaryota > Metazoa > Chordata > Mammalia > Microbiotheria > Microbiotheriidae > Dromiciops > Dromiciops gliroides. The sequence continues at coordinate 220,023,737 of NC_057864.1, read as the reverse complement.
TTTAAGGCGATCACACAATAAAAATTTTAAACATCACAGTTTTCTCACATCTCAAGCACCTATATGTCCCATCTGAAAACTGCCTCTGTACTGGTCAATTAGTTATTGTTTCCATGTTCCTTTCATTGAATAGTATTGCTTGAGGGGGAAGTGGGTCAGCTCTTTTTCTGATTTCAGGCAACTGTACCTGTTTGCTCTCTCTCTCTCTCCCAATCCTGTTGTTTTCTTTTAATTAATTGGTCTTTTTGATTGTTTTTAATATATTAAAAAATCTGTCTCCCCCTATATTTGTGGTCCAATGCCAAGCTGAGGAAGACCTGGTCCCAATTTGTTACGCAATTGGCATGCATTGCTTAATAAACTGGTATGCTCAGAAGCTTGAATCTTTGTTTCCTTGGTTATTTCAGATTCCACCTTCAAAGATCTCAAATAATGATTTTAAATACACATACACATATTCCTGAGTCAATTAACAGAATCGTCAAGAGTACTGTCAAGTATTTTTCCTCTTAAAGGTTTCAGATTTTTATTATAAAGGTTATAGATTATGACTGAAGAAATTAGACAACAGCTTCTCTATCACAACACAAAAGTTGTAATACAGCAAAAAATGTCCTTCTATAAAGGAAAACTTACATCTCCAAAATATTTGTGAAAAACTATCCAAAAACCTCACTGAAGCAACACATTTCTCACTTCTCATCTATCCCTTTTAAAAAAGTTAAAATTCCCACTTTCCTAACCCAGACATGTAAGTGACAATATTATAATTCTGTACCCTGATCTCCAATGCAACATCCAAATAGGGGTCGTAGGTATCAGAGACGCTCTTACATACTGAACACTTAACTGTAATAAAAGAGAGAGCAAGAGAGCAATTAGTCAAGCAGCAATGTAGCTAATTGTAACTGCTGCAGATTCTCATTTTCCCCAAAACTTACTATGCTTCAAGCTTTTATCTTTCAAAACTCTATGACAGGGGGCAGCTAGGTGGCGCAGTGGATAGAGCACCGGCCCTGGAATCAGGAGTACCTGAGTTCAAATCCAGCCTCAGACACTTAACACTTACTAGCTGTGTGACCTTGGGCAAGTCACTTAACCCCAATTGCCTCACTAAAAAAAAAAACTCTATGACATTAGCAAGAGATTATGATAAAACTAGCTTTGCAAATGTCATTATATTTGGTAAGGGGTCTCATTCGGAACTTATATCATTCAAGGACAGAAAGACAGGGAACCAACCAGAAGGAGCCCAGAGCAAGGCACTCAGGTGCCTTAGTAGTGTAATGGAATCTTTTTCTCCAATAACCAATAGATTTCTATACTGTACAAGATATCCTGGAGGTCCACTGTCCTTCACCTAAAGTTCCATGATTTATGTCCTTTTAAGAAACAGAAGGTGTGTGACCCTGGGCAAGTCACTTAACCCTCATTGCCATGCCAAAAAAAAAAAAAAAAAAAGGAAAGAAACAGTAGGGATTCTTTGGATTTCTTTTGTTACTACTGCAACTTCCAGCAAAGAAAGACAGGAATAAAAAGTCTCTACTCACCACGAGATCTGAGGTAACCTCCAAAAATCTGATGGACCAAAGTAGTTGCCTGTGTCTGGCGATCCAATCTGCAAAACAGATTTCAACAGCATGTGACATGATCCACAGATGGGAAACTTCAAGATCAGTATATAACTGAAAAACTCCTACAAAACAGCTAAGGGGGAGAGTGTATGACAAACCAGGTCATCTTACTCCACTAAGGCAAAACACTCTAACCCCCAAGACATTTCCTTTCATGCAGGAGGAAACAATGTCCAGATACCAGGATTTTCCCACACTTAAATGCATCATTGCTCAGATTACCTTCATAAATAGCAATTAGATTTTGTTGCCACAAATATTTAAGGTATTTAGGGGCTTTTTCAAAGAACTGGACTTATGATTTTTTTTTTTGATACAGAGAACTCCCAGAGAGGAAAACTATCAATGCAGATCAGGAACTACTCTGCAGCCTTAAAAATGAGAATTGCCCAGGGCACTGAGAGGTTACATGATGTGAAAGGTAGGACTTGACTCCATGTCTTTTTGACTCAAAGGTCAGCTCTCTATCTAATATGCCATACTGTCTCTTACATATGAACATAGGAGCTTTCCAGCTTCCTTTTGCTTGCTGTCTCCCCATTAGATTGTAATCTCCTTGAGGCAAAAACTATCTTTATTCACATTTTCATATTTATTCACAGGGCTCAGCATAGTGCCTGACACATATATATGCTTAATAAATGTCTAATGATTGACTTATTGAACACAATGTACATGGCTACTATTAGTCAGGGGATAAGATACTCTGAAGGTGGGGGGGCAGCTAGGTGGCGCAGTGGATAAAGCACCGGCCCTGGATTCAGGAGTACCTGAGTTCAAATCCAGTCTCAGACACTTGACACTTACTAGCTGTGTGACCCTGGGCAAGTCACTTAACCCCCATTGCCCTGCAAAAAAAAAAAAGATACTCTGAAGGTCTTTTCTTAACTTATCCCCTCTCTAAACTTACCCTAGAAAAGATGGCTAGTTTATTAAAAATACCTAAATATCCAAGAATATGCTTTTAAACAGCATTTTTTTCCTGCCTTGCACAGATGACCTATACGGCACAGAATTCATAATTATTCATTTTATGTTGCCAAATCTGAGAGTATTTAAACAAAAAAGGAATAGAGTCAAAGAACAAAATTATATCACTTGAATGTCAGACTTTTGACCCCAATTTTCTGTAGACAAGAAGTTCTTTCACATAAACCTCTTTATAGTTTTTCCCCTTACAAGAAGTATAGCAGGAACTCAAGAGTCTTATTAATCATAAAACATAATTAAAAGGGGCTCAAAACAATGAATCACTGGTGTCAAACAATGGAGGAAAAAAAATTGACAAACAGATCTAGATTTCAAAACAGTATATGTGTGCTAAAGCTTTCTCACTAAATCGGGCTACAGAGATAACTTTCCTTCACCTTGGAAACTCCATGAATAATATCCCTAATTCTTTGGCTCTACAAGGTGAGTACTGAACAATGGTTGCCCAAGCAGAGGCTATAGATGTGTCTTTCTTTGGAGTATATTACAGATCCTTTGGATTCAAGCTTCAAACAGTTTGAGAAATATAAAATGAAGTCTATATAATAATAAAGGTACTGACTACAAAAACATTTTTTTTGAATGCCACAAATTTATGTTCCCTTCAAAGTAAACAATCAACAAGCACCTACTTGTTAAATACCTACTACTCTGTGCTTGACACTGTGCTAGGCTCTGAGTATACAAATATGATAAGTGAAATTATCCCGATTCCCAAGGGAATTTACAATATGATGGAGAAAAAAAAAGATATGAGTATTTGAAGAATAAATATAAAGGCATGTACCTCAGGCACAGTAAAAAGGCACAGTCAGGAAGAAACTGGAGTGTTATATATAAGGAATAAAGAGAAGGGAAATATGACTGGATCACAGAGCACAAGAGAGGAAGTGAGGTATAATGAGCCTGGAAAGACAGAGTGGGGTCTGGCTGTTAACAGCTTTAAAAACCATAAATAGAAGAGCTTATATTTGATTCTGGAGGCAAAAGAAAGCCACCAGAGTTTACTAATAGGTAAGTGATGTAGTTAGATCTGGCATGTTACAGAAGGAGAATCAGAGAGCAGAGAAACTTCAGACAGGAAGTTATTATTATTATTGCAACTATTGCAATAATCCAGGGGGTGATCAAAGGTAGCTAAGTGAATAAAGAGAAAGTGTTGAGTTAAAAATAGTATAGAAATAGGGGGCAGCTAGGTGGCACAGTGGATAAAGCTCCAGGCCTGGATTCAGAAGGACCTGAGTTCAAATACGGTCTCAGACACTTGACACTTACTAGCTGTGTGACCCTGGGCAAGTCACATAACCCTCACTGCCCTGTCCAAAAAAAAAAAAAAAAAGAGTATATATAGAGGAGTTGACCTCAGTAATGAGAAGGGTCACCATACTGTCAAAAACTGAAAGAGAGAATAGAAAATGATGATATCAAGGGATTTTGAGTTGAAAAGAAAGGGAAAAAGAGGGAGCTCATGTTGAATGGCTTCAATTTTCTCAACAAATAAAAGGCTAGTTCCTCAACTGTGACTGCAGGGTTAGGGAGAAGTGTGGGAGGTTTGAAGAGAGGTTAGAAAAGCTTTTGTGGGGAGTAAGTTAGGGAATCAATTAAAGAAAAAATATGAAGGCCTTGCTGCAATGAGGACCCAGTTGAAACAGAACATGAATTTATAAATACTAGTCAGCACAATTGGGTAACTTCTTCCAGTTCCATGCAGCAACATATAAGTAGAAGCAAAGGAGTTCAGTGGTGGGTAGCCTAGAGCTAAGGTTCAGCAAGAGATAAGCAGCAATAGGATAAGGGACAAGGGATTGGAAAGCAGAAAACAGTGTGGAGTTGAAGTGGCTAACTACTGGGTTAAGACTGGAGAGAGGGAAGTGGAGTCAAACCAAAGGTAATGGCCCAAGAAAGAACTATGGGATAGAGGAAAGCAAAAGAGGACTAGAAGGGGGTGGGAACAGAGTGGGGGTAGAGAAGAACATTTTTAGGGAGGATGAGGCCTAGGGAGAAATAGAATGCTAGGCAGTTATGGTTGGAGAGAGGAATGTCAGAGACTTTAATTCAGGAAATGGAACATTTCTAGATGATGGTGAAATCCAGTGTGTAACCATCTATTTGTGGCTGAAGTAGAGTAAAATCAGCTTCCAAATTCTCAACCAGAAAGTAAAGAAAACAGGTCCATACTTTGTATAGCCATTCAAGCAGGCCTTCTGCATGGCATCAATAATGTACCGAAGAAATTCATGTGCATCCTCCTGGTTTCCAAAACGGAAGTGCCGAGCAATTTCTATGATGGGAGAGAGAAGGAAGGGAAAAAAAATTCAATCTAGTGAGTAAAAGTTTCAAATGTTACCTTTCAAACAGCTACTTTATTCCCTGTTTTCCTCAACATTCTTTAAAGACAAATTCTTAATATTTCAGAGAAAAGCAGAGATACCCCACAAAACTAAACAGGAACTAAGAACATTTAGTCCACTGACTTGCTTAATATTGTTCTTTTGTTTTGGGGGCAGGGCAATGAGGGTTAAGTGACTTGCCCAGGGTCACACAGCTAGTTAAGTGTCAAATGTCTGAGGTCACATTTGAACTCAGGTCTTCCTGAATTCAGGGCTGTTGCTTTATCCACTGTGCCATCTAGCTGCCCCAACTTACTTAATCTTTAAGAGTCAGTACAAAGCAAAAAAAATAACTTTTCTATGGCACTATTGTGCCATAGAAATTGCAGCTATTGTGCAATTTGTTCTAAAAACCAACCTGCCCATTGCTTATGACAGAGGTAGAGGATCACTTAGTATCCAGCAATGATAAATGGCCATAGCTCATGATTGGAAGTGGGTTTACATATATAGGCATGCCCCATGTCCCTCTTAAAAAAGAAGGCAGCATGGTATAATAGAAAGAACACTGGACTAGAGTGATGTCAGGAGATCTGAGTTCTAGATACAGCTCTGCTACTTATCTAGCTCTAGAACCTTGAGAAAATAATTTTGCCCCTCTGGGTCTCAGTTTCTTCATCTGTAAAATAAAGAAGCTAGACTAGTTCAAAAACTTTCTAGTTCAAATATTATATGACTCCTTAAGTCTTCCCTAATGACTCTAAACTCTAATAGCCTCTTCCATCTCTGTAACCTTTGCAATTTATTGTGTCACAAAATTTAGCCCTTTATATGTGGTTGTACATTTGTTTTCTAATTTTTTGATATGAACAAGTCTTGTTTCCCCAACAAGAACATGAGTTTCCTAAGGATAGTTCATATTTCTTATATATCTTGCATATTCCCCATAGTACCCAGAATAGTTCTAGACAATTAGATCTAAATAAATATTTGTTCATATTACTTGATTCTTACTTTTCAGGTCTCGGATAAAGGAGACTGGCTTGATAGCATTGCCACTATTGGCAAAGGCCTGAATCATGTGATTCTGCATAACACATAGCATACAAAAACCTCCTTGATGACCTGTAGATAAAGAGAAAAAGAAATTGCTAACTAGTCTCCACAGAATCTATGATAAACGACAAAAGACTGAGGTAGATAGCAACTGGAATCTCAAAGAGAATACTGAGAACTAAGACAATTATAATATGGTTAGAATCAATGATCAGTAGGGAAAGACTATTTTCTGCTTAGGGCTAATGAAAACCTTGATTCAGTACACTGTAGCATGTTTTTTGTTTGTTTAGCAAGTTTATTTGTTTGTTTAGCAAGATTATCATTTGTATCAGGTCCTTATTCTTTTAATCTAATGAGTTTCTAAAGTCATTTTCAAAATTAAGCTTAGAAAAATATTTGTTCTCTGCTGGAAGGCACGATTAGTGAAGTTGTGAACTGGTCCAACCATTATAGAGAACAATTTGGAACTACACCCAAAGGACTATAAAACTGTGCATACTCTTTGTTTGGTTGGTTTTTTATGGGTCAGTGGGGGTTAAGTGACTTGCCCAGGGTCACACAGCTAGCAAGTGTCAAGTGTCTGAGGTCGAATTTGAACTCAGGTACTCCTGAATCCAGGGCTGGTGCTCTATCCACTGTGCCACCTAGCTGCCTCCTGTGCATACTCCTTGATCCAGCAATACCATTACTAGTTCTGTATTCCAAAGAGAGGAAAGGAAAAGGAAAAAGACCTATATGTACAAAAACATTCATAGTAGCTCTTTTTGTGGTGGCAAAGAGTCGGAAACTGAGGGGATACTCATCAACTGGAGAATGGCTAAAAAGCTATTGTGCTATATGATCAGAATACTATTGTTATTTAAGAAATAACTGGGAGGATGGTTTAAAAAAAACCTGGGAAGACTTATATGAACTCACGCAAATAAAGTAAGCAGAACCAAGAAAACATTGTACACAAGAACAGCAATACTGTAAGGATGATCAACTATGAAAGACTTAGCTACTTTAATCAATACAATGATCCAAGACAATTCTAAAAAACACATGATGAAAAATGCTATCCACATTCAGAGAGAGAACTAATGAATTCAGAGTACAGATTGAAGCACAATGTTTTTCGTTTTATTTTTCTTGCCTTTAGTTGGCAATATGGCTAATATAGAAATATGTTCTGTATTATTTGACATGTATAATGGGTACCATATTACTTGCCTTCTCAATAGGCGGGGGAGGGGCTGGAGGGAGAGAATTTGGAACTCAAAATTTAAAAAAAGTTAAAATATTTGTTCTCCATCTCTTAATTTCACTTTATCTAATTAATGAGTTATAACACATCAGGACTTAATGATTACCATTCACACTGAGAGAACTTCATGTACGATCTTGCCTGATACTTTCAGTAAACTTCATTAATAGGGGGTAGCTACAGGTATACTGAGGTCTTAAAACTTCACATGGAACACAGCATTCTATTTATCCTTTCAACTAACTCTAGACCATAAAACATAGAACATGAGCTTTTCAACAAAGAATTCAAAGTTGGCCCTCAACACTTTTAACCTACTTAGATTAGTATCTCAAAACCCTATAAACAACACAAACCTAAACTAAAGAGGTCAACTTAAAAAAAAATTTTCTCAATTACTGAGCTCCAGGTAAAAAAAAAAAAAAGCAACACACCTCAATCTGCCACTGTATGAACTGTATGAGTTAATCCTCTAAGCATCTTCCTAATGCCACTGACTGATTTTCAGATGAAGTCTTTCTCATGTAGAACAAATAACAGTTTATGCAAAGAAAGTATAAACAAAAAGATAGAGTTTTAATTTGCTTTACTAAATATTTTCTGAATTTCACAAAATAAAAATACTCATGTTTAAGGATAAATTCTGTTAATCTACTGATTCTGAACAGATGGATCACTGCCACATTGCAAAAAAAATCAACACATAATTGCAGAGCGATGACTTCGATGTAGCTACATTATCAAATTCAAAAAAAGTTCAAAATTATACTCACAGTTCCGAGTGTGTTCCTTGGAGAGCAAGTAGTTGGCTAGAGGGGGTGTGTAGGTCAAACACTGTATGGTGGAGTTCAAGAAGCAAGTGTTGCCTAGATTATGGAGACCTGCTCCAACTCGGTAAATACGCTCCCACTTCAAAGACAGTCGATCCATAGGGAAGAGAACTTTCTGTGGGACTGGAATGCCATCACTAGAGCTTTCAAACCCATGATCACTGCCTGAAAAAGCAATGGTAAGAAGGGAAAATTATACATATGTATACAGTCACAAGAAAATTCTCTTAGGAAATGTTTTGCATAACTACACATGTATAATTTATATTGAATTGCTGGAATTCTTAAGGGGGGGTGGGGAGGGAGGGAGGAAGAGAATGTTAAAATTTGTTTTTACATGTAATTTGGGAAAATAAAATTCTAAATGAAAATTAAAAAAAAAAAAGAAAAGAAAATCCTCTCAAATGCAGCATCTTATCTGGACTACCAAAAAAAACCCCCCAAACCTGACAAAAACCACCTACCTACAAATGTAAGGGTTTTGAGAAACCTAAACTTCTATCTCTTCATTTTCTCTTGAGACAAATACTATATAATTATTTCTACTGAACAGGGGTAGAGACCTTATTCAAATCCAGCATTATCTGACCTATATTTGTTTCCAAATGACTACTTACCCTGTCTCCTGATCTGTGCCTCATCACAACTCTTGTGTCGACTAGCACCCTCCGTTTTAGGGTTCAGCAGCACATATTTGCTCTTTAAGGTCTCCAACTGGTAAGAGAAGCTCTTGCTCGCAGGCTCAAACTCTATCTTCTGTAGGAGGACCTTTTTGGCAGAAGAAGCCAGAAGCTTCCCCAGATCACCATCATCAGTTGAATCCTTTCGACCAGGTTTCAGAGCTTCCTTTAGTTTATCAACAATTGGCATGGTGCATCACTGAAAGTGAAAGGGTAGAGACAAAATAATAAATAAATAATTCCTAGATAATAAGAAGTCATTTCCCTTAAACTCTCCTCAATGCTCATTCCATAATGATTACTAAGGAACTAAGATCATCAATTACAATCCTCACAAAAGAAAGGTAAACCAGAGCAACAAATTAATCAGGAGTCTCAATTAAAGTAAGGAAGAAAAATAACCCAATGAGAATCGATTTCAAAATGGACATTATACAATCTTGCAATATTTTCAGAAATATAGAGAAACTAAACTGTAAGGAGTACAAGAAGATTAGCGATCTCTGGGCAGGAATCGGTCAATTTGAAATACAAAGTTACAAGTCTGTTTATAAAGTTATTTACCACTACCCCACCAAAAAAAAAAAGAGTGGGAATAAGGAAGGAGGTTCAATGGGATTGGCAAGTGGGGTATAAGAACAAAATGGCTACATTTAAACAAATCTATCAAAAAATCTCCTTGTCAAATAGTAATTTATAAAACAAATTTGGATACCCATGACTCTAAAGATGTTACACTCATGGCACTATTTTTCACTCCTCTTTCTCTTTTCTTTACCCTGGTCAGGAGAACAACTAATTTACCAACTATCAACTATGTTACTTATACTGGACCATACGAGTTGGGATTCAAGAATTCCTTGAATTACACTTAGAAAAAATTAATGAGGAAAATCTATACCAGGAAACTCCTTTGAGGTCAGGAATGTAGCTTGATATTATAAACACCAACTAAACACCATCCATTTCAAGGTCAAGCTAGAATATAGCAATATGGGATGATCTACTTTTTTATGGATTTCCTTTCCCACTTTGTGTTAAAAGAATGTGGCATAGTAGTTCACTTAAAACCACGCTATAACTTTTGAAACGCCCTGTATAGACATGATAATCTCTGTGTGTACAGATATATAGGTATGCATCCATAGGTCTGTATATAGGTATGCATCCATATATTTAAAACTTAAGTCTGATTTCTCTGAATTTGCTAAAAACAAGATACCTGCTCTAGGGGAAAATCTTCAAAAGCATTCCACAGTGCAGGTTCACAAAAAAAAGTTGAAGCAATAACAGAATATGCAGAAACTTTCGAAGGCTCACCTGGGATGTCAGAATTTAGACCAGCTGCTGCAGCAGCATCTGATCAGGTTATGAAGGAGGCAAACTATTCCAGCGAGTCCAATGCTGTTCTCTGCCCTTGAATTAGGAAATTCCTCTCTTCCTTTTCCTTTTAAGTCAGCAAAACTGTAAGGTGGACAGAATATTATCAACTCTCAGAATCAATAGTATAAGAACCAAGACACACTCAGAAAATTATTAATGGTATTTCCATTACTCTTATGGCCTTCTAGCAGTAACTTCCATCACCGACCACTAGAAGTGCCCATCATTCGCTATGTATATGAAAGCTAGAGAGCAATCCAGAGATTAATTGAGGGGGAAAATGAAATGTGCCATGGTTATCTCAACCTTTGTCCAAGAAGGCCGCCTCAAATGAAGAGGTACTAAAAGTAATGGCAAAGTCATTAGCTAGAATCTCTTATGTTCCATGAATTTTACTTGAAAAGACTGAGGGGTTAACAGATATATTAACAAATTTGTCCTTTCAATTAATGAATAACTGGAAAACACAAGGAATATCAGAGTATACTATCTGCTGACATTTACTGTGGTTGCTTTAAAATTTGTAAAGCATTTTACATTATCAAGCCACACAATTCAGGGAGTGAGTCAGACAAGTTCTAGACAAAAAGTAGTAAATAAACCAACATAACCCATTAACATGAGGATGAAGAGCTAGGTTTTTCCTTTACAAACAGGATTCAGAGTATTAACTGAGATGATTATCCAACTTCAAAATTTATTTCACAAACCATAGCAAAAGTTTTAGGAACTGACCAACAAATGACCACCCTCTGAAGACTGCAAAGCTAAATCAGGACAGCTTTTTAAAAAAAATTACACTTTAATTTTATGTTTAATAACTTATGAAAATGTCCTACACAATTAAGAGTTCTGTTTTAAATAAAGTTATATTATTATCCTTTACTGGATGTCACTTTATAGCTTAAGCACAAAATTTTAAAGAGGAAAAAAACTCAGTGATCCTGAGTAACCATTGGTAAATTGCTTAGCTCAGCATACTCAAAATGTCCACCATGTTAACACACAATTCTCTTTTCAAGCCCATATTACTCTCCAGGATATGCAGAGATGTGCACTATATCCTCAAAGATAACACTTCTTGGTCCTTCCCAAATGCCATGTGTCAAATACTCCCACCTGCTACATGCAGTCAAGGGGAGGATTAACAATATGGAAAAAGTACAAACCCTATCCAGGGCTAGCTTTAAGACATGAAACTGCTGCTTTCCAAGAGAGGACCAATCACTGTACAGGGAGAAAGGCAAGTCAAGACGCCCCTTTCTTGAAGACCTTCCCATATCGTTGCTTGGATTTTAATTTTATATTGGTCTGTTACCTGGCACTGTCCAGGAAGCTCCTCTGGCAAGCAGAAGAAATCTACCTCATCCTAAAAATAGCTGAGTACTGCCCCTTATAAGCAATCCCACTATGTACTAGGGGAAAAAAATCAGAAATAAATGTTTACTATGAGTTATTTTCGGGAAAATAACTCTCGTAAATCAAATGAGATATTTGTAACAGGACTTAGCAGGCACTTAACACTTATTCCCTCCCTCCCTCAAAATACCTCAGTTTTTAAAAGAAAGGAACTATTTCCTCTTCCATATGCAGAGTGCTGTGTCGCGTCCCCTCCCTCCCCCAAGCACATTTAAACTGACACCTTTATTCCCTTTAACGGCTCAAAGTCACTTTCCAGAAACAAACCAAATCAAATAACCCCTGGACGTTGCTCCCATAAATGTTGTTCATGTAGGCATGCATCTTGCTAAGCACCAAAAACAGGCTTTCTCCCTGCTGTCTCTCTCAGACTTAAAGGAAAGTGAGATCTCTACTATTTCAGATCCCTAGAATCGATTTTAGCATTTGTATCGATTCGAGGATGGAGGGAATGTGGGCAGCAAGAGAAGTTTCAGGGCCGAGTCCCTAGATAACAGTACTAAAAGCAACCCTTGCAGCAAAACCCTGTCTTCTAGAAAGCGGACCTGCAGAACGAGGAGGGAGGTGGGCATTAAGAACCTAGGCATCCCACCTGCCAGAAATATGGGCGCTCCAGAAGGCTTCCTGATGGGCAGGAATGGCACCCCACCAGGGTATCTAGCAGAGCCTTGTACTGAACCCCAAGTACTGAACGAAGAAAAACTCCCCTCCCCCATCACGGAAGCACGCGGGCAATTTGGCCCATCCAGGCATCCTCTCCGCACGGATAGGGCCGGAGGGGGGAAAGGGGGAGGGGAACAGACACGGGACGCAGCCCATAGTCATGTCCCCGGTCCCCTGGCGTAGACTCTAGCCGAGACCCGTACGCACCCCAGCACACGCTGTGGAGCCCCCGTGGATGAGTGTGCGCCACGTACCCCAGAACCTGCGAGGGCGGCCTGTTCCCCCTCCCTCCTCCACCCCCGGTCAGCCTTCACGGGGACGGAGCGCAGCATCCTCGCCGCCCACCTCAGCCTCGGCCCTGGCCCCGGCCCTGGCGCCGGTTCCCCCAGCCTGGGAAAAAAGCGAGGGCCCAGGCGCTCGTAGCCGAAGTCACCCTCTCTCTCTCTCTCCGCTGCCACTCGCCCGCAGACCAGTGACTGACCCGACCCCCAGCCCCAACCTCTGGAGGCAAGAGACCACAGCCACGGCCCCACACCACAGTACTGCCAGTGACCTCTCCAGCCGCTGCGGACCCCCAACTGTCCTCCGTTGCCGCCGCCAACCGTTGTCCTCGTTCCAACCCCCAACTGCCCGCGCCCCCAACTTACCCAGGGGGCTTTAGGGCAAAGAAGTCTGTCAGTCTGTCAGAAGCCGCGCGGCGCGTTCCACTAGCTCGCGGACCCTCACACGCACCATCCGGGGCTCCGCCGGCGCTTCAAACACGTGTCAGCGGCGGGCCTTAAAGGCGCCGTGCTTTCCAAGCGCTTCTCGTACAACATCGAGGGCACATTTTCCTTTAAGAGGCGGAGCCTTCCACTTTCCGGTCGGCGGCTCGAGTCAGCACACGCTTCCGTTCTCCGAGTTTGTCACAGGAGTCCTCGTCCTCCTCCTCCTCCTTCTTCCCCTCAGCTCCCCCCCACCCCCCGCCCCTTCCTGCTTCTTGCCGCAGAGCACGTGATTTTTACGCCAGTGTCCTCCCTGGTCGTCTACCCTTCCTAGGAACTACCTTTCCAGTCTTCTTTAACCTTACTCCTCGCTACATATTCTACGGTATAGGGGCACTGGCCTCCTTGATATTCCTCAAACAAGTCACTCCAGCTCCAACTTTGGACAGTTTCACTGGCTATCCATCATGCCTAAACTGTTTGCCTTCCCCGTCTTTACTTCATGGCTTCTATCAAGTCTTATCCCACCTTCTACAAGAAGCCTTTCCTTTTTTTTTAATTAACATTTTTTAAAAAAAATTATTTATTTTAATTATGTTTCCAATTACATGTAAAGTTTTTTTTGAGTTCCAGATGTTTCTCCCATCCTCCCTTTCCACCCCCGCTCCCGCGGCCAGGAAGCAATTTGATCTAGGTTATACGTTACAATCATGTTAAAAATATTTTCACAGTAATCATTTTGTAAGAGAAGAATCAGAACAAAAGGGGAAAATGCAAGAAAGAAGAAACAATAACAGTAACAACAAAGGTGAAAATAGTATGTTTCAATCTGCATTCAGACTCCATAGTTCTTTTTCTGAATGTGGAGAGCATTTTCTTTTGGTATTGTCTTGGATTATTGCATTGCTGAGAAAAGTTGTCTTTCACAGTTGCTCATCACACAGTATTGTTGATGCTGTGTACAATGTTTTCTTGGTTCTGCTCATTTCAGTTCATGTAAGTTCAATTCAGGTAAGTCCAGATTTTTCTGAAATCCATGTGCTTATCATTTCTTACAGCACAATAGTATTCCATTATATTCATATATCACGACTTGTTTAGCCATTCCCCATTTGATGGGCATCCCCTCCATTTCCAATGCTTTGCCACCACAGAAAGACCAGCTACAAATATTTTTGTACATATGGGTCCTTTCCCCTTTTTATATGATCTCTTTGGGATATAGACCTAGTAATGGTATTGCTGGGTCAAAGGGTATGCACAGTTTTATAGCCCTTTGGGCATGGTTTCAAATTGCTTCCCAGGGGGCAGCTAGGTGGTGAAGTGGATAAAGCACCAGCCCTGGATTCAGGAGGACCTGAGTTCAAATCTGGCCTCAGACACTTGACACTTATTAGCTGTGTGACCCTGGGCAAGTCACTTAACGTTCATTGCCCCACCAAAAAAAAATTACCCTCAAATTGCTTCCTTCCTTCACAGCTCCACCAGCAGTGCATTAGTGTTCTAATTTTCCCACATCTCCAACATTTATCATTTCCTTTTTTTTTTGTCATATTAACCAACTGGATAAGTGCAAAGTGGTACCTCAGAGTAGTTTTAATTTACATTTCTCTAATTAGTAGTGATTGAAAACATTTTTTCACATGGCTATAGATAACTCATTTCTTCATCTGAAAACTGCCTGTTCATATCCTTCCACCATTTCTCAACTGGGGAATGACTTGTTTTCTATTATATATTTGATTCAGTTCTCATATACTTTAGATATGAGGTCTTTATCATAACATGGCTGTAAAAATTGTTTCCCATATTTCTGCTTTCCTTCTAATCTTGTTTGCATTGGTTTTGTTTGTGCATTTTGTAATGTTCTCTATCTCATCTTTGAGATAAATTCTTTCTCTCTCCAAGGATCTGACAAGTAACTATTCCTTCCTTTTCTAATTTGCCTGTGGTATCAACCTTTATGTCTAGATCTTGTACCCATTTTGACTTTACTTTGGTGTATGGTGAAGAAGCCTTTCCCAACCCTGTTCAATGCTAGTGCCACCCCTCTGCTAATTATCTCCACTGGATCTTGTATATATCCTTTTACATATTTCCATGTTGTTTCCCAAATTAGACTGTGAGCAAGTACTGTCTTTTGTCCTTCTTTGTATCCCCAGCATTTAGCACATTGCTTGGCACATAGTAGATGCTTAATATTAACTGACTGACTTTGTGGATCAGTCTCCACAACTAGATTATGAACTCTTTGAAAGCAAGGGCCTTATTTTCAAATTGTTCAGTATCTTTCCCACTGCAGTCGGCCAAACAATCATGACTTAATCATGATAGTCAATCTGCAATGGGTAGAAGTTACAGAGAGGCAGATTTTGGTTTGATGTCAGGAAAATACATGGTTCCATGTCAGTAATTATAGCTATCCAAAAGTGGAATTTACTGCCATGGTAACTAATAGGTTTGCCTTTCCTAATGGTCTTCAAGAAAAGGGTGAATGAAGAGGATAGTCTTCTTTTTGTATGAGTTGGACAAGATGTCTCTAGCGTTTCCTTTAACTATAAATTTCTCTATGTCAGAGCTGACATGTCCCACTCTCTCTTCTCAAATGTCAGTCCCCAAACCCATCCAACCCATGGCATCTTTTCACTTAAGACAAGTGGAAAAAAAAAATTGGGAACCTTAGTAGTATATCATTTACTTCTGAGATTAGCATATGAGTATGCCAGAAATACACTATTGTGTATTGTACATCTGGACTCAACTCCTTACTAGATCTCTGATCCTCAGCAAGTTATCTGTACCTTTCTGAGCCTCAGTTTCCTCATTGGTAAGTGGTAATAATAATGCTAATGTTAATCATCACCTACTTCACAGTGTTGTTGTGAAGTTAAATCAGATAATATATGTAAGGCACTTTGCAAAACTTAGAGTAAATTATCTTTTTTTTTAACAAGGTTTGTGAGTTAGCTGTGTGAACCTGGGCAAGTCACTTACCCCCCATTGCCTGCAAAAAAAAACAAAAAACAAAACAAAAAACCCCAAGGCTTGTGATTTCATCAATATTAAAAGTTCCTCATGAGAAACATCTTCTGCCTATAGTCTCAGAGATTAATGATTACTAATTATTATTATTGCTATGCAGTGAGGCAAATTGTATATATCACTATTTACATTTTTGTATTATTTAGGTGCATCCTGTGGACTTTGGCAAGCTACCAGCACAACCTGCTTATTTTGGCCAAGTCAGTGTCACCAGATCCTGTTGAAATGCTTGCTGTAGCAACATCTCAGCTTTAACCAGGAAGGAAATTGGAAGAAAAATCATTGACTTGACCTTCTTCCACTGTGGTTTAATTTCATAGATGCTAGGCTGGTGACTATGTCACATGGTCCATTCCAAATAAAGCATTTAAGCCATTAGAAGAATGTGCTTCTTCTACAGTCACTTGGTATCAGGCTGACAGGCTGTAAGGATGCTTAGCAGATTAAGGCTCACCTAGCACCCCTGGATACAAGGTCAGTGTTTCATGTGGTGTGACTGGGCCTTGTAAGGAAAACTACAGCAGCAGTTTAGGGAGAAATTCACAGATGTTTTAGAAGGAAGGAATGACAGTGCATATTTCAATTCCAATTCCTGATCATTCAGATTCTGGGCAGGTCTTAAAGGAGACAGGAGGGCAGCACTGCCTCTTCCAGTGTAGCGATGAGCAATTAAGCCTTGGTTAAGATTTTTAAAAATAATGTTTTAAAAGTGCACTTAGAAAAATACAGCTTATTACATCACAATTATTTCATATATTATTAATAAGTCAAACCCAGAAAGAGCTTTAGAGAACAACACTGTCCTTTCCCAATATACGCTCACACTTTGTGTTTTACAGATGAAGTCAGGAATCCAGCTTCTCACACTCCTGAGCCATGTGGCACAGGACAAGTCAGTTAACCTGTCTCTCATTTTCATTATCGGTAGAATGGTCACAATAATATTTGTAGTACCCACTTTGTTGAGTTGTTGTAAGGTTTGAATGAGATAAATATTTTAAATAAGGCACTCATATACATCATCCTTTATAAGGTACTTAGAAGTACCATATCATTTTTATTATTCAATAACTTTCCAAAGACCAAACAATTAGTGCAGGAGTCCATCCTAGAGCCCAGGTGCTTTCCACAGCACCATACTGTTTTTCTAAGAATGAAATGAGGACTCTAAATCATCCATCACTGTTCTCAGAGGTTCCTTTAGAGTCAGATAAGACCTTAAGTCCATCATTTTGCAGACTGGAGCCAAGAAGGGCGAATTCACTGACTGAAGTTCACATGATTCTTCTAATTTCAAGCTCCCTGCTATCTTTCCAGTACTTTGTTTCTTATGATTTGCTTTTTATCCCAGAAGGTGGGTTTGAGGAACACCACCTTATCTTTTTTTTTTCTTTTTCTGGGCAATGAGGGTTAAGTGACTTGCCCAGGGTCACACAATTAGTGTCAAGTGTCTGAGGCTGGATTTGAACTCAGGTCCTCCTGAATCTAGGACTGGTGCTTTATCCACTGTGATATCTAGCTGCTCCCAACATTGCCTTATCTTAAAGTGCCTTATCTTATCTCTTGGGGCAGCTAGGTGGTGAAATGGATAAAGCACTTGCCCTGGATTCAGGAGGACCTGAGTTCAAATCTGGCCTCAGACACTTGACACATACTAGCTGTGTGATCCTGGACAAGTCACTTAACCCTCATTGCCCCACAAAATAAACAAAGTGTATCTCTTCAATCTATTTAATAAATCAAGAACAGGTATGTATATATTTCATTGAAGAACTATAATAACGAAGAGACTCATTCTGATGGGCTTCCAATGTGGCCTAAATTGTGTGGCAAAAGCCCACACTCCATGATGAAGTTTATGATTTGTGTGGGTAATGTTTTCTGACATCAGAGAATGCTTGAATTGGTTGACAAAGAGGTTTTGCGGTCCTCTTTGGGGAGAAAGTGGGAGGAACAGGGGCAACTTTAGAAATAAGAGTTTCTGGGCAGTGGCTAAAGCACTGGACCTGGATTCAGGAGGACCTGAGTTCAAATCCAGCCTCAGACACTTGTGTGACCCTGGGCAAGTCACTTAACCCTCATCGGCCTACCAAAATAAAAATAAGGCAGTTTCTCAACCATCCAATTCAGTTAATGTGTGATACTAAGTTGGTTAAAGTGAAGACTAGCAGATATATCTATATAACATTCTCCATCCCTTCAATTAAGTATCATAGAGAGGAAAGAAGTTGAGAGCCTGTGGTAGGAGGAGGGAAGGAAGCCACAATAGAGCAAGAATGCTCCTGGGAAAATACTCAAGATTATGGCTATCTCTGCTTAGAATAGCAATGAGGAAACAACCCAACCCTCAATTCTTGAAAAATCTTTTCTTTCTGTATTTTCCATATGTTCTCATAAAAGAAATGCTTTCTCTAAGATAGTGCCCTCTAGGTAGATGTTCTGATGCTGGGATTCTTCCCTAACTGGGGGTTCCAGTTGAATGAAAGAAATAGATAGAAATGATGAATAATATTTTAGCTTCCCCAAAGCAGAGGAGATCAAGGGATAGGGATCATAACTAGACACAAAAATAAGCCTAATAGTGTTCTGTTTTTTTTGTTTTTGTTTTTGTTTTTTTTAGTGAGGCAATTGGGGTTAAGTGACTTGCCCAGGGTCACACAGCTAGTAAGTGTTAAGTGTCTGAGGCCAGATTTGAACTCAGGTACTCCTGACTCCAGGGTCAGTGCTCTATCCACTGCGCCATCTAGCTGCCCCTAATAGTGTTCTGGTGGGAGAAGGTTTGGTATATAGAAATAAGTGAAGGCAGTGACCTCAGTGAAGTTTCTATAATTTAGTCTTCTAACAGGTTAAATGAACCTCTCCCTGCCTCCCCTGGGGTAGTTTAGAGAAGTGACTAAAGGAAAAGTCAGGCTTTATTAGATGTCCAGAGTGGGGTCTCAGAAAGAGTGGCTCTGACCACCAGGGGAAGGAGGCCAAAGAGATGCTAGTGCTTTTCCTCAGCCAAACATCTCTCCTGCCCCCACCACATGTAGATCTACCATACAAGAGAAGTTAGTTCTCTTAGTACTTAACCTAGCAAGACAACGAGCAGAGAAAAAGAAAAAGGTAGGGTAATATCTCTTTAATCAGGAATCATATTCCGCACAATTGAATTTTTAGGATAATTGACTCTTACTCCTTTAGCCATTGCAAAATTTTATTTCAACCTTCTTAGATATAAAAATATACTTGTTTTTTTAAAAAAGAGGTTCATGAATGCTATTTAACTTCTTCCTTAATGACTCAGTTTCATTTTTTTTAGTTTTATTGATGTTTTGTTTTTATGTTACATTTACATATTACCCCAACTTTGTAAGAGGTCCCTTGTAATAAAGTAAAATTAAAAAGTAACATTAATAAAGTCAAATCATCAGAAAGATTATACAACATTTTCCATCTATAGTACTACCTACCTCTATTTTTTTAATTAACAGAAATCTATTTCTCTTTTTTTTGCATGGCAAAGAGGATTGTGACTTGCCCAAGGTCACACAGCTAGTGAGTGTCAAGTGTCTGAGGCTGGATTTGAACTCAGGTCTTCCTGAATCCAGGGTTGGTACTTTATCCACTGCACCACCTAGCTGCTCCCTGAAATCTATTTCTCTTTTACCCTACCCACGTCACTGAAAAGAAAAAAAGAAAATTTCTTATAACAGATATGCATAGTCAAGCAAAACAAATTCCCTCAATGGCCGTACACAAAAATATGTCTCATTTGGAACCCTAAATCCATTACTTCTGCTACTGTAGCTAGTTGCTGTAATATAGTAATACCTTAAGGAACACTTGGGGCATATGAGGAACTGCTAAGATTCTTGAATTCTCATGTGTGCTTTGTATAGTTTTTTCTTGTCCCTTGCTATCAGCTGACACTTTTTGCTGCTTATAATAAGTGGCTTGTTTTAAGCCTAGGGGCAATATAATGGCTTCCTAATGTTCACAATGGTTTCCTCCTCTTTGGCTCTGGGGAATTTATTTTGGATTAAAAGTTATGAGGAACAGCTAGGTGGCACAGTGGACAGAGCACTGGCCTTGAAGTAAGGAGGATCCACATTAAAATGCAGCTTCAGATACTTACTAGCTGTGTGACCCTGGGCAAGTCACTTAACCTTGATTGCCTTTAAAAAAAACCCAACAAAATAAAAGTTAGGAGTTCAGTAATAGCCTCTGTTTCTCTGAACTCCCAGTTTAATAAGTTTCCAACATTAAGGCAGAGTTTGAAAGTTCCTTTAGTTAACACCATACCTTCCCTCAATCACAAAATTCAGCTTACTGGAATCATCTGGATAACAAAACAGCAGAGTATATTGTTATAGTGTCTGTGGATAGATAGGCTGTAGGAAGGGAAAAAGAAAAAAGCAGACCTTTTTTTTTAAATTTCCCTTAATTCGTTTTTGTTTTTTTGTTTTTTTGCGGGGCAGTGGGGGTTAAGTGACTTGCCCAGGGTCACACAGCTAGTAAGTGTCAAGTGTCTGAGGCCGGATTTGAACTCAGGTACTCCTTAATCCAGGGCCGGTGCTTTATCCACTGCGCCACCTAGCTGCCCCAATTTCCCTTAATTCTTGAGAAGGTAGGCATTCTAGTGGGGTAGACCAAATCTTCAGCTGATGGCTTTCCTCAGTATCTCTGCCAGTTCAGTCTTACCTTTCTTTTCTGGTTGTCCCTTGGCTGCTGGTTCTTTTCCAATCAATTTTTCTTGACCCCACTCCTACTCCACTTCTAGACCTTATGAATATATATAGTTTGCTGATAGCTCCTCCCTTTTATTCAAGTTCCTTAGGGTATGACTGAGTTTCTCAGACAATAGTTTTGATTGATTCAAAGGAGGTATACAGGCCTTGTTCACACTTATTTCTGATTGATTCAACCAATACATGTTATTACCTAACAAATGTAATCATTCTTAAGCAATGTAGGATAATCAATGGAACCTTACCCTTACACTCCATCTCTCTTAACTTCCCTTCTAATTTGCTACTTCTTGTTTTGTTTTGTTTTTTTGTTTGTTTTTGCAGGGCAATGAGGGTTAAGTGACTTGCCCAGGGTCACACAGCTAGTAAGTGTCAAGTGTCTGAGACTGGATTTGAACTCAGGTATTCCTGAATCCAGGGCTGGTGCTTTATCCACTACACCACCTACCTAGCTGCCCCCTAATTTGCTACTTCGAATCTGCTGTGGATTGGAAAGCCAGCTTTGTTGTAATTGTGTCTAAAGTAGAGGTTCTCAAACTTTTTTTTTTGCTCATGGCAGAAAGGGAATCACTGCATCCTAAATGTTCATGTTGGTAAGAAAGAAAAGTTCCCAGGTGGTGTGGTCTCCAGACCCCATTACCTGAGCCTTGGGATTCCTTCACCTTTCCCATCCTTCTTTCTTTTCTTTCTTTACTTCTCTAGGGCTTGGAGCCATGAATAGAGTTGTTAATGTGACCTTTTTAAGGTAGCCAACTACAACTAGGGTTGGAGATGAAGAAATCTCTGAGTGTGGTGAGGAGTTTCAGAGTACATCATCTAAACTACAGCCTACCCTTGTTCACCAGTGATCTAAAGTGAGTAAATAAGTGCTAAGTAAGGGCCTGAATGAAAGACCTGTTGATTTTGCAAAGCACATGACTTAATACTTTGCCTCTGTGGCACCTGATTTGGCTATTCAGGGGCTCTTTTCACTTATTTTTATGGCCTTGGCTACATTTCAAAAAATTAAGTTCGCCAAATAAAAGAACTCTAGATAAGTGGGGCATTACTGTGGTTTGGTCTACCATATACATATTATGTTTTTGGTGCAGATCATTGTGATTGCTATTGATTTGTTTCTTGTTTAGTAAAACCTTATTAATTCTACTACATATGTTCCCATTACTGGTACAACACCAAGTAAATTTAGTGCAAGTGTTCCTTTAGTGAAGCTTCCATTGAGACAGAAAAATTTTCTAACATTTAGAGCTATCCAAAAGGGAAATGGGTTTCCTTGGAAAAGAGTGTATTAATCATAAGTTGAGGTATTTGATCAAAGCCTGGAAGACCATTTGTCAGGTGTATTTTACAGCATTCTTTTTGGGATATGGGTTAGACATAAGGTCTATTCTGAGATTCTGTGATTATCTTAAAGATCAAATGGCTGTGTGACAGGTACCTTGAATACAATGGAGACAAAATTTTATTTGATAATACTGTTTATTGTCCAATGACTGAATGTTCACTTAAGAATGATACAAAGCGTCAGAGACATGCACAGACTGCTTGTCATTTTTCAACAACTTTCATGTGTTCCCAGCACAAGAAGGTTTCAGACTTCATATTCCAGCAAAAACATATTGCCCCAAAAAGATCCAAACAAAACAAAACAAAAACCCCCAAAGCTTTAAATTATGGCAGCCATTTAGATATTTCTTAATACTTATAAGCAAAGATTTGAAAATAACTATAATGTAAACTTTCTTTAAAAATATTTTGAGTTGCTTGCACAAAGAAGAGCATGGAGGAAGGGCAGAAAGAACAGTGCTTAGATTGTGTAACATATAAATTAAAGCGATGCCAAATGAAAATCCTTCATAAACAATATATACATACATATGTATGTATGTATGTATATATGTGGTAATTATTTATTGTAAAGCTACTGGAAGGGCTCCTTATCTCACCTGCAACTGGAGTTTTTTCTTTCCTATTAAGAAAGGAAAGAAGACTAACTAGCAAGGAATAAAAAATATATATATTTATTTATATATAGCCTGTCCCCCCAAGACAACTTTCTCAAAGACCTGTTGACTTTGCAGGCATTTGAACAAGAAGGTATAAAAAGAGGGGAAAGGAAAGAAGCAAAGGCAATTAAACAGCTAAAGAAAAGGTCCAGAGGAATCTATCTTCATAGGCTAACTTGACACTCTTTCCACTCTGTGTCAAATGCTTCCATTATAGAAATCTTTTAAAAGAAAGTGCAATTCTAACACCTAACAACGGGGTTGGAGGTGGTTAGGAGGTGGAAACACAGCACAGTAATGATATCACCGATGCCCAAAACAATCAGAAACATTAAAAGAAAAAAAAAAAGGGAAATCAGAGAAAGAAGTAAATGTCACATGTCTTGATTTAACCACAAAGTAAGCAAATGGGAAATGTTCTATTGGTTTGACTAGAGTGAAATCACTTCCATTGGTCCAATATGACATTTTTAAAACCTTCTACTGACATAGAGCATGAAAAATTCCCCAAAGCAGGTCTGCAAGGGATTATTTCTGGATGTTCTCTTAATTATCAAGGCCTGTGCTGACTGGATCCCAGGCAAAAGAGGCTCCATGTACTCAGGGGTCATAAATTGTTTTGGGGTCACTGCAACATAGGCTCAAATGATGACAGTTTAGTGAAGCAGTTTCACAGAAGAAAGATCACTCATAGGCTGCCAGATTTTAGTTTAATTACTTTGTGTGTATGTGTGCATGTGTGTGTGTGTGTTTGAATGTCTGTCTTCTGGAAGTGGGTTACTTTTACAACAGAGGCAAAAGGGAGGGGACTGACTTCCTTTTGCCATCAGTAAAGGTATTTGCCTGTCTTAATTCTAATTACTAGGGACAATGAACTATCTTTAGGAAACAGCAAGTAGTATTCTACCCTGGGGACATCTGAATTTTTTCACTATGTTGTGTTTCTGACATGGAAAATATAAGCAGATGGTGGCATACCTGGCATTTGGATTGATGAATTAAATCTTGAGATGAGATGCCTCTAAAGCAGGCCACAATGTCCTAGAGGAGCCCAGGTAGAAATAAGAGCTTCACTTAACTGTCTTACCTCCAAAATCCCTTTCCTCCCTATATAAGAATCCATAGTACTATATTGCTAGCCAATTAGCATTTGCAGAAACCTGAGAGCAAAATGGCAACTGTCAATCTCTTTGGGAGTCTAAAGGAAGTCAAGGAACTTTAATATTAATACTAGATATATCCATGTCATCTGCACAACTGCAGATGCCTTTTTCAAAGGCTTGCCATGGAACTCTCAGGATACAAAGCTGAGCATCATTCATTATGCTTCTCTCCTAAGTCTCTGATGTTCAGAGTGGAATCCAACAGATTCCCACTGTGGGAGACAGACTAAAGCTGAAAACTGTATTCAGCTGGAAATTTTGTTGCCTCTGCATATTTCCAGGGTCCCTGGGGCTCCATCTGGTATTCTGTTGAGTGATAAGCTTTAGGTGCCTTCAAAACTAAGAAGTCTGGGTGCTGGTTGTACAAATGGCATTCCATGGACACTCACTAAGACATGAGATTCTGAGAACCTTGTGAAAGGCACAAGACATAGGGAAATAGGGATTGGGAGGAAGAATAGGAAGGGTTTTGGGGAAAGGTAGGGACTGACAGTGAGAACAGAGGGGAAGGAAGCTTTATGAAATGAGGGACATGCCACTCAAGATGAGAGATACCTGGTAGGCCTGCTACACAGAATCTTGCAATGAACCTCATTGGTTTCTGCTAAATGCAACATTCCAAAATAAGGGTGCTGGTGGGGTAGATTTCCAGGGAATTTCCTGGTGGTTATCATTCTGAGGAATGAAAACTGAAAAATACAGCACTTAGCCTGAGTCTAGATAGGATGGGAACTTTGTGCCCTCCTTCTCCCTTTCCCTAGAGATGTAGTATCATATTTGGGGGAAAAAAAAGGAAAATAAAAATCACACCTAATTTTGACACAATTGGATGATTATATTTTCATGCTGTTTCTTGGAAGTAATGTCAGAGTTGGACCTGTCTAAACTCTTGGAGGCTTTTCTGTTGGCTGTTAGGATTCTGCCAGTCCAGTTATGGGTCCTCAATATCAAGAAACTCCTGCTTGGGTGGTGCTGCCCCACGGTACCATGCACAGGAGCCATCACTCCTCTTGATACAGGCAAAATACTTTGCCTGATGCCCATAAATGATCTTCTCTGTGACCCAGTCCATCCACAGGCACTCATCTGGTGAAGACACATAACATGGGATCATAGGGCATCGAGAAATCTAGGGAGAAAATAAAAACAGGGTCATAAGACAGACTTTGGGGCAAAGACCAAATTAAGTGAAGAGTATTCTAGGATTTAAAGCTGTACAAAACTATCAAAAATTAAATTAAATTTAAAAAAAAAAAAACTGAGAAGAGGGGCAGCTAGGTGGCGCAGTAGATAGAGCACCGGCCCTGGAGTCAGGAGTACCTGAGTTCAAATCCGGCCTCAGACACTTAACACTTACTAGCTGTGTGACTCTGGGCAAGTCACTTAACCCCAACTGCCTCACTAAAAAACAAAACAAAACAAAACAAAAAACTGAGAAGAGTAAGTGATGCCTACTGTCACACAGGGAGTAGGTCCCAGAACTGGGATTTTAACCTATGTACTAGGACTAGATACATTTGCTATTCTTATCACACTGTTTTAGATGGGCTAATTCTTTTCAATCCATTTTGCAACCTAAAAGGAGACAGTCTAGCCCAGTGGAGAAAGCCTGGAGCTAAGTGTCCATTATACCATTGCCTTGAAGTATGACAAATACCTTGGCTTTCTAAGCTTCATTCCCCTATTAGTGTGCTTGGAGCACTTGAATATGGCCTGTCTCCCTTTACAAATTCTCTGTTCCAGGTTGGTCATACTGGAAGAGTGAAAAAGGAAAAAAAAATGTATTGAGCTTTGTGGAGACTGGCATTATACAAATGAAAAGATTGTTATTATGATCTAGTTTTGAGCCTAGGTGCTTGAAATTAGATGATAGTCATCCTATTTATAGAGCAACTTGAGGCTATGCAAGTAGTGAATACTCTCACCACATCCAAAATCCAATAAATCATGAAAGACTGAATTTTAATTGTATACCAGGTCATAAATAATATTCTTAACTGTTGTTAAGAGTTAAAGGCTTAAATTAGGGACATTAGTACTTTGCCTTTTTAAATTTGGTATGTGGGGAGATAGGAAAAGACCTTAAGATCTCCTGAGCAAGAAAAAAAAATGGCTTGGGAAGGTACATCTCATAAGTTTCGTGCTAGCTCCCACTGTATTTGACTTACTGTGTGGCTATGGTAGTTACCATTACTTTTTGTGACTTGTTTTTGCCCTCAGTGGCATAGTGCCACTATGCCACGTACAGAAAAGGAAACCACAGGTCCAAGGCTGTGAGAGGCTCTTAGGACTCAAAGGATTCCTTTTAGGGACCCTCCATCCCTGCTAAATAGCTGGGCAGCTAATACATTTACAGGAGGATGCTGCAAAAGTCCAGTCTGGTGTTCTCAAGTGGAAAAAACTTTGGATTTAGAGACCATAAGTCTGGGTTTGGATGTCTCCCTCCCTCCCTCCCTCCCTCCCTCCCTCCCCCCTTCCCTCCTTTCTTCCTTCCTTCCTTCCTTCCTTCCTTCCTTCCTTCCTTCCTTCCTTTCTTTCTGGTCAGAACTATACCAAATGATTAGCTATCAAGGTAAAAACATCTCTTGGATGATTTCAAGGAAGTCTTTTCCTCATGACACTGTTTCAAACAGGCAGAGACACCCTAGAGCTACACATGTCTACACGTGGAGGGGTTTGAATGTTGGCAAGGGTCTAAAACATATGGCTCTGTTAGAAAAGCTGTATGTGCTTATCTTTATCCAAGGTGCAAAAACATCCACAGGATTCCCATTCTTCCTACCGAATTTTCTTCCAGGTTTCTTCCTTATCAGCTGCAGATCATATGGCCAAATCTGTCCACATTTGCCTATCCAAAGTTACCCCAATCCCTTAAAAGATGAAGCCTTGGAACCCTGCAGCCATGTTGTATTCCTTATGGCCATCATTTTTCACTACCCCACCATTTCTACCCCATGAAGTCCATTCCTTCCATAAAACCCTGGCCTTAAGAGCAGATTTGCTGCATCTTGATGAGGGATGACGCTATATAGCATAGGTGTACACAGCACATTTCAAAAGGGTATACACCCAGGGTATTATTTTTTTAAAAGGTGAACATTTACTGAGTAATCATTGGGGGCAGAGCCAAGATGGTGGAGGAAAGCCATTAAATGCACAGAGCTCCTGATACAATTACTCCAAAAACAGCAATAAAAGAACCTGTGGTGCAGAAAACCCCACAAAAATACGGGCTGTGATTATTTTCCAGCCATAGACAGATTAAAGGGGGCCATGCTGGGCTGCAAGTAAAGAGTAATCATAAAAAAAAGTATATTACTTTTATTCATCAAGCTAAAAAAAAAAGCTTAAACAATTTAAAAAATTAACATCTAAACTTTACTTAAGATATACAAATATCACAAATTGCTGTTTTTTAAATAAAATTCTTATTTTTGGAGACTGGTTCTCCCTATCTCATCCAGGTAAGAAATGTAATGGCCA
Organism: Dromiciops gliroides; assembly: GCF_019393635.1. NCBI lineage: Eukaryota > Metazoa > Chordata > Mammalia > Microbiotheria > Microbiotheriidae > Dromiciops > Dromiciops gliroides. The sequence goes on along the minus strand of NC_057864.1, from coordinate 219,996,375 downwards.
CTCATGGGCCTAATCCTACCTATGATTGGCACAGAAACTTACTTTGTTTACCTGACCTGGGCTGAATTAACCCTTTTAGCCCCTGGGTTAGCCAGGTTTCTTTCCTCCTCCCCCTCCGAGGCGCCTCACCAACTTTAGTTCAGATTAGTGCCCAACTTTAGTTCAGACATCTAATTGGCCTACTGAAGCTCAGAACTCCTAATTGAGTGATCTACCAGCCTCAGTCTTCCTGATAGCAGGGACTACAGGTGTGTCCTACAATGACCAGCAAGTGGTTCCTTTTAATCAAGCCCTTTCCCCTGTCCTAAAATACAGAATGACCTTGTCAGCTTTATCTTCTTGGCTAAAAATGCATCTTTCCAACTGCATCTTGGACCCCAGCCTAACACTGCCATCAAAAGGTAGTGGTGGAATTTAAGGACTAGTTACCAGAAGTTCAACCTTTAAAATTTAAAATCTAACTTTTATGCCCTTCTTGCAATACCAATCAGATCCCTAGGGTCACATATGATGGGCAGAGCCGTGGAAAATTAGGAAGGCAAAAAGCCTGCCTGAAATTAGAATGGAACTGGTTGCCATCAAGAAGAATCGGCTCTAGAGCAAATAAGGCAATGCCATAGAACAGGTCTGGGCATAGAAGGGCCCTAGATTTCAAAGTAATAAAATCACCATCTTTGAATCCTTCCCTGCATCAGAGCCTCATGGAAGCTATGTAGGGGAATCAAGTGGGAACTAGAGGAAGGAAGTCGGCAGCTTCACCAAACTGATGGAGCCTTGGCACATTAGGATGTACAAGTGCACATTTGGCATACCTTTACCATCCAGTAAGCCTGAGTTCCTCAGAACCATGGTAAACTGAAGGTTACCATGGAACCTCTGCTCTAATACTAAGAACTGGCTAGTCAGCAGCCCCTGAACGACAGCAGAAATTATGTGCTCACCTTGCATTCGCAACCCATTTGGTAGCGCTGATTTAGACTCTTCTTCTGCGTGGTACTCAAGGTATCCCACGGCTCGATGAAGTCACAGAGAGTAACATGCATTTTTCCGTTTCCTTCTGACTTTCCTGAAAAGACCCAAGAAAAAAGTGAACTTGTCTTCTCTCCCCCCCCCCACCCCCCATCATTCATTTGGCCTTTTGGCTCATTTAAGAGAGTTTAGTTTCACAGCTAGGTTCTCTAGGGCAAACAACAACACTTGATTGCAAACTTTAATTTAATCCAACAAATATTTAATGCACCTCTACTCTGGGCAAGGCTCCTAGTAAGCACCAATCAATGTTGGTCTACCTAAATTGAAATGTAAAGGTGAATAAAAATGATCCCTGCCCTCATGGAATGTATAATAAATCTAGGAGGAAAGACAAGTGATTTACACAAATATCCAGAAAGCAAAGTAGAAAAGAAAAGCAACAATCTCTTATTAAGCTTCTAGTATCAGATAAGACAAGATGAGACGTATTGATGATACAAAACCAGAGTCCCCATCTTCAAGACATTTACCTTCTACTTGGGGGGAGAGAATGCAGTAAGAGCGAAGAGGAGGGAGAGGTCACAAAGACATTTAAGTTAATAGATAGTAGATTATTGGATAAAAAAATCTACTGTGATTTCCCTCTCTAACCAGACATAGGTGAGTCCTGATAGTTTGTTGCAGTGGCTTCCTGACTCAGCTCCCTTCTCTCTACTAAAGACATCAAAGATGTGACATCCGTTTTGGACAAGCAGGAGACAAAACAACTATATTCAGTGAACAACAGAATCTGACTTAAGGCAGGGTGGTCATTTTAAAAACTACTGTATTCCCTCTTGTTAAAATGATATCCTGTCAAAATGTTCAAATGCCGAGCAGCCAGAGTCTCTGACGGGCAGAAGCTTTTCTAGGAATGGAGGGACGGAAGTTTTCATGGTTGCATTTCCCCCTTAGATTGTTATCCAAGTACAGCTTGCTTGATGGAATTTTAACAGACCAAACTTCAATTATCTTAGGAGCAAATTTCATCTGGCAAAGGCATGAATTGAAATATAGTATAGCAAAGCAGTACTGTGGCTGGTCGAGAGTATGCTGACATCACAAACATATGAGAGAAACCTTGGGTGTCTAAATTAAATCAAACCCTTTATGAGTGAAAAATCACTGTTTCAAGCAGTGTTTTCCTGGCATTTGGACTTCTACTTTGGTTTCTATTTTAATTGCTTGGCTTTCCAGGAACATTTTTATTTCTTCTGGTTCCCCACAGTAGTGTTGGGCCCTAAGTGAAGACGTTATTATCACTATGCGTTTTTTCTTGCATGTGTGAATATTTGCTGGAGTGGGATGAAAGGAAAAAACCTTTAGTGCTTTAAAACACACACATATGTGCATGAGCACACACACACACACACACACACACACACACACACACACACGGCACAGTGAATAAGAGCCCTGGATTTGGAGTTAGGAAGACATGAGTTCAAATATCACCTCCAGCATTCCTTACTAGATATGTGACCTTAGGAAAGCCACTTAACCTCTCTAAACCTTAGCCTCATACTCTATAAAATAGGATTAGTAATAGCACATAGTAGGGTTATTGTGAGGATCAAATAAGCTAACAGGTATACAGTGTTTTGCAAATTTTAAAGGGCTATTTAAAAAGTAGCTATTCTATGTTAAAGGATAAAAGATATTTTGAGCCCTCTACCTGACTCAGTGAGTTCTTAAAAAGAGGATCAAAAAAGGCAAATTTTGTCATTTCTGCCAGTCCATCTCTCACATCTTTCCTCTTCTATCTATTCACAAAGCTACTATCCCAGTTTTGGCCCCCATACAATAGGCTCTTAGTGGGCTTTTCTTCATTGTCTTTTCCCTCCCCAAACCATTCTCCACACCGCTGCCAAAGCAGTTTTCCTAAAGCCTAAGTCTGAATCTCTCTCGCACGCGCTCTCTCTCTCTCTCTCTCTCTCTCTCTCTCTCTCTCTCTCTCTCTCTCTCTCTCTCTCTCTCTCTCTCACACACACACACACACACACAACACCACTGAAGTTTCAGTGGCTTTCTATTGACCCTAGGGCCAACTATTATTTAATATTTATCAGCACAATAAAGTAAATATAATTAAAAATATGTGTGTGAACTCTCTTTCTCTCCATATATAGAGATAGAGATACATACATTTTAGGGGTATATGCTGAATATTTTTTTTCCTGATAGAGTAGTGTGACCAAGAACACCTGAGGCAAATGGCAACTAGGCAGCAAGGTACTGAAGAAAGGGGGGGAGTGGAAGGAATTTCTTTTAGCTGTCCATGATCTCAGTAAAGTAGGAAGCTAAGGCATATGCTGAAAGTATGGGAGACAGGAATGGAAATGGAGGCTTGAAGAGAGAAAAGATTTGGAATCGGGCCTACAGAGGGATTCTCTTTCCTTCAGCTTTCTTTTTGGATACTTCCCTGCTAAGCAGTAAATCCTTACTCCCTTCACCCTCACCCTACATATCAAAGCAGAGGCCAAGTTTTTCTGTTTCTATCTTTACAATATCTGTAGCATCTGACCCCTTTCCTCCACCTTAGTTTAGGGCCCCATTGTCTCTCACCTAGATTATTGCAGTGGCCTCCTTTCCTCAAGTCTCTCTTTACTCCCAGTTCATCTTACTGCTATGAAACTAATTTTTCTTAAAAGTAGATCTGACTGTGTTATTTCTTACTCAACTTCAGTGGTTCCCCAGTGCCTCCAAGATTAAATATTAATGCATCTGTTTGGTTTTCATAGCCCTATATGACTGGCCCCATACAACAGCTTGGTTGTATATTGGTCTTACTCATACACTCTCCAATTCAGCCAAACTGGCCTTCTCTGTTTTCCTTACACAAAATACCCTTACCTCCAGTTGATAGCAGCTGTCCCTCATGCCTGGAATGCACTCCCCTTCTTACCTCTGCCTCAGAGAATCCTCTTCCTTCAAGATTCAGGTCAAGTACCACCTTCTACATGAAGCTTCTTTGTGATCTTTCTTGATATCCACAATTACTAAGGCCTTCTCTCCCAAACTACCTTGGATTCCTTGTATTTATTCTGTATATACTTTTATATGTACTTGATGCTCTAGTTAGAAGGTTTGTTTTCTTATAAAGTTTTTTCATCTATTCTATTTGTATCCTACCTATCTAGCACACAGAAGCTATTTAATAAATGCTTTTTGGCTGACCGATGCCAGAAATTCTTTTTCCTTATTTTCCCATTCATAAATGAATGGGATAAGGAGTGGAATACAGAAATGATAATACTATAGAGACATTGAATCTGAATATCTTCTACAGTGCCCAAACCAAACATGTGAAGCTGAGTCACTCAAACCAAGAGGAGATACCCTCTACAGAGTAATAGTCATCCACGGAGGTACAGCTAGTTCTGGCCAAGTGGTTTAGTTGTTCCCTATGATTTCTGGTTAATCTTTGGCTAAGGGGGTGTCCCAATGCCACCAGCACAGAGACTGTGTCTCCCAAGACTTACTTAGGAAGTAAACAACAAATTCTATTTGGAGTCATCTGACTGAACCTGGGAAGGAAGGTTAGATCAGTTATTGTGGATGGGGGGGAATAGAATTTGCAACAGAATAAGTAAGACTTGTCTTTTCTATGATGTTTACTAACTCAACTACAAATGATATAATGCTTCCTGATTGGTAGAAATGCTGGCTTGATGGTTCTCTGGCCAATTGGCAGGCAGAAATATAGCTAGAAGCTGCTGTATCAGGAATTGTTCATCTTTTTTGGCAGTCTAGTGAAGCCTATGGACCCCCTCCCAGAATAATGTTTTTAAATAAATAAAATACATAGGATTAATAAGGAAACCAATTATATTGAAATGTTGCTCAAACGTTTCAGACTCTTCTTGACCCCATTTGGGATTTTCTTGACAGAGATACTAGTTTGCCATTTCTTTTTCCAGTTTATTTTACAGATGAGCAACTGAGACAACAGGGTTAAATGACTTGTCCAGGGTCACACAGCTATTAAGTGGCTGAGGCCAAATTTGAATTCAGGAAGATGGACAAGCACTCTAGCCTGTATGCTACCTAGCTGCCCTTTGTTGAAGTAGAGATGCATTTTTTTTTCCTTTATCCAACTTCATGGATCCTCTAAAATCTACCCAGACATCTGTGCATCCCAGTTGAAAATCCCTGATATGGGTAAGACACTAGAAGATGATGACAGGGTACTGGCTTCTCCCATGGGTTTTTTGTTTGTTTGTTTACAAAAAATCAAATCAAATCACAGAATGTTGGAGATAAAAGGAAACTTACAGATTATTAAGTGCAATTCATTTTTAGAAATCCAGTCCATAAGTGCTTATTTATTAAGGGTCTACAAGGTGAAAGTCACTGTGGTACAATACAATGTGGGAATACAATGACAAAACAAAATACAGGCCCTGATCTCAAAGAGATCACATTCTACTGGAGGAAAAAACATATAAACAGAGAAGTATATGCATGAGAATTTGAGGATGAAGGAGAGAACATTAATAAATAAGGGGATCGGGAAAGGGTTCCCACAGGATGTCACAAGAGCTAAATCTTGAAGAAAGCCAGGGATTCTTAGAGATGGAGGGGAGGAGGGAATACAGGGTATTTCAGACCCATTCAAGGGTGGCCTATTCAAGTAGGCTCATTTGGCCAGATGGCCTTCTAGCTAAAGGTTTCTTCAAGACCAACTCAAGCAGTGCCTTCTACACGGTGGCTTTGCTGGTCCTCACAATTTCAAATCCCCTTCCTCTTAGCCTACCATGTATATGACTCCTTTCTATTTCTTCTCTTTGTTTTTGTGTGGTACAGAGAGGCATGTGGTCTAGATAGAATGTAAGCTTCTTGTGAGTAGGGATCATTTTATTCATTGTATTTGTATTCATGGCTCCTCACATAATATCTGGAACATAGCAGATGCTTGATAAATACTCATCAAGTGACTGAGTGAAAGTAAGTAATGTGCAATAAGCTTGGAAAGGCAGACAGCAGCCAGACTATGAAAGGGCTTTAAATGTCAAGTTGAGGAATTTTAATTTTATTTTAGTCGCATTAGGACTCTCAATTAGGGGAATGATGGGTTAGAAGTATGTTTTAGGGACAGCTAGGTGGTGCAGATGAACATGTGGAGTGGAAATGGCTCTAAATTTGAACGTGTCATGTTTCTTTTGAGCCACAGTAATTTTGCTTTGCTCACAGAGCTCAGTGCCTTCTTTGATGCAGGCAAGCCAAGCTGATCAATTGAACTAAGGTGGTGGCTGAAGAAAACAAGACCCAGGGGCAGCGAGATGGCACAGTAGATAAATCACTGGCCCCGATTCAGGAGGACCTGAGTTCAAATCTGACCTCAGACACTTGAGGCCTACTAGCTGTGTGACCCTGGGCAAGTCACTTAACCCTCATTGCCCCACCCCAAAAATAAATGAATGAATGAATGAATAAATAAATAAATAAATAAAAGATTTACAAAGAAAAGAAGACCCAAAGAGGTAAAACCAAGTTGTCTAGAATCACATAGCAAGTAAAGAACACAGGTGAGACTCAAACCCACATTTTCTGACACTAAGCTCAAGCTCTTTAGAACTACAGGGAATCTCAGAGTTATATTAAAGTAAAAGCCAGTGAGGAAAATAGGATACCTTGTGAACTCTGGGAATGATCAGGTTGAATTAATCTTTTAACTGAGTAACAAGACAAAAATTACAGCAAACATTACATCTTTTGAATTATTTACCTTTCTGCTTCTTGAACATGGGGTGTTACAGTAGTATATAATCTTTTTGGGAAGTGATTAATTAGGAAATAATGGATGGAATGCTAAAAGTCTGTTGCTTCCTGATTTTGGGGAGGAAGGATGATCTCAGTCCAAGGATTCCAAGAAGCTAAATCCAAATTCAACACGAGGGTGTTCTGGTATGTAAGAGGATGCCATTTTGGAGTAGACCAAAATGGCAATAGCATGCTATACATGGATTTCATTTATGTGACTACTCTTTCCAATCTATCCAAAACTTCCCATCCTATGTGAATCTTGTCCATGTCTTCTCACAGAGTACTCAATGTGCTAAAGACATTCCTCAAACAATTGATCAGCTAGTATTTATTAAGACAGGTGCCAGGCACCATGCTAGGTGCTAGGGAGACCCATACAAAGAATGAAACAATCCCAACCTAAAATGAGCTTACATTCTAATGACAGGGATGTGTCATATGAAAATGTATACAGTACCCCCCCCCCGCCATTCCTTGTTTTATCTAGTAGTTTGCAGCATATGAATAACCATAGGCATTTCCCTAAGAATTAGATAGGAAATAGTTTGTGACTTTCACTGAGTGTTAATCTGTCCCAGCTCTAGTTAGTTGTACATTATTGTTGTCATCCCCAGGTCTTCCTCTATTTCTCAAATCAGACTTCTAAATTATGTTTTCCTTCAGTCCTTTGAAGTGGCCACTTTTTCCATGAGAGAAGTATATAGGAAACTTGTATATTTTTCATATAACTGTGGGTCCAAAGGGTTGCTTTGGAAATAGCTACTGTTATTCATCAGTTACTCTTTGAAAATACATTAAGATTCTTTCTGTCAGGTCATGTGATCTAAAGAGGGGATTATATGTATAGACAAAATAGTTACACTGGAGAGTTTGGGACAAAGCTGAGATCTCAGCACCATGTTACTCATTGCTCTTAGATGATCTCATTGCTGGTCTATTTGTTGCATATAACATAACCAAACTCATCACATAAAGGGCAAATGAGATGTGCTGGAGTAGAATCCAGTTTTCTTAATATCTATTCCTCTATGTTTTTTATGGAAGAAACAGCTTGTCCTTTGTATGTATTGCTATAGCAGGGAGATCAGCTGTCAGTGTATCAAGTATCATCAATACTTTTGCTGAGACTTCCCTGGTTATAACTCAGGAATTCTGGGGTTCCTTCTTTCTACTTTAGCATCGAACCCCTATATAACCCACAAGCTTCTGCCTTAAGCCAGGAATGCCTTGCTTGTCTATTTGTTTAAACTGGGATTCTCCCTTGCTGTGATATGTTGACTAAAATGTTGATGGTTGTTAAATACAAGGCTTCATGCAGAAAATGATACCCGAGTTTCACTGTAAAGGAAGAGAGACTCTACAGAGTAGAGGTAAGGAAGGAATCACATCCCAGGCATGGGGACAGCCAATGCAAAGGCATGGAGATGGAACATGGAAGGTCATGGGTAAGGAACAGAAAGAAGGCTAGTTTGGCTGGATCATGGATTATGATCTCTTGATGTTTCATGGCCCATAGCAGGCACTTAATAAATATCTGTTTCCTTATTTCTTTTCTACTCAAGTACACCATCCATCTCTACATTGCTCTTTGCATGACCTATAACTTTAATTCTTTGGAGATTGTGGTATTCCAAGCTTTACAGTTAAAGAGCATTACTAGAAGAATGTTGATCTTAAAAATATGGGTCTTTATTTAAATGTGTAGTTTGGGTCTTTTTTCAGAGAATGTTAGCAAGAGAATAATGATAGCTAACATTTCTGTAGCTCAAGGCTGATTAATCATTTTACATATGCAGGGGGTCCCAAAAGGTTTATTATCTTAAAACTGCACTAAAACATTTGGGACCCCCTGTATTATGCCATTTGATGCTTATAACAATATTATGGAGTAGAGACTTCAAGTACCCTTATCCCTATACTACAGGAAATGGAAGCTCATAGAGATTAAATACCTTGGCCACAGTCACATAAGCTAATAAGTATCAAGGGTGACACCAGAACCCAGATCTTTCCAGATGCCAAATGCCGGCTCCTTCCACTATCTTAAATTATCACTCTTAGGAATTTCAGATACTGTTTAGACTATACTGCATTAAGATAATTTATATGAACTCTGAATCATCTATAACACAATTCTTGATGTTACAGAATATTGTTCCTTGCCCTGTGAATAAATCATAGAAAACACACACACACACACACACACACACACACACACATGTCTGGATTATATGGCTACAGAAGGAGATAAAAGGAAGCATGTGCTATATATAAAACTACTGACAGTTTACTGAAGGCAGGAGCAAAAGGGACAAGAGGGCAAGAGGAGATCAAATCTCTGAATCATCCAAAGAGCCAAGTAGGTTCAAGGACCAAGGGTCATGGGGAAAGTTCAGGGCTTTAAGAGTTAGGGGATTAGCAAAGTTTAGAAACATTAGAATAAAATAAAAAGGAAAGCTACTAGGCTGAAGGCAAAGGTCCCCAGGAACAGTTCTAAGAAAGAGCATGATCCATATCTTAAAGACATTCTACAGAGGTGAATGAGCTTAATCTGAGGCCAGTTCTCACTAGCAACCTGTAACAACACAAGGAAAAGATACATCTCACTTGTACCAGTGTCTAGGCTCTGACCCATGAGGAGGTGTACAAATTCAAACACAGGGCCAGCTGATAAAGAAAAAACCATTTCCCAAACACTGTAGGGAAAGCATTTCTGGAAGAACATTATGACTACTTTACATTATCTTAGCATTCAAAAGGATAGCGGTTTGAGAGATTTAGATTTGAGAATCATGGTAGACTGTGCTGGAAGGGGCCTCAGAGGCAGCTAGTCCAATCCCCTCATTTTACAGATGAGGAGAATGAGGTGGGAGTAGGGGAAAGGGTAAGTCCAAGTCCAAGTACATACAGGTACTACTGAATTGAAGGCAGCTTGTCTCTGACTTCAGAGTGCTCTCTGCACTGTTCCACGTAGATAAGAAATGAGATTACTCAGGAAGAAAGCACAGACAGTGAAGAGAACAGGGTTAAATGAGAAAAATGTATGTGAAATACTTCAAAAATCGTAAAGGCCACTCTATAAGATATAGTTATAATTATTTTCAAAGAAGGATGAGGGGAAAAAAGAGCCACTTCTCCCACCTCCAAATCCTCAATGACTAACACTTATGCCACATGCAGCTTTTTTCCTAATTAGTCTCATTTTCTGAGCTGTTAACACTAGCAGTTTCTGCTGCTTAAGATTTTTTTTTTTTTAATCTTCACAGGGGCAGCTAGATGGCGCAGTGGATAGAGCACCGGCCCTGGAGCTGATTTCAAATCCGGCCTCAGACACTTAACACTTACTAGCTGTGTGACCCTGGGCAAGTCACTTAACCCCAATTGCCTCACTAAAAAAAAAAAAAAATCTTCACAGACTTCAGAAGCCTAAACGTTTGCCCATATTTAATGTGTTTCTCCTCTTTTATGTTAACTTACTTTTTTAATTTGGTTGTGTTTTCAGACAGACTAATTTCTTTCACATATCTTTGTTAATCATGGAACAATGAGTGTAGGGGTAGGAGAATCCAGCTGGGCACTGAATCCTGGAAATAAATTCTTAGAGCTCCCACCTGGGCTTATATAATATGGAGACTAGGCACAGATTGTGTTGAGAAGCTGTGTTGAGCCTATAAGATTTGGGTATCTTCAGAGATAAAATAGCTTAATCCTAAAAAATTAGTGGGTCAAAGAACAAATAGAAACAATAGATAATTTCATCAAAGAAAATGACAATGATAAGACAACATGCCAACCCTTTTCAGAAACAAAGAAAACCTCCCACAACCTTGCACCAGCATAACCCTGATATTCCCACCAGACTATATAATGATCAAGAAACACAAAGAGAAAATACAGCAAGTGATGTTTTCTTCCCCAGAACCACACAAATTATCCAGAAGCCCCAGGAGCAATAGGAAAGGGGACTTCAGCAAAGCCAGTACCAGCACAACCACTGATGAACTATGTATATGTAATCTGAAATCCATTAAGAGCAGAGGGCTCCAAAGAAAGAACTGATGGCATCTGAATATAGATGGAAGTATATATTTTTTGGTTGTTGCTGTTGTTAGTTCCTTTTTCTCATTTTTTTGTCTGATATGTTTTGCACAACTGCACATGTATGATTTATATTGAATTGCTTGAGTTCTTAAGGGAGGGGGTAGGGAAGAGGAAGAGAATTTGGAACACAAAGTTTTAAAAATTGATGTTACAATGTGTTTTTACATGTAAGGTGGGGGAAAGTCTAAATAAGTAAATAAATAAGAGCAGAGGGCTCCCATGAGAAAGTGCCAGGGTAGGTAACTTGGAAGCTGCAGGGAGGGGCAGAAAAGGGCTGGCCCACTTGGTGTCATAGTACCAAGACCAGTATAGCCTAGGTTCAGAGGCTTAACATCCTGTCCTGAGACACCAGAGATCCGGCACTGTGAAACTGAGGGTGGGGAGAGCCAAACTCCACAAGGTAGAGATAAGTACAAGAATCCAGGGGTACAGGGTGAGGAAAAACAGGGCTGACCACCCCATTTAAAAGTGCAGAAGGTGTAGAACCTGAACTTGTGGCACAAGGTCTCACTGTAGGAACTGTCAAGATGAATGAATCAAAGAAAACACTAAACAAGATTAAAAAATTTTTTCTTTTGTGTATATAGAAATATCTTTCTTTGGTGTTTAAATTTAGAAATTAAAAATTTTTTTTACAAAAAAATAGGGAAAACTTTAGTGGAAACAGCTTTGGCAGAAAGACAAAAATTCAATGTGATGTGTTCAATATGCCTGTTAAATGTTCAATAAATACTTCTGAAATTAAAAAAAAAACCCTAAAATTAAACAGTTAATAATTTCTGGAAATAGTATAAAATAAGTTCATAAAATCATTAGCCTTTCCATATATTAACAACAAAAATCAGCAAGAAGAGATATAAAAAGCAATTCCTTGCAAATAACTATAATGTATAAAATATTTTCAAGTTCAACTAAAATATATATATATATATATATATATATATATATATATATATATATATATATATATATACACACACAGAAATCACAAGATTATAAATACACTTTGCAAAAATAGAGACCTAAATAATTGCTTATGGTTGGGCATGCCAATATAATAAAAATGAAAATACTACCTAAATTAATTTGCAAATTAAGTTCCATTCCAATAACTACCAAATAGCTATTTTATAGGACTAGAAAAAATACTAATGAAATTCATTTGGAAGAACATTTGGATTATGAAGAGGTGGTTCTCCAAAGAAGGAAGGCAAGTTATCAATAACCTTGTGAAAAGATTCTCTGTAGAACTAAGGATAACTAAGAATAATAAGATAAATGTAGATTTAAAAAGCTCTGAGATTCTACCTCACATATATCAGATTGGCAAAGATGACCAAAAAACCCCCAGACTTTTGAAGGGTAGGGGTTGTGGTGGTGGTGGGCTTAATGTGGTACAGGTACCACAAATGCGCTGATATGGCTGTGCAGTGGCCCCACCATTCCAGAAAGCAATAGGAAACTATGTCCCCAAAGTTACTTGTCTGTGCATACCCTTTGACCCAGCATTATCAATCCTAGGTTCACAGCACAAAAAAGATCAAAAAGAGAGAGAAAGGATCCATATATACAAAAATATTTCTATTTTCAATACTTTGTGATATATCAAATAGCTATTTGTTTCTATCTTTTGACCACTTATGTGTTCAGGAATGGCTTTTGGCCAAAAATAGTGACATAGAGATATATAGGCCATTAGTCAGCCATAAACACTATTTCACTTGCTTTTTATTTCTTTAACTGTGCAAATACAGGTATTGAGTGTATTTTGTAAGATTGACCCTAAGGCATTTTGTGCATTTCTAGTTATTTTAAATGAGACTTCCCTTACTTTTATTGCCTTCTGAATTTTGCTTTATTATATAGAAATCCTGTTGATTTTTATGGGTTTATTTTGCGGCTTACAATTTTGCTCAAGCTGTGAAGTGTCTCAATTTGTTTCTTTGCCAATTCCTTCAGATTTTCTAAGTAAAGACCAGTAAATAGGGATGATTTTTTTCTCTTTTGCTAGCTTAAAATTTTTAATTTCTTTCTTATTTTATAGCTATGGCTAGCATTTCTAGAACTACATCAAATAATAGCAAGGAAGGGGAACATTCCTGCTTCGTTCTTGCATTTACTGGGAAAGATCCTAATGTATCCCCCTTGCATAGAATGCTTGCCTTTGTTCTTGGATGGATACTTTTTGTCACACAATATGGTCTCACTATCCAGGGGTTAACTTTTTTTTTTAAATCATGGATCCCTTTAGCAGTTTGTTAAAATACACAGATTCCTTCTCAAAATAATGTTTGTAAATAAAATACATGATAAACCAAAATATTACAAAGGAAATCAATTATATTGAAATATAGTTATCAAATTATTTTTTAAAAAAGTTCTTGGACTCAAGTTAGAGACCCTTTTTCCATGCTTATACTTTGTAGGAATTTTAGCATAATTGAGCCTTATGCTTTGTCAACAGTCTTTTCTGTATCTATTGAGATAATTAATAGTTGAGAGTAGTCATGGTAATATTAAAAATTGAAAGAAAATGGCATCAATGATCATTAAAAATCATTGAAATCATAAAAAATTAAAATTAAAATTAAAATCATTTTTTAAAAAGTAAACAGGGGAGAACAGTAGAAATTTCAGTAGGAGTATATGGGGGCAGCTAGGTGACGCAGTGGATAGAGTACCGGCCCTGGATTCAGGAGGACCTGAGTTCAAATCCGACCTCAGACACTTAACACTTACTAGCTGTGTGACCCTGGGCAAGTCACTTAACCCCAATTGCCTCACCCAAAAAAAAAAAAAAAAAGGAGTATATGGAAATGTTAATGTTTGTTGATAACTGCAAGGTTCATAATAAAATAAAAAGGAAAAAATTTTAAAAGAAAAGAAGAAACTGAGCGACACAGGTGTTTAGTGACTTCATACACGGTAAGTTAGTGAAGTCAACCAGTTTTCCTGATTGTCCTTTTAAAGCTGTATCTAACTTAAGAAACTCAACACATTTGCAAAAAAAAAAAAGAAAAGAAAAGAAAAGAAAGAAAAAAAGGGGGCAGCCGGGTGGCGCAGTGGATAAAGCATCAGCCTTGGATTCAGGAGTACCTGAGTTCAAATCCAGCCTCAGACACTTGACACTTACTAGCTGTGTGACCCTGGGCAAGTCACTTAACCCCTATTGCCCCGCAAAAAAAAAAAAAAAAGAAAGAAAGAAACTCAACACATTTCCTGAATCAACTGTCTTTAGTTATTTTATATATATTTGTATATAATATTTATATAATTTATATATATATATATTTAAATATATAATAACTAAAGAAATTTGGCAATAACAAGGAAGATTAGATAGATAGGTATCTATCTCTCTATCTTATCTTCTTTGTTATTACTTTTTCAGACTCCTTCCTCCAGGGAAGCAAACACAGAGATATTCAGATGCCCTGAAAGGTAGGAAGACCCTGGGATGTATTTCTGAGAAAAATCATATCATCTGAGTTGGAATGGTCCTCCAGTGGCCATCTATTCCATCTTACATCTGAAAATAAATTCCCTTTATGTTATATCCTACTAGTAGTCATCCATGTTCATTCAACCTGGCCATCTGATCTGCTGCTGTTGCTGAATCCTCCTCCTCAGATTCTAGAAACCAAAGAGCTAGAGGAGCTTGGGAACTTTCACCCCAAGGTTAGACTGCTGGGATTGGTGAGGCCTCACTAAATCTGGCCTGCTCAACCTGATCAAGTTCTTTCACAAAGGACATTTTTCTAACCTGCTGCCACCATTTCCCCACCTCTTTGAAATTGTAATCAAGTCAACACTGCACCATTGCTTCTGAGAAGGGTGTATCACTGACAGTCCTATTGTTCCTGGGTGTTTAAATCTGTGCTAGGGCTCTGTTCACACATGGGAATGAATAACTGGTAGGTGAATACTGTGGCAGAGGCTTTTGGGGACTATTTCAATTAAATTCAGTAAATGAATGATATTTGCTGTGCTTCTGCTCAATGCCAGGGGAAACACAAAGATAAATAAACACTTTCTTTCCAGCAACTCTAAAAGAGGTGAAGTGCCTTGCTCAAGGTTAAGAGGCAGAGCAGGGAACTATCCCAGGACTCCAGGCCCTTTCTCTTCTGCCCTATTATCTCTGGATGGGTTCTCCCTGCCCATAAAGGAATTAACAAGATAGTGGGGGAGGTAAGGCTTGCATGCAAACAACCATTACGTAAAAGGAACCATGATAAGCATGTGAGAGGTACAAAGTTCTAAGCATGAGGTTTATAGACCTGGCAGCTGTTTAAAAAATCACTCTTGGGAGTTTGTGTTTTTGAAATGAATTGTGACTGATAAAGGTCTCCCATTAAAAATGGAATGGGCCCTTAAAAAGTGAGATGGACTTTCTACTTATAGGGGATCTGACCAAATGTCACCAATAATATCCTTTTAGGCTCTGGGATTCCAACTTAAGAGTCAGTAAGGAATCAGAAAGACAAAGTTCTGCCACTTACTAGCTATACATTCCTTGAAGCAAGGAACTTTCTCTGTTTGTCCTGGCAACCCCACCACCTCTCATGTTGCCTTGCACATCACAGACTCCTATTGTTTGTTGCACTGTAGTGAAATTCATCTGTCAGCATGTTTCATCATATATCAAATAGAAACATCACACTGGGTTGTTGTGAAGACGAAATGAGAAAACCAAAGTGAAAGTTATTAAGCTATAAAATGCTGTATAAACATAACGATTATGCAATATAAACTAAACTACATTTATTATTGCCAATGACTAGATTTATTTTGATTCCCACATCGTTCTGCCCAATTTTTACTGCAAAGCATTATCTTCCAGCAAGCAGTAGAGGGCAGTACAACAAGATGTAAAAATGACAAAAGTTCTCAAGTTTTATTCTGGTGCAGTCCTTTCCCAGAGCTCTCTCTGGATTTTCCCAGAATGGGACAGTAAGCGAAAGAGATCCTCGAGCCAACTTACTAGAAACATGGAAGGATGTGATAGAAAACCTTAGGGAAGCAAAGGTAAAATGACTCCAAGGGCAGAGAAATTAGAAGAAAGACTTCTTCTCATACTTATTCTACATTTACATTTTGATACATGCAATTTCCTTCATCTGGAAGTGCCTGCCTCCCTCTTCCATGAGAGACAGTTTTTGCTTTTTTTGGTATCCCCAGAGCTTAGCATAGTGTTTGACACATGGTAAATCTTATTGACTTGACTTCCCAAATTACATGTAAATACAAATTTTGACATCAAATATTTTTAAAAATCTTTGTGTTCCAAATTCTCTTCCTCTCTCCTTCTATTCCCCCCCCCCAAGAACTAATGAGTAGTTGCTATTATTACCCCTACACTTTGTAGTTTGAAGAAAATGCCTTGCCCAAGGTCACACAAGTATCTGAGGCAAGATTTGAACTCAGGTCCTTCCTGATTCCAGACCCAGTACTTTATGTACTGTGTAATTTAAAATTCTAAAACTGACTAAAATCACTGATGAACAAATTTAGGTTTTTTTAAGCATTTATTAAAAGATAGTAAAAGAAAGAGAAAGATTGAGAACAGGTTTCTTATAGCCTGGAAATCTTCGCCTTCCTAATCTTCCCACTTCTGAAGTCCCCTGCCACTCTCTCTCCAGCTTCCAATTCCTCCTTCATGTTCCCCTCCCAGAAATGGGAGGTTCTTCAAGCTGATTGGCTAGTGTCATTCAAATTCATTGGTTCAATGGACCCGAAGGTGGTCTCAATGAAAAGTTCAAAGTTTTTAGCTTCTGAGAACAATACCTTAAGTACCCTCTTAAGTACCAGCCAGATGTGTTTACAATCTAGTTAACCGGAAGTAAGCCATTCGCTCTCACCCAATTCAATCAGTTTTGATCAATCTCCAGGTGGGCCTCAGAGTATCTGCTAAATCTCCTCATCTACCACATTCTATTATCTTGACAGTACTGAACCACCTAGCTGAAGGCTCCAAATATTTAAGTAAATTAAGCCTTTTTAAAGCACCATATAAATAATAATAAAATAAATAACAACAATAATAAATTATTAAAAACCTTATTATTTTGATATTTGACAACTCATTGCTTTGTATTTTTCTCTATTTATTTCAAATATGGGCAAAGAACATTGGCTCTGAGGACCTGGGTTTAAATGCCATCCCTGTTGCTTCCTCCTGTGTGACCTTGGGCAAGTCACTAAACCTTCTATAGCCTATAACCTCTACTGTGAAATGAGGTTACAATTCTGAGGTGGCCTCAGAATTGAGCTAGATAACCTTCTAGTTCTAGATCTGTTATCCTTTGAAGTATAAAGCCTTAGAGCTGAGTTATCCCAAAGTCTCTTCTGTGCTCTGTACCAGTCTCCAACTAATGGCCCCACATACCTGCAATTAGATATTCCTTTTTTCCTCCAGTGTCCAATGAAACTCCACATACTGCAGAGGATGGAGCAGTATAAATAAACTCAATATCCTTATCAGGTCCTTTAAACATCTGAAGGAAACAAACAAGAATGAGAAAAAGTGAAGCTTTGAGAGGAATTGCCCAGTCCTCTTAAACTAATCAGAGACTCCTTTATCATCATTTGGGGGGGGGGGGGGGGAGAGGAGCATTCCTTCCAATTTTCCCTTTCATCACAATTGTTATTTTACCTTAAGAAAATTAAATTTAAAAGAATTACAATTTACAAAATAGGGTTACAAAATTAAGGGATGAACATTACCAAGAGATACAATGGGTTTATTCACAGGTTTTAAGATTTTTCTAGTAGGTTTGAAGTATAAACTTATGCACTACTAATTAGCTGGTAATTGGGAACTTAACAAGGGGTAGGACAGATAAACCTAAAAAAGAGAGAGAGAATGTATAGATGACTGAATAAAGTTAGAAACAAAAATATCTCTGAAATGATTATTTAACCAAAGTGAAAAGAATGATAACAGCTAGCATTTACACAGTGTTTTACGATTTGCAAAGAACTTTACATATGTATCTCATTTAATTCTCACAACAACCATGTGAGTTAAGTGGTATTATTATTTCCATTTTAAAGATGAGGAAACAAATTAAGAGAAGTCAAAGAAATTCACATGATAATTTTGCTATATGTTTCAAAAGAATAGCAAGTTGTGCATAGTAGATTTGTGATTTCATGTACAATCTTTTTTATTGTAATATGTAATGGAAATGTTTGTTTTGTTCCATAAATATGTATTAATGTAATTTTAAAAAGTCAAAGATGAGGAAACTGAGATTAATCCTGCTCAGGGTCACAAAGCTAATAAATGATCCTGTCTGATGTGGGATTCAAACTCAGGTGTTGTTTCTGACCACAAATCCATACAGATGCTTCAAATAGGATTTGATGTATACAACTTTTAAGCAGAGGAATAACCAGGAATGTTGGGTCTGGGCAAGGGCCCTTACCTGAGGGATGTGGCCACCAGGGGGAGAAAGAGTACCTCACAAGGTTCTTGTGCTTCGTAAGAACTGGGTGGGTAACACTGAGAAGATAGCAGGGAGAGAGAGGGAAGGCCTAGGAGGAGCTGGTGAGGAGGAAGCACACTCAGAGGCAATGTCCTCAGCGCCCTCTGAATTTAGGTGTCCCTGAGAAATGGTCACACGATCCTAGTTACAGCTTTGATTTATGCCACATTTCCAGGATACAGCTACAGTGGAAGGTGCACAAAGATCTTTCCATTGAATTCATGGTCCAAAGTTACGGATTCTTCTGCAAAGACACACATGTTGCCCCAAACTGAGACATAACAAAAGGAAAGGATGTAAATTCTGCTCAAGCAGTGCCATGGCACAGGGATGTTGGAGGCAGAAAGAATCAGAGAGACTGTACTGGAGTTGTCCAAGAGATGAACTCTATGTGAAGCATCTAAAACCTTCATGGACTATTAGAGCTGTTTTGTACAGGTACCCCATTGTGGCGATCCATGTCATGGAAACCTTCTATCAGCTAAAACTGCTATGATTTCTTTCTCATATGATTAGGCAGATGAGAGCTCAGCCTGGAGTCAGGAAGACATGAGTTTAAATCTAGCCTCAAACACTGGCTATGTGATGCTTTGCCTCTGTTTGCCTCAGTTTCCTCATCTGTAAAATGGGGATAATAGCACCCACATCCCAGGATTATTGTGGGGATCAAATGAAACAACAATTGTAAAGCACTTAGCACAGTGTCTGACACACAGTTAAGCCTTATAGCTTCTTTGTTGTTCAGTTGTTTTCAGTCATATTTGATTCTTTGTGACCCCATATGTGGTTTTCTTAGCAAAGATACTGGACTGGTTTGCCATTTCCTTTTCCAGCTCATTTTACAGATGAGGAAACTGAGGTCCAAGGCCACACAGCTAGTAAGGTCTGAGGCCAGATTTGAACTCAGGAAGATGTATCTTCCTGACTCCAGACCTGGCACTCTATCCACTGCATCACAAGGTTCTAACCATGTCAGCACTAATTCTAAATTCACAATCGATTGCAATTATAGAATTAGAATCACAGTATCTCAGAGGCCACTCAGTTTCATCCACATCTGAACAATATGCCTGAAAAGTAACCAGTCTTTGCTTGAAGGCCTCCAGTGAGTGGAGACTCTACTGCCTCTCAAGGAAGCACATAGCACTTGACAGCTCAGAGTTGCAGGTGATAGAATGTTGGACTTAGAGCCAGGAGGATCTTACTAGCAGTGTGGCCCCAAGTAAGTTAGTCAACCTAAACCTTACCTAGCCTCAGTTTCCTTATCTTTAAAAGGGGAATAATAATAATAGACTCCACCTCAGGATTGTTGTAAGGATCAAATGAGATAACACATTTAAACGGCTTTATAAACTTTAAAGTGATATATAATACTGGCTGTTAGCTATTTTAGACTTAATTGTTAGGAAGTTTCCCTGAAATTAAACCTAAATCTGCTTGTTTGCAGTTTCATTCTTAGTTCTACCCTTTGGGGCTGAGCAGAGGAAGTTGATATAGCAAATCTTTAAATATAATGCTAATATCATGTTGTTGATGACAACAATATATTTACATAATGTCTCTCTCAAGAGCCAAAGGTGTTTTACAAACATTATTACCTTCATTAGAAGAATACCTCAGTGGGGGCGGCTAGGTGGCGCAGTGGATAAATCACCGGCCCTGGATTCAGGAGTTCCTGAATTCAAATCTGGCCTCAGACACTTGACACTTACTGGCTGTGTGACCCTGGGCAATTCACTTAACCCCCATTGCCCCACCAAAAAAAAAAAAAAAAAAAGAATACCTCAGCGAGGTCAGGAAGAAGAGATTCTCCTTACTTTATGAATGAAAGGACCATATTGTTTTAATGTTATATAAGCTTATGTTAATGTTATTTAATTTATTGTGATTATCAATTTCTCTTCCATTTTCTGTAGGCTCTTAATGTTATATCTCCCTCCCTTCTTTAATTTTTTTTTTTGGGGGGGGGGGAGGGAAGCAATTGGGGTTAAGTGACTTGCCCAGGGTCACAAAGCTGGCAAATGTCTGAGGCCAGATTAGAACTCAGGTCCTCCCGACTCCAGGGCCCATGCTCTATCCACTGTACCACCTGGGTGACCCTCTCCTCCCCTTTAAAAAAAATAAATGCAATGTCACAACCATCTCATAATTTTGTCTTTTCACCAACAGCACCGGTCTTTCATCTCTAATTGCCAACTGGGCATTCCCACTTTGATATCTTGCAAGACTTCAAACAGAATATGTCCAAAACGAAAGTCACCTGCCTTCCCCACCTCCACAAAATAATCCTCCCAAATTTCCTATTAGCATGATCATCTTTCTGTCATCCAGTTAACCTCTGTCGGCCTCAGTTTTCAAAAACATCCTATGGGGATTAAAATAACACCTGCCTCACAGTGTAGAGGATCAAAGGAGATAATGGTAAACTGTTTAGCACTGTGCCTTACACAGAGCAGGCATTATATAAATGCTAGCTATCATCATCACCACCACCACCACCACCATCATCATCACCCTAGTCCAGTCTCTTATCACATTATTCCTGGATTTCAACAACCGCCTAGCTGGCTTCTCTGATTCTAGACTATTCTTGCATAAAACCATCCTGTGTAGCTCTACCCGACTTCCTTCAATATTACTGACAGTACCATGTCACTTCCTTGCTCCAAAACTGTCAGTGACTCCCTATATCTCTTAGAACAAGTCCCAATTCATCTGATTAGCTTTCAAGGCTCTCCATCATCCGACCCAACTTTTTTCTTAGCTAACCTTACTTCCATCTGTTTCTCTTAACACACGTTCTTCTCTAAATAGGTCAGTCTCTTGCTAGTTCTTACCTCCCTGCCTTCCTCATGTCATTATCCCCACTTGGAATACCTGCCCCCTGCCCTCCTATATCCTACTCCTCTGAGTTTCAGCTTGGATTTCTTGGAGTTCTTCCACAAAGCCTTCCTGGACTCAATACTCCAGCACTCAATGACAAAAGTCAATTCATTAAGCATTTACTATTTTGTACCAGTGTTTCATTGAGCAAACTCATTCGTTTTTCAAATGAAACAAAGGGGAAAATGTGGTAAAAATTTATTTGTGGTAAAGATTAATATCGGAAGTTTTAGCTGAATCATTTGAGAGATTGCGCATGCTACTGAAGCAGCTTTTGAAGGACTGCCCCTTTTGGGAGGAAAACTCAAACTTGAGGAACTTTTGGGACAGGAACTTAAAAGTAAGGGCGGGATGGAAGTTGGCATTCTCTGACTGCTAAACTTAGCCATGGTGGTGCGCACAGGTGAGAGGAATTGAGAAACATGTGGTTGGTGTTCAGCTGTGGGTGTGCTGGTTCTCGGCCTGGCGGGCATTTTGGGATTCATTGAGGTTTTTTTTTTGGGGGGGGGGGTTTGTAATTCTTTTTTTTTTTTAATTTTGGTGAGGCAATTGGGGTTAAGTGACTTGCCCAGGGTCACAAGTGTTAAGTGTCTGAGGCCGGATTTGAACTCAGATCCTCCTGACTCCAGGGCCAATGCTCTATCCATTGCACCATCTAGCTGCCCCCTCATTGAGTTTTATAAAGGAAAACAGACTAAGTTTAGATCTAAGGTCATTCATCTGTATTTCTACTTCCCTATTTCCCTAATTGGTATCACCTTTTGTTGTCTAATTAATTCCCAAGCAATAAAAACTAATCCCTCACAGATTAAAGCTCAGAGGCTTCTTTTTCTTAGTGGTCTGGGAGATATATATATAAAAGGGAAAAGTTTTAAAAGGGGGATTTTAATGCTCCGTATATTATCCAATTTTGAATCTCACACCAGGAATAGGCAAATAAACAAAACCAGTGCTTGTTTTGCCCTGCTAAGGAGCTGGGATAGAGGTGGGGAGATAGTGTGTACTCAGTAAATTGATGCAAAATAGATACAAAGTAATTTTAGGGATGGGGAAACAGTAACTCCTGGGGAAAGCTAAGGATGGTACTGCAGCTGAGTCTTAAAGGGACCTCGGGATTCCAAGAGGCAGAGTGAAGTGCAGGTATGTACAGCCATGGAGGGGACCAGCTGGTAGGGCAGTTTGTGTGACATATGTAGGTATAGGCATAGGAGATTCATGGACTGCTATATCTGGAAGAAACTTGGAGATCATCTAATTTAGGGATTTGGCAAATTATGGCCAAGGGTCAAATTTTCTGTGCCAAGGCACCCATGCAAAGTGCTAGGGTGTCACTACACAAATGAAACAGCCAGTCCTCAAGGGGCATATGTTCTCCAGGGTAAGGACCACAACGTACACCGATGAATAACACAAAGGATGTACAAAAATCGAAATTTGTTATATTTATATTTAACATGTTATTATATAGGGATTCCAAGAGGTGGAATTGAGGAGAGAAGATATTCCAGACATGGAGCACATCCTGTACCAAGGCAGAGAAGTGGGAAATGGAGTGTCATGCAAATAGCAAATATGTTAGTTGACAGAAACATAGAGTAAGGGGGAATTATGTGAAATAACTCCAGAAAGAGAGGTGGGGGTCTGAACTGTGAAGGCATTTAAATGGCCAGAAGAGGGTATGTGTTTTATTATACAGGAAATGTTCAGTCTTTCAGTTGTGTCTGACTCCATTTGGAGTTCATTTTGCAGATGAGGAAACTGAGGCAAACAGGCTTAAGTGACTTTCCCAGGGTCACACAGCCAGTAAGTGTCTGAGGCCACATTTGAACTTAGGAACATAAATCTCCCTGACTCCAGGCCTGGCACTGTATCCAGTGTGCCACCTAGCTGCCCTTATAGAGGAATTATGGAACTACTTAAGGTTCTTAACCAGGATGATGAAATAGTCAGACCTGTGCTTTAGGAATATCTTTTAATCTGTTTCTCAAAAGTTGCTACTGATATGCAAAGTTGCCATCACTAGCAATATTAGAGCCCATGTACAGAATCCACCTGTGACTCTGCTGTAATCAATGCTTTTGAATTCCCCTTGACTGAGCTCCCAAAACCAATCTGCAGATTCCTTCTAGATTAGCCTCTTTATTCTGGATTTCTTTTGTACCAGTTCCTGATATATACTCCCCAGTTACTCTTTTATCAGATTTAGGCCTACCATTCTTCCCATTTTGGCTTCCCTGAATAATGGAAGCTAGGATGACATGGCCCCCTATTTTGAACTTTCCTATTTTCAAAGTCTGCATCAATACAATTTATCACTGCCATACTAAGTGTGGCTCCAGATGTGCTAAATCACCATTTCTCAATGAGACTTCCATATAAAAGTGAAGAGATGCTCCTTTTTAAGAAAAAAAAAACAACTGGGGCAGCTAGGTGGCGCAGTGGATAGAGCACCAGCCCTGGAGTCAGGAGGACCTGAGTTCAAATCCAGCCTCAAACACTTAACATTTACTAGCTGTGTGACCCTGGGCAAGTCACTTAACCCCAACTGCCTCACACACAAAAAGAAAGAAAGAAAAAAAAAACCCTGAAAAGTGGATTTAATTGAGAAGAGTCTTCCTTAAACAAAAGGATTCATAGTGGAAAATTCCTTGAATAGATACTCTCCTGAGTACTTCCCAATTTCTAGGGGCACCATCAACCTTGTAGTTGCTCAGGTCACAACTTCAGTATCATCCTTGATTCCTCCCTCTCACCCCACAGTAAATCAGTGGCCAGGTCTTTTTGCCCCCCTACCCACACTGCACCTTTTGTGTCTGTACCTTTCTTCCCACTTACACAGCCTCTTACACCTTTTTTGCAAAGAAAATCAACAGCACCCTAATCGATCTTCTTGCCTCAACTGTCTTCTCATTCCAAGTCATCCTCTACCCGGCTGCCAAAATGATTTCCCTAAAAGTTCAGGTGTAATCTACTCAATAAACTATCATCTCTAGAATCAAATATCAACTTCTCTATTCACAACCTAGTCTACATTTGCCTTTCCAGTGTTCTCACACATAACTTCCCTTCATGAGTAATATAATCCAGCCAAATTAGTCTTTTTATTGTATCTCATGCATGACATGTACAATATATTCCAATCCCATGTCTTTGCATTGTCTGTCCCCAGTATCCTCAAGGAAATCCCTCTTCATCTTTCACCCCTTAGAATCCATATTTTTCCCCCCATGGTTAATCCCAAGTGGAACCTTCTACCACTAATCTTCTTCCAATATTACTTTGTGGGGGCAGCTAGGTGGCACAGTGGATAAAGCACTGGCCCTGGAGTCAAGAAGAGCTGAGTTCAAATCTGGCCTCAGACACTTGACACTTATTAGCTGTGTGACCCTGGGCGAGTCACTTAACCCTCATTGCCACACAAAAAACAAACCAAAACCAAAAAACAATATTACTTTGTATGTATTTTTATATTTGCCTATATATCTTTTAAATATAGCTAATATTTATACAGCACTCCAAAGTTTTCAAAATGCTTTATAAATATCTCATTTTACAAATGTATTATCTCATTATAGATATATACTCTATCTGCCCCCAGCTGGTGATGATAACAGATCACCTGACAGAGACGAAAAAGAGCTTCAGTGTCCCTTCATATCAAACATCATTTCTGTTTCTGGGGTGGAAGTTTGTATTTTATCCTACAGATAAGTTTTTTGAGAGCAGGAACAAATTCACTTTTGTTTTTATGTCCTTAGCACCAGTCCAGGAACCCTGTTGTTGTTTAGTCATGTCTGACTCTTTGTGACTCTGGGGACCATAACACCCAAAGCTGTCCATATAATTTTCTTGGCAAAGATACTGGAGTGGATTAAAGCAAACAGAGCTAAGTAACTTGCCCAGGGTCATACAGCTACTAAGTAGCTGAGGCTGGATTTGAATTCAGGTCTTACTGACTCTAGGCCCAGCACTCTATCCACTGCACACAAATGGCACTTTACTGATTGGTTGCATTGATTTATAATGATGAAGATAATGATGATAGCTGGAATTGATACAACACTCTGATACCTGCAAAGTACATTATATATGTATTTGATCCTTATAACAACCCTGTGAGGTTATCATCTCCATTTACAGATGAGGAAACTGAGGCTGAGAATGGTTTAATGTCTTGCTCAAGGTTTCTTAATTAGTAAGTGTCTGGGGAAAGATTTGAATTCAGGTGTTCCTGACATCTCTGCTCTGGATCTTACCCTTTCCCAGCTTCTCACTGAGAGACTGTGCTCCTTCACATTTATCCCTTGCCTTTAATCTCTCTTGCTAATAGTTTCTTCCTTCCTGAATTCAAATATGCCTGTTTTCTCAATGTGATTAAAAAAATAAACAGTTATTCAATCCTGCTAATAACCATATGAACTACTATCCTATTTTCTCCCACTTCTCATAGTCAATATCTATTCTTGTGATCTCTCCATTTCTTTGCCATTCATAGTTAATCCACCTTTTAGAAATTTCCCCTGACCACTTTGAACCCCAATAATCTTTTTCTTCTAGATACTTCTAAGGCTCTTAGCAGCAATGCCACAAACGTCAAGCAGCATTGATATAACTCTACAGTATTCTTCGTTTGTCCCATGCACGCTCTGTCTTCTGAAAGAATGGTAAATACCCCAAGGGTAGGAGATTATCCCATAATTCCATAATTATTCCATTATTCCATATTGTACTTTCCTATCGTAGAATTAGGGTGCTAGACTTAAAATTGAAGAAGACCAGAATTTGAATTTGATCTTGATATTTATTGATTGTGTAATTGTAGGCAAGTCATTTAACTTCTCTGAAGCTCAGCTTTTTCATGTAGAAAATGAGAGTATCTGTAGTATTTACTCCCATGAGATTGTTGGGAGGCTTGAATGAGATGATGTGTATGTAAAACACTTTGCTAAACTTAAAACACTGTATGTACAACAGCTCTGATGATTATTATTTTAATGACACTTCTCAGAGTAACAGGTCTAGTGCTTGGCACACTCTAAGTATTTAGATAACCATTCTCAATTTGGGGACTTAAAGCTAAAAGAAGATACAGGCCAACTGACAAGCTTTCAAAAATGAGGGGAAAAGCATCCATGAAAATATGCATATAAGTCATGGAAGAATAACATTTGCTATACGAAAACTTGTTTATATACAACTTTTTGAGAATTCATCTACATGCAGTTAGGTGTGTCCACATTTTACATAACCTACTCCCTCCACTAAATTCTTTCTCTGATTCCTCGTTGTAGAATGAGAGGTTCTTAAAGTGTTTGACTCAGGCTTCTTAAAGGCTATCTAAAGAAAAAAATTAGTTCTGTGGGTATCGTGATATTTTGTTGTTGTTGTTGGGTTTTTTTTGTTTTGTTTTGTTTTTGGTGGTGCAATGAGGGTTGCCCAGGGTCACACAGCTAGTAAATGTCAAGTGTCTGATGTCAGATTTGAAACTCAGGTCCTCCTGAATCCAGGGCTGGTGCTTTATCCATGGCACCACCTAGCTGCCCCCAAAAGTTCATCATAAACTATCAGAGCGACTGTGGAAAGTACTATGGAAAAATTATGTTCAATCATTTAATCCTCTCCTAGGCTCAGAAAGATTTAGCATGGTCCTTTTTTTGGGGGGGGGGGGGGGTGGGGAAGGGCAATGAGGGTTAAGTGACTTGCCCAGGGTCACACAGCTAGTAAGGGTCAAGTGTCTGAGGTGGGATTTGAACTCAGGTCCTCCTGAATCCAGAACCGGTGCTTTATCCCCTGCATTACCTAGCTACCCTTTGTTGTTGTTGTTGAGGACAAACCTAGCTCAGGGCAAAAAGATTCACCATAATGATGACAACAACAATGACAATAGCAGCTGATATTTATATAGCATTTCAAGGTTTTCAAAGCACTTTATGTTTTTTATATTTTCCCCAGTTCCATGTGAAAACAATTTTTTAACATTTGGGGTTGTTTTTGAGTTCCAAATTCTATCCCTCTCCCCCTTCTCCCCCCTTTACATACATTACATAAATGAAGACCCACAACTGCCTATGAGGCTAAGAACCAACTGATAAATTTTGTTCATGCTAATTGTGAAAAGAGACATTAACATGATCTGCATTGGTAGTAGCTGGGTAAATAAAACAATAACAACAACATTTCTACAGCATTTTAATGTTTTTTAAATCTCCCAACTTCAACTACAAGGCCCTACCCACTATGCAAGAAAGCACAGGTCTTTCAAAATATCAAAATAACATATTCCCTACAATCCAATTGCATACCTACCTGTGGAGGCTTGAGTTTCATCACATGAGAAGTGTTCTGGACTTCATAAAAAGCTAAATAGCACTATATTGAGCCACCTTGTTTCTGGAGAGCCCTCTAATTCCATTTCACAAGACCTAAGAATAACCTTCTTTTAGCAACTACCCTAGAAACAAGACTAGAAGCACAGTCTGAAGAAAATAATATAATGTGAAGTCATTGGTTACCTTTATTTGTTTGATCTCATATTGAATCCTTTTGATAGGATTTCCATAAATATCATTTCCAGAGTCTACTTCTTTCCCACTGACAGCTTTGGCTCTGATCACTGCAAGAAAAAGACAAAAGAGATAGTTAGGAAATCTGAAAATATGAGCAAGGTGGATGGCTGTACAAGCAATGCAGGCCTTATTTTGGCAGTCAAATAGCGGATGGAGGGGGGAATAAGGAGCAGTGTATTTAGTTTACCTCTCCTTTCCCCCATCAGAGACACACACACAAAAAAGCCTTAATGTCAAACAACATCTATGTTTCTGTGGTGGAAGTTTGTATTTTATCTTAGAAATAACAGCAAAACACCAAAGCTGGACTGAAACAAGGTCAGACCTGTGCTTTGGGAAAACTATGGTAGCACCTTTGTTAGGCAGAGGTGTCAATCAAATGAGCCTGCCACACTGGGTTCCAAAATACTCCAGCAGCAACACTATTACTGCTTCTAGAACCAGGTTAAAAGTAACTGAGGAGGGGCAGCTAGGTGGCGCAGGGGATAAAGCACCAGCCTTGGATTCAGGAGGACCTGAGTTCAAATCCGGCCTCAGACACTTGACACTTACTAGCTCTGTGATCTTGGGCAAGTCACTTAAACCCAATTGCCTCACTTTAAAAAAAAAAAAAGTAACTGAGGAGGGGGCAGCTAGGTAGTGCAGTGGATAAAGCACCAGCCCTAGATTCAGGAGGACCTGAGTTCAGATCCTACCTCAGACAATCAACACTTACTGGCTGTGTGACCCTGGGCAAGTCACTTAACCCCAATTGCCTCTCAGACACACACACACACACACACACACACACGTAACTAAGGAAAAAAAAGAGAAAAAAAGGTAACAGACATATTTAACAAAATAAATAAAAACACAATAGGACATGGATAATGTTAACATGTGGTTTTCTAAGTCAATATACAGCCAGCAGGGATCCTTATATCTGGTTTGGTGACCCTATTTCTATTTGAGTTTGACATCACTGGTATAGAGCCTAGCTTTTTAAACTGTGAGCCATGAGCCCATATGGGGTCACATAACTGAATTTGGGGGTTATGAAAAATTTGACAACAGTAAAAGGTTATATATATATACCTATTTTATATGCCTACATACCTGCAGTTGAGTAAAAATTTCTTGGGTAAAAAGGGGTTGTGAGTGGAAAAAGTTTAAGCCCTCGTATAGAGAATAGATTGAAGAGAAATGAACTAGAACATAGGAATCCAATTAGGAAGCTGTTGCCAAGGCACAGGCAAGATATCCGACTCTGAACCAGGTTTGTGGCTTTGTGAGTGGGAAGGAAACATACATGAGATATGGAAGTAGAATCACCAATCACCAGATTTGGCAATCAATGGGGGTGAAGAAAAGGGACTAATCAAGGATGTCCCGAAAGTTGGGACCTTGCCTATCCAAAAGGATTGCAGTGCTCTCCAAAGAAGTTGAGTTTAAAGGAGAGGAAGGTTTGGGAGAAGATAATGATAATGTTGCATACAAAACCTCGGCCATATCTGCAGTCACTTATTACTAAAGGCTTTCGTTCATTCAACCTATTAACAAATACTTCATGGTATACTTGGTGGTAAAAGAAAAAACACTAATTTCCAAATATGTAAAATAATAACAATTTGTTGTTGTGTGGGTAATGTCATTTTTAAAAGCCCAGAGTATGAAGTATAATTATAAGGTGATAAAAATGATTGCACTAAGGTACTTTCCGACTTGAGCATTACATGAGTAACAGGCAAAAATCACCCTCGTTAAATTTAAAGTCATGTGTCATGCCATCTGATACCCGGTAGCTGACAATGAAACCCAGGTCTTTCCTGATTCCTAGTTTAGCAGTCTTTATAAGATACCACACAAATCTTCAAGCAGCTTTGGAGCAGGATTTAAGGATTTAAGTCTAAGAAAATCAGAGAGTTTTATCATCATTAGTTCAGGAGGCTGAAAGATTAGCAGTAACAGAGGTAAAAAGGTAAGAAACTATAGCTTAAGTTGAATTTCTGGAACCAACTTAGCTGCTCTAAGAACTCCTTCCTCATGTTGCTTGACTGAGCTCTGAGGACTCATCAGATCTGAGTCTGAGTCCCTGCTCTGTCACTAACAACCTTAGTCCCTTCCCCGTTCTGGGCTTCAAATATATCCTCTGAGAAGTAGGACTAATTTTGAGGGCATTTCAAGTTCTAATCATCTGTGACTCTTCAGTCCCAGCCCTAGACCCCACAAAGCCAGAAGATTTATACCTCAAAAGCTAGAGTGGGAACACTTTAGCTGGCCTGTCAGCAGGACAGTTTCGGAGTCACCAAATAATGTTCTGGAGTCACTAAAATCCAGCA
Organism: Dromiciops gliroides; assembly: GCF_019393635.1. Taxonomy (NCBI): domain Eukaryota; kingdom Metazoa; phylum Chordata; class Mammalia; order Microbiotheria; family Microbiotheriidae; genus Dromiciops; species Dromiciops gliroides. Next base: position 219,966,243 of record NC_057864.1, on the reverse strand, counting down.
GGACTGGCCATCTATAAAAGTGAAGTTTATCTGTGGGCCCTTCCCTTTCCTTTACCATCTATGCCTAATCTGTGTGCTACATGGTAATTAAGTAAAGTGTCAGACTCTTGACATTTTATTTAATTTCAATACTAAACTGTCTAATCAATCAGTCTTCATGATGTGTTATTCATGTAGCATGGTCATTGGTTCCTGTACCATTGCTTATCAGATAATTAGCATGGAATTACAAGCATAATGCGGGCTGTAGAGCAACACCTTGCCTCTCAGGAACTCAGCTTTTGCCAATCCCAGCTGATTTAGCAAGAATCAAGAAGAAAGCTGAAAAGCTTCTGGGCAGCCAAAAGAGATGACACATCCATGCACTAAGAAGGTTCAGTCACTTTGCTCAAGGAAGAAGCTTACAGGTCGTCTTCACTCAGTGCCGGTTTATTCCAACGTTACACACAATGCAAGTAAGTTTACTTCTGAGGTTTCCATGCCCATAGTTTATTAGAAGTAGTAAATTTAAAGGGTTGGGAAGGAAGAAGGCCTGCTATGGCAGCTGTGTTGATGATAGGAAGAAGTGACATCTGACAGCAAGGGAAAAGACAGGAAAAACTGTAAACCATAGACTTAAGAACTCAAAAAGCACAGTGAGAAAGGGCCATTCAGAGAAGGCACTAATGACCCCTTCATACTTCAATAGGACATGAAGGCATAAGCATATGCCAGATAAGTACAAAAAAAAAAAGGTTCTTATTAACATTTCTTTCTTTCTTTCTTTTTTTAGGCAATTGGGGTTAAGTGACTTGCCCAGGGTCACACAGCTAGTAAGTATTAAGTGTCTGAGGCCTGATTTGAACTCAGGTCCTCCTGAATCCAGGGCCGGTGCTCTATCCTCTGCACCACCTAGCTGCCCCCTTATTAACATTTCTGAGTCACCGAGAAAAGTTTAAATTTTGTTCAGCATATTCTATTTGAGAAGGAAAGGAATCATATAGCAAGGTGGGCAGGACATGATACATTTCAGATTTTCTTCCATATTGGTTAAAAATATAAAAAAAAGTTTTAGTGCTTAAAGGAGTAAAGCTCTAGCTATAAGGAGAACTCCCTCATTCTCTAAAAGTTCCATATGGCTTAAGTTTTACTGCATAAAATCAGGTCTGTCAAGGAGTACTGAGCCAGAGTCCACAAGCTTAAGGACAAGGAAAGTAAAGTGTTCCCTTTTAACTTGGGGTTGTATTACATTTTCTTTTAGATTACCATGATAATTTAATAATAGACAATGGTAAGGCAGCGGGGAGCTAGGTGGTGCAGTGGATAAAGCACCAATCCTGGATTCAGAAGGACCTGAGTTCAAATCCAGCTTCAGACACTTGACACTAGTCACTTAACCCTCATTGCCCTGTTTAAAAAAAAGAAAAAATAGACAATGGTAAGACAGCATCCTGAATGAATGGACATTCTTTGTTTTATATGTTCTTTCTTATAATGATGTTGGAGAAACAGAGAAAAAAATTGAAATTAGTCAATCCACTAATAGGTCCTGTGATAAGTCAGGACTGAAATATAGTTAGAGCTAAGGGTAGCCAGACACCCCCTTATTGGCTGGCTAGACTTGGTCTAACAGGAATCTCACATTGGTCTTGGGTAGCTAATGAGCATTGCCTGGGCTTTACTAGGAGACCTGGAGTTCAAATGTTGTGATACTCACTGGTAATATTCTGGGTTTGTCTCTTAGCGGGAGGAGTCTCTTGCTCTAATCTACAAAAAATCGTGTCAAAGAAGAAAAAGAAACAGGAGGAAAAACTAACATCTAAATTTTCACCCAACAAGTAGAACTTGGATACTGTTGGTATGTACTAGCCAGGGCCCAAGCTGGTTGAATGACCACCTGGGGAAGAGGTATCTGGCTAGTGTTAGCTATGGAAGCATTTTTAGTTTTAAAAGTAAACCCACTGTGTGTCCTAATGAATTACTGTTTTTATCCAGGATATCATTTGGACAGCTTTGGAGAATATGAAATCCCTGCTAAAATAGGGCTTTTGGTTCATGAGTGAGAACTGAAGAGTTAAAAGAAGGGAAAGGGGGGCAGCTAGGTGGCACAGTGGATAAAGCACCAGTCCTGGATTCAGGAGTACCTGACTTCAAATCCGGCCTCAGACACTTGACACTTACTAGCTGTGTGACCCTGGGCACACAGGGAAAGGACTACCCTGGCCTGATCATCATCCTTACCCATTATCCATGCATGACCCCATGCTGCATTGGTGCCAGCTCCTACATTAGGAATTATTATTTATCTGTGTATGTGTTGTATCCTCTAGTAGAATAAAAATTCCTCAAGGGAACCAATTTGTTTGTCTTTGAATCCTCATCATTTTTCACAATGTGTATATAGTAGCTGCTTAGTTAATGTTTGTTAAATCAAACTGTACGGAATTCAACTGTACAGTATTAGAGCTGGTAGTTCAAGCACTTTCTGTGTAAGCAAAAAGTCTGCAGAGCACCCCATAGGGTCAGTTTTTCAGTTGCATCTCACTCTTTGTGACCCTATGTGGGGTTTTTGGGAAAAGATACTGGAGTAGTTTGCCATTTCTTTCTCCAGTGGATTAAGGCAAACAGAGGTTAAGTGACTTGCCCAGCATCACACAGCTAGTGAGTATCTGAGGGTGGATCTGAACTTGGGTCTTCCTGACTGCAGATCCAACATTCCACTGAGCCACCTACCTCCATAGCCCATAGGGGTAGGCTCCCCTAAGTCAATGTGCCTTGCATTACATGGTGCCTCTCTCATTTGTGAAGTTATTACCCAAGTAGATACGAAAAGAGAAATAGGGATTTGTGTGCATTGCATGTTAGGGTAGAGAAGAGGCAGTACTGAATTAGGAGGTGGTGAGGGAATAGGAGCAAAGGAAAGAACAAATAAGTGTGGGCGTATGTGTGAAAGAGATATCCACTTGAAAAACTGACTATGAAATATATTAATATGGAGTTGAATTTACAGACTGACTTTTGAGGTTGCTTTCAGAAAGCAATGAGAAAGTCAAGTTTCGTAACCTTATGCTAAGCATATTCTCCTCTCTGGGCCTCAGTTTCTTGTTCTGTAGACTTAAGGAGCTGGACTAGGTCATCTCTAAGGTCCCTTTCAGTTCTAAAATGTCTTTCTATGATTCCCAGAGATACAAAGAACAGAAGAAAAGAAAGACAGATGTAGGCAGACTCAGAGGCAAGAAAATCTTGGCGCATGCAAAGGCTCTCACAAGGTGAAGCCCCATCAATCAACAAGCATTTATAAACCCAGAATAGCAGGCTGACAAGAACAGAGAGAAGACAGTCATGCCACAATGTAAAGCTTCCTCTATATGTCTTGCAGAGGAGTGGGACTGGGTTGATAAAATAACCACCAGCACCTAGGGAGAAATCAATGTTCAAGAACTCCTTTCATAAAAGAAACTTCTGAACTGTGTAGACAGTGTGCCAGACCAAGAATGCCTCTTTATCTTCTGAGCTGCCCAGAGTTAAAGCAGGAAAAGCAGGGAAAGTCTCTTTATATACAGGGCTCTTAACCTGGGGTCTGTTGACTTGTTTTTTAAAAAACATTTTGACAACTTATTTCAGTGAAATTGGTTTCCTTTATAATTCTGTGCTTTTATTTCATACATTTAAAAACATTTTGAGAAAGGAACTATAACATCATCAGAGGGGTCCATGACACAAAATTTAAGAACCTTTGCTGTATATGATTTTAGAAACCAGAGGTAAGAAGGAAGAGGGGCATTCCTAACCCATCTATTCTTACAGCTGCACCAGGCCAGAAAAACACGGCCTTTCCCTTAGTTGGTTGAGATTTTATTTTTGCCATTAACACAATATCTGGGTTTGAAATCGAGTGATACACTGGTTGGCAAATCCACTGCCAGATGTTTGCTCTTGGAATGCCAAGCGCCAACTGAATTAAAAGCACGAGTTACCGAAACCCATTCCCCTCCACCACTCTGGGTTGGCAGAGCTGAAGAGAGACCACATGATGTCACTTCCCTCCTCAAGAAGCCTGTAAAAACAATTTCTACAAAGCCAACAGGACTTGAATTGGAAAAAAAAAAAACAACTAGAAAAGGGAAAACTCAGAAGTCCAGGGAAGATGAACCACAAAACCCCAGAATCTTAGAGCAGGAAGGACCTCAGTGGATGTCTGAGCCAACCCAACAACAAGCATTTGTTAACCTACTATGTGCTAGCCACTGTACTAAGGCAACCCATACCCAAAAGGAACTCCTACTACATTTAACACAGCCTCTACTTCAGGACCTCTAATAAAGGGCAGCCCACTGCCTTGCAGAGGCAGACCATTCCTCTTTTGGGGCAGTTTCAATTGTTGGGAACCTTTTACTGCTTCTAGAAAACATGTCTAAAAGTGTCTGTAGGCAACTTCCAACCTTTACTCCTGGTTTTGACCTCTAGGGCAAAGAAGAGTTTTTTCCCACATAAAAGCCCTTCAAATTCTTGAACAGAGCTATCATGTCTCCCTTAAGTCTCCACTTCTCCAGGTTCTTCAACATTCCACATGACTGGCCAAGGTCATTCACCAACCTAGCTGCCTTCCCTGGGTGTAATTTATCAGTCATTAAGCACTAATTGCCTACTAAGTTTTAGGCACTGTGCTAGACCACATGAGATATGAACATAAAAGTAAGTACCTGCCCTCAAGAAGCTAAACATTCTAATGAGATACTCTGCATTCACTCATCTGTGAGCATGTTTATCTGTTTAGTCATTTCAGTCATGTTGGACCCAATTCGGGGCTTTCTTGGCAAAGATACCAAAAGTGGTTTGCTAATTTCCTTCTGCAGCTCATGTTACAGATGAGGACACTGAAGCAAACAGGGTTAAGTGACTTGCCATGGGTCACAGAAATTAAGTGTCTGAGGCTGGATTTGAACTCAGGTCTTCCTGACTCCCAGCCTGGCATTCTATCCACTGTGCCACCTTGCTGCCCTAAATACAGTATATAAATATCCCTCCTACCCCCCCCAATATACAGGAATTGGAGGCATTAACATCTTTGAGAAAATGAGGAAAGGCTTGTTGAAAAAGGTTTACCTCAATTGAGCTCACCACTGAAAGAAGTTAGGGGTTCTAGAAGGTTGAACCTTGAAGGCATGGTAGACAGCCTATACAAAGGCTTGGAGGCAGAATATGGGGAACACGAAGTTGGCCAGTTTAACTAGAATAGAAGTGGGGAGCAGCTAGGTGGCACAGAGGTTAGAGCACCGGCCCTAGATTCAGGAGGACCTGAGTTCAAATCTAGCCGCAGGCAATTGACATTTGCTAGCTGTGTGACCCTGGGCAAGTCACTTAACCCTCATTACCATGCAAAAAACCAAAAACCAAAATAAGTAAATGCCTCCCAACTCAAACTATACTTATTTGGGCCAGGATTCATCATGCTTTCTTTATTAGACAAAATTGTCCCCCCACCCCCCAAGGGCTCTTGCCAATTCTAAGATTTCTGTTATTTCCAAGGTGGATGTGAAAGGCAATGTAATAATCCTGAGGACATTGAGCAAGAGTGTGAACATCATGGGAGAGAGGCCAAGAAGATCAAAGCTAAAAGATACTTAAGACCACTATGAATGCACATCAGAGACCAGATGCATGGTGTAGAGAGTCAAGGAAAACTGACACATAATAGCTGTGTGATTTTGGGCAAGTCCCTTGATCACTCTATGTCCTAGTAAACTCTTAGATTATATGTTAAAGACAAATTGCCATCTGTATTAGTAGAAGAAATTTCTATATCAGGAATCACCTGCATCAATGAAATCACAGGTCCAAACCTCCCTCCTGTTCCCTCACAAAAATTCACAAGGGAGAAAGAACCTTGATGGACCAGTCTTGCTAGCTCACAAAAAGAGGCAAAGGGTTGGACTAGGTAACTTCTCAAATCTAAATTCATTCCAAGATGAGGAAAATTCTACCCTCCTCTTTTTATGGTATTCCCTTTGGAAACTGCAGGGCTGGGTTTAAGATCTAAGTAAGATTTGGTGACTGTCCAAATGCTAGATAGAAAGGATCCCAGGGCTAGGATATTCTTGGGATAAACTCAAGGGATTCATTTCCAATTGGGTTTCTTCATTGACTTTAACTCCATTACATTTTATAATTTCCCCACCTCTGTTCTGGAAGGAAAAGTGAAAGTGGCCAAAAGATCTGCATTTGCCATTCATTGTTGCTAATATGCACTTGATATCCTGTTCATCACCAGAGAAAATGTAAGGGAAAATGTGAGCCAACTCTCTTCCCTCAGTGAAAGCTATGGAAGCATTTCTTCCCAAGACTTTTATACCAGTGCCATCATACTGAGACCTGAATTCTGCAGCATTAGCTAAGGACTATGCTAGCCAAAATGAACCAAGGAGTGATTGCACTATTCCCATTAGAATGAAGTTAGGTATTCCATTAAGACTAACAATATGGGGCAGCTAGGTGGTGCAGTAGATAGAGCACTGGCCCTGGAGTCAGGAGTACCTGAGTTCAAATCCGGCCTCAGACACTTAACACTTACTAGCTGTGTGACTCTGGGCAAATCACTTAACCCTAACTGCCTCACTAAAAAAAAAAACAAAAAACAAAAAAATAAAAACAAAAACAAAGACTAACAATAGTTTTAAATTTTAGGCAGGTATGGCTTATTATAGGTGCAATTGATAAAGTACCTCAATCCTTTCTTCTCCTTCATTCTGGAAAGGGTGGGGAATGAATATTGTTTATCTCCTATCTCTGGTTTAAAGTATGACCTTTTTTTAGGTCACCATCTTTCTTCCCTAGCTCTCCCACCTCAGCCAACTACAGTTACAACAATTAGTACACTTTTATCCCAGGGGTAGGTCCACTGGTCCCATTCTCTTCTATTTTATGTAATTTATATTAGATAAAAAGTTATTGGGGGGGCAGCTAAGTGGCGCAGTGGATAGAGCACCAGCCCTGGAGTCAGGAGTACCTGAGTTCAAATCCGGCCTCAGACATTTAACACTTACTAGCTGTGTGAGCCTGGGCAAGTCACTTAACCCCAATTGCGGTCACTTAAAAAAAAAGTTATTAACAGAAATTACAATTGGTGGTAATTAATAGTTAACAATAACTCAAATCCCCACCCTCAGGCAAATCCCCACCCTCAGGCAAATCCCCACCCACAGGCAAATCCTTAATATTCACAGAGAGTTCAGGGATTCTGCCCTAATTTAAATTTTGTATATTTACTGCTAACCCCTACAATCTACATATTTGAGGCAAAATCAGGATAAGGGAAATGATTAGGCAGAAGAAGTGAGAAGAGTATATAATAGAGGGAAACTGGGGGTGAGGGGTGGACCATTTGGAACTTTAGTTCTTGAAGACATGTATACACCTAGTAGCTTCTCTCGGAGTCTTATGATCTGAGATGAGACCTGAAGGCTAACCTCAATCTCTCCTTTCTCAGTCATAGTTCAGCCCCTTTTTCACTTTTTCATTTTGCCTCTTGCCCCTGTGACTTTGCTAAATTCCAATTGGGACAGAGATGCTAGCTTCCCCAGCACTGCTCATGTAATCCTAATTCTTTCCACTAAGTCCTGGGACAGACAGTGAATTCCTTTAAAAACTTCAGCATGTGACAATTCTACCTTCCAGCTCAGAGATAGTGATAACCAAATTACTCAGGTTTCAAACCCCTATTATCCAGGAAATAAATACACAAATGTATATATGTGCACATATGTATATACATGTATTGTATGTACACATCTGTGTTTATATAGGCATACAAAAATATGCACATATACAGGTATAAATTAAGAAGAAATAAGAGCTGGAACAGCCCTCCTTCCCTAAATCTGAGTGGGCATTTCATATGTCATAAGAAATGAGTATATGAGGATTTCAGAGAAAGGGAAAACTCATATGAAATGATGCATGCAGAGTAAAATGAGCAGGAAAAACAATATACAGAATGACTACAGTAATGTAAATGAAAGTAGTGATAAAACAAAATTCAAATGCTACGCAATTATGACTATGAATGAATGAATGAAAATAGCAACAGAACACAAGTCAAATGCTGTGTGATTCCTTACCAGAGGAAGAAGGCTATGGGTGTGGAACATTGTACACTCTGTTAGATGTCAATGTGACATTGAGATGATGTAAAAATGAAAGTCATCATTTTTTTTGAAGCCAACATTTCAGAAAGTATCAACAAATTTACTTGCCTGAAGGCAGAGGGTGATACTAGCTGACTTCTTAAGGTCCCTTTTGGCTCTTAGATATAGAGTCTATTCTGCTTTTCCTTAAAAACATCCAAGAGACATTACACTCTCAGGTTCTTACAGCACTTACATCAGAAGTTCTCATGTCTAACCCTAATCTCTCAGTTGTGGTAAAATAATGGAATTTGGCATACGCTCAGGGGTCGACTTGATTGATCTAGTAGTGTTTGAGTTGTGTGTGAATGAGAAACTACTAAGTACCCACTTAAAGATGATTAGATTTTAGCCACACCTAGCTGGCCCAGTTAAAACTAGTCTAACTTGGCCAACCCTGAGAAGGAGTGTCCTCAGAGGCTGTGGACTGCATCATCAACAAGCAACCAGTCTCAGCCACACAACTTGAAGGACATCCCCTTTGGGGGAGGGAGAAAAAAGTAGAAAAAGGGACCCTAACAGGAAGTAAAAAACTCTCTCACTCTCTCTAGCCTTGGAGGGCCTGTCAGAGCAAGATTGGAGACTGGCTGCCATAGAAATTACAGACCACTGGTGGTGAGTTAATAAAATCCAGCTCTTTGAATTTGCTGAGCTGAAAGAGTTTGGGTTTTGAGACAGCCTTTGCTAGAGTCAGGGAGATTATCCATTTTCTTCTTTCTCTATTCCCTTGTCCTTGACTTTTAATAAAAGTCCGATTTGTTTGTGGAAAAGAGGCTGTTAAGCTCTTTTCTTATTGGCCTGGGAGAAATAACTAAAAAAGGCAGTTCGGAGGGGAGGAAGCTTTGGACCTAGAGGTCCCTCATTATTTTCTGAACCCCAATATTATGGCGAGCTACCCAATTAACTCTTCACGTATTAAATTTGGCCCCTATACAGTGCACTTAAAGTACATTCCCTCTTGTCCTGTCCCTGATGGGCACAGAGAGCAAATTAGGTTAAAATTAAGTCTAGGCAGTTGGATAGACTTTAGGCTTTGCTTAGCTGGGACAAGAAGCACAGAATGAGAAATAAACAATGTCAGCAACATCTCAGGGATTTAATAATACTTGCAGTCAGGAAGGCTTTGCCCCCCCCTCTCTACCACCCCTATATACCCAGCTTCCCAACTTCCAAGTCATTTAGAACTCCAAAAATGGGCCAGATGTCCAGAAAGCCAGTTTGTAGTTTGAACCCATAAAAGCTATAAAGATCCAAGTCTCTTCAGCAGCCCAAAACACAGCTTAAATACAGTTCAGGGATTACTGCTGAACTTCCAACTGCTTGAAATTAAATAATTAATTTAATTTAAGCTGTTCTTTATTATGTCCTTAAAAGCCTAAATCTTGATTTAGGGAGTCTATTAATGCCTTCAAACAGGACATACTGACCTCACTACCCACCCTTAGGTGATGTGGCAGCCCCTGCCACTTCTAAGAGACTGCCAAATATTCCCTAGGATCCACAATAGTGGTCACCACTAGGTTCAGGAAGCCAGTGATTCCTCAGCGCTAATTTCCAGATTCATCATCTAGGGTACAAGGAGATGGTGAGACTATAGAGAGACAGAGAAAGGAAGGAAGAAAGGAAAATCTCAACTATATTAGTGCTGTCTCTAGGTCCAGAAATCTGTGGGTGTGTCCCACTACTGCCTCTCTCTAAAGGCTGCTTCTTCCTAACTTTCTGCTTAGTTCTTTCCCCGAGTTAGCACTTGTGGAATCTGGGGGTGAGGGGAGGAATGGGAATTTTTTCCTGAGCACTTAGTTCTGCCCTTTATTGTTCTCTGTAGCCTGATCCGGCTTTTGCCAGCGGGTGGAGCAGACCTATGGGCTCTCCCAATTCACTCCACTTTTAGAGAAAGAAAAAGGGTCTGTGGGGGCAGGGCTGTAATTTAGCAATGAAAAACAACTCTTTGGTATATTAAGGAGAAACTCTTTCCTCTTTGTTGGTATCTGTAAGAGAAACCATGGCACTAGATCCTTTCCATATTCCACATGGTGAGGCTGAGTACTAAGAAGGGGTAGTACATTATTTTGGAAGAGAACAAAGAGAGAAACTGAAGGAGGTGAGGTCAGTGGGTTTGTGTTTGTAGGGAGCTAAGAAAAGTCAGTCAGCCTGCACAAATGCCAATATTTATAAATGCCAGAGATAATGATTGCTCAAAGCTGAGAATATATAGCAGGGAGGTGCTTAAAAGGTGCATGGGAATCAGGAGATCCTCTCTTCTGTCACAGAATAATTTGGTGCCCCTAAGTGAAGTGGCTTCCTTCCTCAGTTTCTTCCTTTGTAATATGAATAAATTAGACTAGCTGTTCTCCAAAGATCCTTTCAGCTTGATAATTCTCTCTCCACCCCCACAGATTCAATGTCAAGGGCCCTCCAAAGGGTAATGGGAACTTTTCTGAGAGAAATGAAAAAGGGAGGGGCTATGACCAGGTTTCCTGGATACTCCATTCAGTAGCCTAAAATTGATATTTTCCCAGTTTCATGGAAGTTATTCCATCTTGGATTTTTACCATGTACATGGAGGCTGTTTGCCCACTGGGCTCCCTGGTTGCCATGGAGAACAGTTGCCACATCTCTTTTTTCCCTACAGAGAGTGACATTTCCCTGATCCCTGAGTACCCCCAAACTATAATGATAATAATGATATACTGTTTCTACTTTTTTTGGTTTTGTTTTTCCTTTTTGAGGTTTTTCCCTTTTGTTCTGATTCTTCTTTAACATGACTAATGCAAAAATGTTTAATGTGAATGTACATATATAACCTATATCAGATTGCTTGCTGTCTTGGGGAGGGGGGAGGGAAGGAGAAAAATTTGGAACTAGAAATCTTATAAAAACAAACATTGAAAAGTATCTCTACATGTAACTAGAAAATAATAAAATAAGTTTATGATTTAAAAAATAATATGATAGAATAAGATAAGAATGCTCTTTAGTTTCTTGGCTACCTGAAGTTCCAGGGACACTGGTGATTCCAATACCCAGCTAGCCCAAGATGCTTAAGGCCCTCCTCTCTGTGACACAGGTAGCAATTACATTGCCAGAGACCTTGGCCGTGGTTCCTGAAGCAGCAGGCTCTAGCCTTTTCCATTCACGTGCTACTGACTCATTTTTTAAAAATGCATCCCAGTCCTGGGAGGATTTGTTCTGAACATTGCAGCTTTGTGGAGGGAAGTGCTGCTCTGCACTTTCTCCGCCAAGACCCCAGTGGTGTAGCCAAGTTTGACTCTGCAAAACCCAGAACCCCAGAGGAGGAAGGAGGAGGGTGGAGAAGGACTCGGAGTAGAAGGGAGGGGAGGAGGGAATAAGTAAACAAGAAGGAGAAAGACAACTGAACTGAGGCGGTTATAATGCCTGTTCATTAAGAGAAGTGTGGGAGTTGAAAAGGCGACTGAAGATGTGAAGAAATCCTTCTTAAACTTATCAGCTTGGGCTGATGTAGCATTTTTGATGTAAGGGTTAAGGAGCTCGGTATGCATGAGGGGCAGCTAGGTGGCACAGTGGATAGAGTAACAGGCCTGAAGTCAGGAAGACTCATGTTCCTGAGTTCAAATCCGACCTCAGACATTTACTAGCTGTATGACCTTGGGTGAGTCACTAAACCCTGTTTGCCTCAGTTTCCTCATCTGCAAAATGAGCCAGAGAAGAAAATGGAAAACCACTCTAGTATCTTTGCCAAGAAAACCCCAAATGGACTCACGAAGAGTCAGACTCAACTGAAAAATGATCCAACAACAACAATGCAAAGAGACCCAGTGAAGGAAAGTAGAGTCAGAAAAACCTGGGTTCCAATCCCTCTGCTCATACTGGCTGTGTGACAAGGAGACAAATTATTTAAATTCTCTTACTTAGCCTCAGTTTCCTCATAGATGCTCAAGTAGGTCTATGATCTCCTTGTTTTGGGACTTCCCTCAAGTGAAAAAGCTAGCAACCCCTCCATGCTGGCCCATCTTGTATGATTCTCACCCATGCCTTCCTGAAAATTTACCATAGGGGTCTACCCAACATACTGGAGGCCTTCTGCACTTTCCTCTGCCATTTCAAGGTACTGGAGGAATATTGGGGCCACCTCCCTGTAATTCCCTGTGGTACTGACCAGCATATCTTCTCTTGCTCTCAATAAAACTCCTTGTTGACATTCTTTACTGTGTTTCTGAGTTTCCTCATTCATGTTATACTGCAGTCTGTACGCACCCATCACGTGTCCTTCCTTTGCCCTCTGAGTGATACTAATTTTTTAGTTTTTTGAGGGGCAGTAGTATTTCAGATCTCACTACCATATAGCAACACCAACAAAATGTTTTTATTAAAAAGGTCACTTTAGGGGGCAGCTAGGTGGTGCAGTGGATAAAGTACCAGCCCTGGATTCAGGAGGACCTGAGTTCAAATTCGGCTTCAGACACTTGACATTTACTAGCTGTGTGACCCTGAGCAAGTCACTTACCCCTCACTGCCCCCCCCAAAATCACTTTTATGGGAAGCTTGGGGTCAGTAAAAGTACTTTGTAATTTCCTTGAATGTAATCCAGCTCACTCTCATCCTTTTCAACTCTGGAATTGCCTATCCCAGATATAAATGCTACAGGAAAAGCACCAGTGAGTGTCCATTCAGATGCATTTTGAAATCTGAGACATTCTCTATTCATTTAGTCTTTCCTTTGTGGATGGATAGGCTATACTCCTTTGATTGATTACAGATCTCTTCCAAGGAGCTCTGAAACATCTTGATACAGAAAACACAGCGTCATCAGCAAAAAAGAAAGTTCTGCAGGACAGCACCATTCATATCTACATCCACCTCAACTTGGACTCTACTACTGGATCTCCACCAGCACAGTGGCAAATACTTTTGGTGACCATAACATCTCCCTGTTTCTTGCTTTGCCTGATGGTCAAAGGGGATCACTGAATAGGATTCTTTGTTACATCTTCCAAGAAATCTTGAATTATTTTGATATATCAAATGGAAACATGTAAAAAGAGTGTCAGACTATTCATGTATAACTTATATTGAATTGCCTGAGTTCTTGATGGTGGGGGGTGGGAAGGGAGGGAGGAAGAGAAGTTGGAACACAAAGTTTTAAAAAACTGATGTCAAAATTTGTTTTTACATGTATTTTGGAAAATAAAATTCTAAACTATCAAAAATAAATAGATTGATTGATGAAAAGAGTCTGTCAGATAGCAACAATAAGCACAACAGAACCTTCTATTCACTACATCTTTAAGTCAATTGTGAGATGGCCATTGTTGAAAACTGCTTCTGAAAACCTGCTTGTTCCTTAATAATGTTTTCATGAAGAATGGCCTAATTCATGTATTGATAGTCCTTAAAGATTTTGTATAAATGGGAGAGTAAGCATATAAGTTTGTAATTATTGATGTTTTTTCATTCACTTTTTCCCTGGGCAAGTGGCAGACATTAGTAAGGTTCAAAATTTTTTTCCAAGTCTCTGAAATCTTTCCTTACTTGATAGGCCCCTCAATGCCATCAGAATTGTGTTATCCTGAGCATGGATCTGCTTTACATATACTTGATTCAATCCTGATACTTTCCCCATCCTTGTTCTCCATAGTGCTATTCCTACCTCAAGGACTGTGACATTAGGTTCCAAGGATGGTGATATCACTAGATGAAAAAAAATCAGTTTGTTGAGATAGAAGGAAAATAGAAAAGATTTGGAAATTTTTTTTTTTTTTAGTGAGGCAATTGGGGTTAAGTGACTTGCCCAGGGTCACACAGCTAGTAAGTGTTAAGTGTCTGAGGTCAGATTTGAACTCAGGTACTCCTGACTCCAGGGCCGGTGCTCTATCCACTGCGCCACCTAGCTGCCCCCTTTCCTTCTATTTCTAATCTTTCCATTTTCATCTTTGAACACCCTTGGGATTATATGATTTATTTAGATACCTTGCTAAGCTTTCTTTAAATTGATTTTACCCTCCATTGCTTTTCTCTGCATTGTAAGATGATGCTGCTCATAATTGTCTATCATCCTTTGTAAAATTTTATAGACAAGTTAATATTCTAACTTTGCATTGTCCTTGGTAGACATCTCTCCCCAATTTGGCAAACCAATCAAATGTTTCCTAAAGTGATTTCTGGGCTCTTTTGGTCTCCTTGTTATGCTAATTAACTTAATTTGGATGAGTTTCCAAACAAAATTATAACTGAAGCCAATGTCAAACCTATTGTCCATTTCCCATTTCTTTTTTCAATAACTTATAATTTGTTACATCTTCCAAGAAACTAAATTACTTCATGTTAAATTCTTTTAATTCTATGCCATCTTTTTCTCATTATTAATATTTCTTCATTTTTGTTATAAATTTTCATCTTGGAGCTTACAAGTCAATGGTCTGATTGCATAGATAGCTGAATCAAGGATAACTTCCATGTCAATGAATGTCTCTGTCAGTAAAATGTAGTCTATATTATTCTTTGTGATGTTCTGTGATGCTCATGTCCAATGCAGACCTTATTTATTTTTGGAAGCAAGGGTTCATGATTTAGAGGTATAAGGCTTTTAGGTCATCTTTTGATCTTTCTTCTGAATCATCTATACAATGCAAATAATAATGTCTGTGATAGATATTTCCCCTTTCAGATTTGCTGTGAAGTGAATTTTAGAATTTTAGAAAGTTGTGTTCCAACTTCTCTTCCTCCCTCCCTTCCCACCCCCCACCATCAAGAACTCAGGCAATTCAATATAAGTTATACATGAATAGTCTGACACTCTTTTTACATGTTTCCATTTGATATATCAAAATAATTCAAGATTTCTTGGAAGATGTAACAAAGAATCCTATTCAGTGATCCCCTTTGACCATCAGGAAAAGCGAGAAACACTATATGTGTTAGTTATTATGATTTGTTAATATTAATATTGCTCTCATTATATGATTTTCCCAGAGAGTAACAGGACTTGTGCTTCCTAGCCTGTGAGATAAACAGAGTTTTAAAGAAATGTATTGTAAATGGGGCAAGCTAGGTGACACAGTGGATGAAACACCGGCCCTAGATTCAGGAGGACCTGAATCCAGCTTCAGACACTTGACACTTACTAGCTGTGTGACCCTGGGCAAGTCACTTAACTCTCATTTCCCTGCCCAAGGGGAAAAAAAAGTATTGTAAAGGAGAAAGAGTAACAATGGGTTGAATATCTAGTAGACCAGAACCCTGAGGTTTATTATTTGATTGACTTGTTTGGAGAAAGTTATTTTATGCCTCTAGTTCTATGATGGACTAATTAATGAAAGCCTGGCGCTTGCAGCGTGCAGAATATGCTCTATCTGGTATTGACACACATAAAAGCTTAGGAAAGCTTTCCCCTAATTCAGAGCATGCACAGGCATCCTTTCTCTTGTTGGCCTATAGCTTGGTGACAAAAAGCTTTTTCAATTGGATACTGAGCTGAAACTGATTGTGCGTACAAAAGCCACAATCTGTCCTCTCTCTGTCTCTCAAATGAGGAGAAACAAAAATGCTGCAGGCCTCTGGGTGGGAGGCACTACTTCAGCTGCCTAATTAAGCCACTGTGTGGCCACAAACACACGAAGCCTATGTTTCTTCTTTTTTGGTGGGGCAACGGGGGTTAAGCGACTTGCCCAGGGTCACACAGCTAGTAAGTGTCAAGTGTCTTAGATCAAATTTGAACTCAGGTCCTCCTGAATCCAGAGCTGGTGCTACATCTACTGTGCTACCTAGCTGCCCCCGCCTGTGCTTCTTCTATCCCTGTTGTGTTTATTCTTTCCCAATCTCAGGTGAATGAATACTGGAGATGTACCTGGTGAAAAGCAAACTACTTGACTTAGTGCAATAATGAAGTGATCAAAAGTCCTGAGACTCTGTAAAGAAGAGAACAACTCACCCATTAGCTATGCCAATCCCAGAAGCAAACATGGTTGGCTGGGGGTGGGGTGGGGGTAATAGAGTTTGCTGTTAGTAACCACTTTAAGTTTGAATCCACTCTCCCCACAGACTGCAGGGACTGGTGCCATAGAGGGGAGTTCTTTTTCCTTACTTTATCAGTAAATATTCTTATTAATCTAACTGTAATAGTATGATATAATTATATAGAATAGCTTTTTATCCAATTAATAATCCAATTAATGTAGAAGATATCAAGTGGTCAGTTAGTTACTTGACAATGGAGAAATATTACTTGGATAAATGATAAAGACAGAACACGAACTTGTGAGTGATAGCATTAGAGAAAGATACCCCCAACATCTCAGGGACAGCTGTAGTAGCCTTGTTGTGGAGACCCAAACTGCTGGTCTGAACTGATTAGGAGAGTGACCAGAACCCATATGAATTCTATCTCCAAAAGGCAAACAATACTCTCTATGCAGAAAAACTCTTGTTAAAAGAGCTAGACTAGGGGCAGCTAGGTGGCGCAGTGGATAGAGCACCGGCCCTGGATTCAGGAGTACCTGAGTTCTAATCCGGCCTCAGACACTTAACAATTACTAGCTGTGTGACCCTGGGCAAGTCACTTAACCCCAATTGCCTCACCCCCCCCCCAAAAAAAAGAGCTAGACTGAGGGGCAGCTAAGTGGTGCTGTGGATAGAACACTGGCCCTGGAGTCAGGAGGACCTGAGTTCAAATCTGGTCTCAGACACTTGATACTTACTGTGTGACTCTGGACAAGTCACTTAACCCCAATTGCTTCACCCCCCAAAAAAAATTTTTTAAAAAAAGGTTATGTATACTTATTTTATATACCCATATACACCCAAGATCGTGTAAAAATTTCTCTGGCCAAAAGGGGTCATGAGTGCAAAGTTTAAGCAGCCCTGCACTATACCACCTCAGGGACCCACTATTACTCTCTTTACAACAATTTGATTGTAAAGAATGAGTCACTGGATCTGGAAATAGCATAGTGGTTTGCCACAGAGGGCCCAGGAACTGGGTGGCAGGTAAGTAGTGAAAAAAAACAAACAGCAGGGGGGCTTCCAGGGAAGAACATAGCTCAGAGAAATATACCCAGGAAGGCTTGAAGAGCTATAACTAGGAGCTCAGTAAAGTTTGCTTGGAGAACCTAGTTGCTCAGCACCTCCCTTAAGTGAGAAGCAAAGAGCAGGGGGCATCTCATGCAAAAAGATACATGAGGGGCAGCTAAGTGGCGCAGTGGATAGAGCACCGGCCCTGGATTCAGGAGTACCTGAGTTCAAATCCAGCCTCAGACACTTGAAACTTACTAGCTGTGTGACCCTGGGCAAGTCACTTAACCCCCATTGCCCTGCCCCCCCCCAAAAAAGATACATGAGAGAGAGGAGAGGAAGAAGAGGGAAAGAGGGAAGAGAGGTCAGCAGTATGCTGGAGGGGTAGGGAGCCCCTAAAGTGTGTGGCTGCTGGATTCAAAGAAAGAGAAATTGTTTCTAAGATGAGGGCATAACTGCTTACCCTACATGTCCTCAACCCTCTTCAGCTAGAAAGAAACAGAAGGCTAAAGAATGGGAGAAAATAGGAGGTTGTATCATGGATAGATAGAGTGGCTTAAGTTTGAAGTCACGAAGGCTTGAGTTCAAATACAGCCTCAGATAGTTACTAGCTATGTGACCCTAGGCAAGTCCCTTCAGGTGTCTTCCTAAGTTTCCTCCACAGTAAAGTGGGGATAATAACAGCACCTACTTCCCAGGGTTGTTGGGACAATAAAATGAGCAATTTGTAAAGCACTTGGCGCAATGCCTGACACACAGTAAGCACTATGGAAATGCTTGTTCCCCTTCTTCCCTTACCTCTCTCCCTCCCAGGAGGAACGTGTATTTGTTCCAAAGTTTATCTTTTTCTTTAAAGTTGATATATATATATATATATAAAATTATTATTATTATGATTATTGGTCATCTAATCTTTCAAAGATTGGTGTTAACCCAAGATGTTATTAGTCTGCATTTATTTCATTTGCTCAAAGGCAACCGAGAGCAAGAGCTAGTTTTTCTTTCCAATTTGGGAGTTTGGCGAAACAATTTTACTGAAAAGCTATTATTCACCTCCCTACAAACAGTTTAAAAATGAATCCAGACTGTTTGTAGATTTCCCTGGGCAAAGAATGAGCCAACGTTCATGTCAGGGGAAAAAATAGGGAGGTGGAATCAGTCTCTTGGAGGCAATTCTACTTTCCTGGTCTCCAGCATATCTATCTTCCCTGTGGTCCCATTCCAAAGACCAGATTCAAAGAAACACCTCCTCCACAGGGCATAACCCAAGTCAGTGACTAGAAATTACCTTGACCTAAGGGAACAGTTGGGAAAGAAGTAGGAAGCCACAAAAGAGTGAAAGAAAGAAGAAAACGAGCATCTATTAAATACCTCATATATGTCAGGCACTTTGTGGAAGGGAAGAACTTATTTGAGCCTCACAAAAACCTGGGGGCGGGGGAGAGAGGGGGAGGTTCTATTATTATCCCCATTTTAACAGAGGAGGAAACTGAAGCAGACTGAGGCTAAATAACATGCCCAGGGTCACATAGTTAATAGTACCTGAGGCTATATTTGAACTCCAGGGCTTCTGACTCCAGTCCCAGTACACCATTCACTACACCATCTAGCCAGAGTGAAGTAAATAGTTTTCCCACTAAGCCAAATACTTCCAACCCCAGCCAACCTGATAGAGACAAGAAGGTCATCTAGCCCAAGGACCTTAAGGGTCATCTAGTCCAACCCCCTCGTTTTAATGTATATGGGAGTAGGAGAGGATTGATCAGGGAATCAATTGGTCCCCAGGCTAACAGAAGCAATGAATGAGTGGTTGCCTTCACAGCTTGTAAAGGTGAGTGGTTCATACCCCAAGTGATCTATTCACACATTATAAAGTATCCAACTGGGAATGACTCATTCATAGCATTTACAGGAAGTATAAAATGTTTGTACTTTTTTGCTCCTTTAAGAAGTTTAAAGAAATTCCTCAAACCTGATGGTTTGAGTTGTCTCTGAAAGCTGAGAGTCAGCTATGAAGGAGGAGCCCAGTTCCTATGAGGGAATCTCTCTTTACCTTTTCCTTTAGGCTACCAGAGCTTCTCTTGTTGTTATTTATCCTTCTTGAAGAGGACCATGACATTGGGAGGTGATGTCATGACTTGGACTGAATTGGATGGCAAGTGAGGGAAGACTTTGAAAGGTCACTCTCTCCTCAGAGCCGTCAGGGTCCAGTGGCAAGATATACATCAGGATGACTGGAGATGGCCCCAGAAGTTTAAGGCAATTTGGGTTAAGTGACTTGCCCAGGGTCACACAGCTAGTAAGTGTGTGAGATCAGATTTGAAAGGTTACCAGAGCTGGAGGGTAAGTGAAAGGGGAAGGGAATCCTCTCTTCCCTACCCGCACTGACAAGGGTATCTTGAAGTGGAGCAATTGCTACCTAGTAGGAGACACAAGGCCCAGGGAGTACAATTGTGAGGAAGGCAGCCCCATGGAACCTAATAGAGACAATGCACCTAGGCTAGCACCATAAAACGAGGAAGGTAACGAGGGCCTTGTAGTGCTAAAAGTGCTAAGTCTGCATCCTCTCTGTTTGTGTACCCATTCTGTCCACTGACACCATGTATATTTATGGGAGAGGGTGCCCCAGGTTTATGAGAGTTAATAGATGTCTTGACTATTATTGATGTTATGCCATTTTAGTAAATGCCTTTGTTTGCAATAATAGAGTCAAGTGGCTGACTAATAAAGGTTAATAAGACACTGGTGGAAGCTCACATAATCTTAGAATTGTGGACCATAAGGTATTCAAATACTCTGAAACTGGAGTAGTAGTGCCTTGTGGGAGCCAACCTGTAAGTGAGATATGAGGAGGTAAATATACTAAGATAAGGAAACTGAAACCTAGAAATCAAGTGACTTGTCCAAAATCACACAGATAGTAAGTGGCAGAGTCAGGATTCAGAGTCAAGGTTCTCTGATCCCAAATCCTTAATTCTTACAGTGCAGCTTTTAACATGAAGTATATGCCTAGTAGGTCAACGGCTGAGGACCTCAATGACTGCAGAAAGAAACCTGGCATTGGAAAATCTAAGCCAACTTCTCCCTTTTTACATAACACCTTCTATCTGGAGTGATGTTAATATTAACTCCTCCATGCAGATAAAAATTCTTGATTTACCAGTCTTACCTTCCTCCACAGATTAGCTAACTTCTCTACAGAATGTAAAGTGACTGTCTTTTATTACTAAGTCTAACAGAGAAAAGCATATGGATGGGGCTGCTCTGGTGACTTTGACATGAATAAAACCTCTAGGCAAAAACTATACTCCTTTTCAAGGAGTGGCAGGTTGCAATAACTTTTGGAAAGAAGACCTGAAATCATCTTTCTTACTTCTTTTTTTTTTCTTATGCTAAAGGTTCTCTCTCTCCCCTCTGTCTCTGTCACACACACACACACACACACACACACACACACACACACACACACACACACTTTGTTTTGCAACATTTCCTTTGTTTAAAAAATCTACTTTTCTTACCCTATCAAGTCCACAAGTTCTTAGATTTTATTGTTCTACCCACTATGTTAATTCATTTGTGCAACACAAGGGGATTTTTGTCTATGGCGAGATAGGGTTATATCCAAAATGACTCCCACTTATGAAATGTGGGAACCAGAAAGTGCTGATGTAACTATGTGACCACATAACAACTTTACCACACTTCCTTGTTTCTCCTACCACAGTATAGTCTAGTATAGTGGACTATTTTTGACTTAGTTAGCAATCTGAACTCCCTCCCCCACAAGGCCACATAGGTTCCTGGACCAACACCTAACTTAACAGGTCCCACACATAACTTCCTTTAGATCCACCTCTTCTGGTAAATGCTTTGCCACAGCAGTAGGCAAATCCTATAGGACTCCATAGTGAAAACCCCTTCACTTCAAAAAAAGAAAATAACTGTAGATTTGGGATTCTGTCTACATTGGAGCCATGGGAATTAAGTAACTGAGTTGAAGATGTGCAAACGTTCAGAAATCAGGTTTTATGAATGCAGTTCTCTAATAATAGTTATAGTGATTGATCTTTGATGGGGGAGAGGAGAAAAAAGGAGAGAATTATGAAAAATCCCAGGGATAGTAAGAGGTTCTCTAATTTCAGAAGGAGAGAGAAGAGAAAGAATGTGGTGAGACAAAAGTAAAACAGAAAAAGAGGAGGAAAGTATTCATCTTGGAAAGAACCCATGACATGACTACCAAGGTGGGAGATCCACCTCCAAAACACTAAATAAGATAATCAATAAAAAGTCTGGTCAAAGAATTTCTATGGGTGAAATACTTCAGGTAGGTCTGAAGAAAACAGTTTCAACCTGGAGTCACGAGAATAAAACCTGAGCCCAGACCAAAAAATTAAAAAAAGAGAAGAAAAAGAAAAGAATGCTTTTTTCAGGGACCTACAGAGCTGAAAGGGCAACTAGGTGGAACAGTGGATAGACTGCTTGGCCTGAAGTCAAGAATTATGTTCCTGAGTTCAAATCTAGCCTTAAACACTTATTATTAGCTGTGTGACCCTGGTCAAATCACTTAACCCTTTTCACCTCAGTTTCCTCATCTGTAAAATGAACTGGAGAAGGAAATGGCAAAGTACTCTAGTATCTTTGCCAAGAAAACCCCAAATGGGGTCAGGAGCAACAGGACAGAACAACAAGCCCAAAGATAGGAAGAAGGGACTATCAAGAACAAAAGAAAAAATGAACAAAAGGACAGTCACCCTAAGGCTCAAAGCTAGGAGAAACCAACAAATGAAGGGTGCTGAAAGTCTAGAAGTTACTGCTTAATGCTTTAAAATTGTGTTAAGGTGAATGAGACACTGACCTCATCAAATATAGGTTGTACCACTGGAATCCCTTAATGCATTTGTAAAATACAAACTTCTGGTAAACCAGAAGAAAGTCTGTATTCCCAGTGCTTAGCACTTAGTAGGTGCTTAATAAATGTTTATTGACTGACTTCTAGAGAAGGGTACACAGTGGCTACATCAGGGGAAGGTGCTGGCAGAGAAAAGTAAAATGATCCCTGTGATCCCTCCTAGCAATAGACTGGGGAGAAGAAATCCAGTCTCTTTTTTTAAAAGTTGGGGTTTTTTTGTCTTCACAGCAAAAAGTTACCCATAATACCTGGCAGCAATAGTTAACAGGAGAGGTGGAGAAGCTAAAACCTTTTAATTTGGGACTTTAATTTGAGGTAATGATGTAAGAGACAAAAAAAGGGGTTAAGAGAAAAACCAAAGACCCAAGCTCTAATTCAGATATGAGCTCTAAGAGGGATTCAGACCCCAGTTAATGGATAACTTCATTAATATAAATCAAGGCCTAGGTTTTTGTGTACCCACATAAATCAGCACCTATAACAAAAACATAAAGAGGCAGGTCAAAAAGACCATAACAATAACAATGATATACGGACAGGCTACAGAAAAGCAAACTAAAAATAAATGAAAAATGAAGATATTTTGAAACTAGCCATGGGAATCAGAAAGAGACACGCGCAGAAAAGGTCAAATTTGTCCCTAGATTCACCGTATGACGGGTAAACCCCCAAAACACACTTCCATAGAAAAAGGTACCCACCTCGGGGGTTGGCTTAGGACCCTGGGAATTCCAAATTAGGATAGGCCCTCCCCTGAACCTCCCTAAGGTGGAGATTATAATGAGACTGATAATCAATTTATCCATACTATACACTATACATATCTTTCCTTTCCCTATATGAGAGATAACCTTTCCACTTTTCTGGTTCTCTCCCTGTGTTCACTCACAGTATTGTAATAAAACTTGGGAAACTGAGTCACTGAGTCTTGTAATTCTTTTGGGATGACACTTGAGCAATTTGACCCTAATTCCATCCTTCATCAGTACCACTGAACCTTGAGTAGTAGCTGGGGGTTAAAGCAGGGTAACATAGCTTCCATTTTGTTTCATGAATATAGTGCGTGCATATATATGTGAGAGATGTATGAAGGGATAGTGGTAATTTATTCAAGAGATGCAATAATGCCAGTATGTGTTTTGTGGGGAGGGGGTGGGGTGGGGGGGGTGTCTCCCCCAGTTCCACAAACCCACATTTAGTCAAAGTGTCCAGCTGTGAACGAGAAATTCCCAACCTAGAACATATCAACCACAACTACTACCTTGGAAAATAGCAATGAAAACAGAAGAGCCTGGTGGCCTTTTCACTAATTAGACTTTGGTTTGCAAGCTAAGTTAAGCAAGACCAAGTCACCAGATGTGAGGTTTTTGCTCCACCCCTGGTCAGAGCTATGAGTCAATGCCTGGCTATAAGATTAGATAAACTCAGGAATGGTCAGAACAACCTTTCATTAGAATAAGTGAATTCTAATTGAGGGTGGAAAACTATAGGAATTTAGAGCCAGCAGGAAATTTAAATCTAATTTCTTCACTTCACAGAACTGAAGGGAAGTGACCCACCCAAGGTCATATACTTAGCAAGGAGCAGAGCTATTATTCAAATCAAAGTCTTCAGAAGGAGAGAGTGAAGTTAGGGAAAGCCAATAATCTAATCCACATTTACTTTATCCTCTAATTAGTGTGATCAGTAATTCCCAAACTATGGACCCCTGTGGGTCTAAGAAGTAATTTCAGGGGAGCTCAGGATTCATTTGTGGAACTGGAAGGGGGTGGGGGGGAAGGGGAAGAGGGGGCAGGGTCCAGACCTGTCATTTCATTAGAGGGAATTCCCTTCATCAGTGTAGATCAGCAATAGCAGCATCCTTCACTTGGAGAGTGGCCTAAGGCACTGAGAGAAGAAGTAAATACTGGCCTAAGGTCATATAGTAGTATATGTGAGAGGCAGGACATAGCATCTAAAACACCTACAAGCAAAATAACTGGGGAAAAGCAAAATAATTAAATTGACCAACTTACATTAATAAACCTCACAATTTTTGAATCTTTAAAAAATTTTCAAAATGAAATATAGTCGGGGACAGCTAGGTGGCACAGTAGATAAAGCACCGGCCCTGGATTCAGGAAGACCTGAGTTCAAATACAGCCTCAGACACTTGACACACTTACTAG
The DNA here is from genome assembly GCF_019393635.1 of Dromiciops gliroides. NCBI lineage: Eukaryota > Metazoa > Chordata > Mammalia > Microbiotheria > Microbiotheriidae > Dromiciops > Dromiciops gliroides. The sequence continues at coordinate 219,942,013 of NC_057864.1, read as the reverse complement.
CTGTGTGACCCTGGGCAAGTCACTTAACCCTAATTGCCCTGCAAAAACAAAACAAAAAGAAATATAGTCCTATCTAAATGAAATGGATGAATATTTACAAAGATACAAACTGCCCAGGTTAACTGAAGAGGAAATAAAATCCTTAAATAAACCCATATTAGAAAAAGAAATTGAACAAGCTATTAATGAACTCCCTAAGAAAAAATCCCCAGGGCCAGATGGGTTTACGGGTGAATTTTACCAAACATTTAAAGAACAATTAATTCCAATATTATGCAAATTATTTGGAAAAATAGGGGAAGAAGGAGTTCTACCAAATTCGTTTTATGACACAAATATGGTGGTGATACCAAAACCAGGCAAAGCAAAAACAGAGAAAGAAAATTATAGACCAATCTCCCTAATGAATATTGATGCTAAAATCTTAAATAAGATATTAGCAAGGAGATTACAGCAAGTGATCACCAGGATAATACACTATGACCAGGTGGGATTTATACCAGGAATGCAGGGCTGGTTCAACATTAGGAAAACTATTAACATAATCAACCACATCAATAAGAAAACCAACCAAAATCATATGATTATCTCAATAGATGCAGAGAAAGCTTTTGACAAAGTACAGCACCCATTCCTAATAAAAACACTAGAGAGTTTAGGAATAGGGGGAGCTTTCCTTAGAATAATAAACAGTATCTACCTAAAGCCATCAGCAAGTATTATATGCAATGGAGATAAATTAGAGGCCTTCCCAATAAGATCAGGGGTGAAACAGGGATGTCCATTATCACCCCTATTATTTAATATTGTTCTAGAAATGTTAGCTTTAGCAATCAGAGAAGAGAAGGGAATTAAAGGAATTAGAATAGGCAAGGAGGAAACAAAACTCTTTGCAGATGATATGATGGTATACTTAAGGAATCCTCGAGAATCAAGTCAAAAATTACTTGAAACAATTAACAACTTTAGCAAAGTAGCAGGATATAAAATAAATCCACATAAATCATCAGCATTTCTATACATGACCAACAAAGTCCAGCAGCAAGAGATAGAAAGAGAAATTCCATTTAAAGTAACAGTAGATAATATAAAATACTTGGGAGTCTACTTGCCAAGACAAACCCAGGAACTCTATGAACACAACTACCAAACACTCTTCACACAAATCAAATCAGATCTAAATAATTGGAAAGATATCAATTGCTCATGGATAGGCAGAGCTAATATAGTAAAAATGACAATACTGCCTAAATTAATTTACTTATTCAGTGCCATACCAATCAGACTACCTAAAAATTATTTTATACAGCTAGAAAAAATAATAACAAAATTCATCTGGAAAAACAAAAAATCAAGAATATCCAGGGAAATAATGAAAAAAAATTCACAGGAAGGTGGGTTAGCGGTACCAAACCTGGAGCTTTACTATAAAGCGGCAGTCATCAAAACTATCTGGTACTGGCTCAAAAATAGAGTGGTAGATCAATGGAATAGGCTAGGCTCAGGAAATGCAGTAGTAAATGACACTAGTAATGTAGTGTTTGATAAACCCAAAGACTCCAGCTTCTGGGATAGGAACTCAGTATTTGACAAAAACTGCTGGGAAAACTGGAAGATAGTATGGCAGAAATTAGGCACAGACCAACATCTTACACCTTATACTAAAATAAGGTCAAAATGGATACATGATTTAGACATAAGAGGTGATACCATAGGTAAATTAGGAGAGAAAGGAATAGTGTACCTATCAGATCTTTGGAAAGGAAAACAGTTTTTGACCAAACAAGAGATAGAGTATATTATAGAATGCAAAATGGATGATTTTGATTATATTAAATTAAAAAATTTTTGTACAAACAGAAGCAATGCATCCAAAATTGGAAGGGAGGCAGAAAGCTGGGAAACAATTTTTGAGGCCAGTGCTTCTGATAAAGGCCTCATCTCTAAAATATATAGGGAATTAAATCAAATTTATAAGAATCCAAGTCATTCCCCAATTGAGAAATGGTCAAAGGATATGAACAGGCAGTTTTCTGATGAAGAAACCAAAGCTATCTATTCCCATATGAAAAAATGCTCTAAATCTCTAATGATTAGAGAGATGCAAATTAAAACAACTCTGAGGTACCACCTGACACCTATCAGATTGGCTAAAATGACAAAAAAGGAAGACAATAAATGTTGGAGAGGCTGTGGGAAAATTGGAACACTAATGCATTGTTGGTGGAGCTGTGAGCTGATCCAACCATTCTGGAGAACAATTTGGAATTATGCCCAAAGGGCAATAAAGCTGTACATACCCTTTGACCCAGCAATTCCACTTTTAGGTCTTTTGCCCAAAGAAATCATGGAAGGGGGAAAGGGACCCACATGTACAAAAATATTTATAGCTGCTCTTTACGTGGTAGCAAGGAATTGGAAGTTGAGGGGGTGCCCATCAATTGGGGAATGGCTGGACAAGTTGTGGTATATGAATACAATGGAATACTATTGTGCTGTAAGAAATGATGAGCAGGAAGAGTTCAGAGAAACCTGGAGGGTCTTACGTGAGCTGATGATGAGTGAGATGAGCAGAACCAGAAGAACATTGTACACAGTATCATCAACATTGAGTGTTGACCTACTGTGATGGACTATATTCTTCTCACCAATGCAATGGCACAGAAGAGTTCCAGGGAACTCATGATAGAAGAGGATCTCCAAATCCAAGAAAAAAAAAAAAAAGAACTGTGGAGTATAGATGCTGATTGAACCATATTATTTCTTTTGTTTTGGGTGCTGTTGTTTTTTTTTTCTTTCTATTTTGAGGTTTTGCATCACTGCTCTGATTCTTTCTCTTGTAACAGGATTAATGCAGAAATAGGATTAATGTTATTATGTGTATATATATGTGTGTGTATATATATATATCTATATGTATAGAGATATATAGATATAACCTATATCAGATTACCTGCTGTCTAGGGGAGGGGGGAGGGAGGGGTGGGAGGGAGAAAAATCTGAAATTGTAAAGCATGTATAAACAAAAGTTGAGAACTATCTTTACATGTAATGGAAAAAATAAAATACCTCATACATTAAAAAAAAATAAAAAAGAAATATAGTCCTTTTGCTGTAACCACTTGTTTTCCGTAGTTTGACATTGAGTTAACAAGATTTTGACACAAATTCTTTAGTTCTTCGTCATGAAGCCATATATTTATTAACATCAGACACTAAATATTCCTTTGACAGGCAGTGCCTTTTCCCCAATCAAGCCTTGAATACAGCCCATAAATTTTGAATGAATGGGATTTAAATCCGGCAAATTCCCAGGCCAGTAAAGCACGTTTAGCACCATTTCTTTAATTTATCTCTTAATCTCTCATGATATGTACACCATTGGGCCTGGTATTTTCTGCAGGAAAGGTGGTCAAATACTGGTGACGTATAGAAATGCTTAAGCAAATGTTCCTGACTTTGTATCCTTCCCTTCCCTTAGAGGAGCCTGAAAATGGCAGGCTATAATATATGGGCAGATTTGAAATACTATGTAGGAGGGCAAGACACCAATCTGAACCCCTTTTAAAATGCAAAGATTTGGTTTTCAGCCTTCCAGCCTGTTCTGCTTATCCCGTCCCAAAAATTTAGCCCAAATTTAGAATACTCAAAATGCTAGGTCTCCCTTAAGGAGCCCTTCCAGACACAGTATAATCTCTATGCTTTGTACAAGTACAGTGAAAGTGTTTTGAAAATGACATATAGGGGCAGCTAGGTGGCACAGTGGATAAAGTACTGGCCCTGCATTCAGGAGGACCTGAGTTCAAATCTGACCTCAGACATTTGACACTTCCTAGCTGTGTAACCCTGGGCAAGTCACTTAACCCTCATTGCCCTGCAAAAACAAAAAGAAGAAGAAAAGGCCATATAAACCTCTTGAAATCCTTATCTTTCTTCAAGGCACTCAGGGATCCTTCTGGTTCTCCCTGGTTTTTTTTAGTGTTCACTTTCTACACAAATTACTTTTTTTTTTACTTCCATGTAGTTTCCTCACCCCTCCTTTAAGGCATGGATCTTTGTATCTCCAGCATTCTAGCACCTAATTATTATTTGTGGTATTCTTTAAAGTTTCCTGATCTCAAATGACACTATTAGTGCTAAAGACAAAAAAAAAAAAAAAAAACCCAAACCACGACATCTCCTATTTCAATCTGTCTCATAGTGCTTCATCCTCACTTCTCACATAGTAATCAAATTCTAATTTGTAGTTATTTATGTCCTTTTCTTAACTGGCTTATTTTGTTGGCTTATCTTCCACATCACCTACCTAAGAAGCTTGTTGAGAGAAAAATGCTAGGTAAACCTTAAAGCACCATATAAAAGACTTATTATTATAAACTCCTTGAGGGCAAGGACCCTGACCATTTCTTTTTTTTTTTAACTTTTGTATCCCTAACACAGAGTTCTGCATGCAGGAGATTGAAAAATATTTGGTCACTACAGTTATAGTCTCAAAAAACCCTCCACTGGTCCTGCATACATGGGTAAGACTCTAGACTTAGAGTCAGAAAGACCTGTGTCCAAATCCCACTTTAGAAACTTACCAGCTATGTCCCTGTGCCTTAGTTTTTTCATCTTTAAAAAAAGTGGAGGGGCAGCTAGGTGGCGCAGTGGATAGAGCACTGGCCCTGGAGTCAGGAGTACCTGAGTTCAAATCTGGCCTCAGACACTTAACATGTACTAGCTGTGTGACCCTGGGCAAGTCACTTAACCCCAACTGCCTCACTAAAAAAAAAAAAGGTGGGGGGGGGGAGGACTCAATGGTTTCTCAAGGTGTTTTCTAACAGTTATTTGACTTGCCCAAGAGCAAAAAGCTATGTATATTGGGCTAATGTTTGGGTAAGTGCACCCAAAAGTACACAGAAATGAGAGGTATGTTGGGTATTACTTTGTGGGAAATGGAGGAGGACATCTGCCCCTCTACTAGTATACCTATTTATAAGTGTGAGGAGGAGGAGAAATAGAGCCGAGCAGGTGTGTGTATCTTTGTCTGTTTCAGTACAAAATAACCATAGGGAGAGCAAGTTAATGCCACTCAAACAATTTTTTGGTGTCTTCTGACCTGTGTAGGGGGCGTGTTTTGGTGGTGATAAGGAGAGTCACCAGTCAATTTGAGAAGCCCATGCAACCAGTGAGATTATAGGATGCAGGCCAGTACAGACAACTGAAGGACATGGAATGAAAAGTCTCATTTAGCAATCTACTAATTGGGTTTTAGAGACTGGAACCGCTTCCAAATATCTTTCCCAAACTTTAAAATCCAGTCTTTAACTTTAAATACTAGTCTTTAAAATCAAGCTGGTCAGTTTTTCATTATCTTCGGAACTTTCTCTTTGCCTTTTCCCACTGTGCCACACCATGAGGGGAACAAGAAATCTAAATCTTGCCAAATTTCCCTACTATTGCTGAGACTTGTTCAGATAGTTCAGGTTGGATAGGAAGGTGATTGCTAGTTCAGTAGCCCTCCTAAGTATGTTGACTTTCTCAGGGAAGTCCAGGTTATTTTAATGTTTTATGTCTTTCTATTTCTTTTTGGTCTGCTCTGAGGCCTTTTTATTTCATGCATTTCATGGGTAGGAAACATAGAGACTGCCCTATACTTTATATGCATTTAGTACTTTGAATGCTAGTATAGGTACCTATTTTTAGGAAAAGCTAGACTCCAGCTGGAGTCTAGAAACTGGTCATCAGCTCCCCAGGACTATCTGTGTGAGCACAGAGCCTTGGGGCACCCTGGACCATGGTTTAAATGTATGCTGTGAGAAATTCAATTCACTAAACATGTACTGCCTACCATGCAAGGAATAGCAAGGAGACCAGGGTAATTACTGAACCTTAGATTACATAGAGGTAAGATATAAGAAGGCTAGAAATGTAGGAGGGGGCCAGGTTATTAAGGGTTATTGAGGACTTTGAATTTAGGGGAGAAATAATTAGTTCATATTTGGACATGCCAAGTTTAAAGATGGGATACCCATCATTAGTGGGAGTGAAAATGGATGATGATCCGGCAAAGGAGACTGAAGAGAGGCCAAGACAGGTAGTAGGACAATCAGGATAGAGTAGTAACATGAAAACCTGGACAGAAGACAATGTCAAGGAGAAGAGCATGGTTGAGTGTCAAAGCCTGCAGAAAGATCAAAAAGGATAAGGATTAAAAAATGTCGATTAAATTTGGCAATTCACAGATAACTGGTAACTTGTTCAAGAATTTTGTTTGAATGAATATAGAGAGCCAGAATATAAAGAGTTTAAGGGGCAGCTAGGTGGCACAGTGGATAAAACCCTGGCCCTGGATTCAGGAAGACCTGAGTTCAAATCCAGCCTCAGACATTTGAGACTTACTAGCTGTGTGACCCTGGGCAAGTCACTTAACCCTCATTGCCCCGCAAAAAAAAAAAGTTTAGAGGATAGTGAAAAGAAAGGAAGTGGAAGCCTCAACTGTAGCTTGCCTTCTCATGGAATTTGGCCACAAAAGGGAGAAAAGATGTGGGGTTTTAGAGGGGATGAATACATTCAGGTTTTTTTGAGGATAGAGAAATGGGCATGTTTATAGGCAGTAGGGAATCAAGTAGCTAAAGAATGGGGAGAGATTAAAGATAAGCAAGAGAATGGGCATATAGGGGGGCAATCTGCTGAAAATAGGATGGAATGGGGTCACTTGAACCTGTAGAGAGATTTGCTTTGGCAAGGAAAAGAGCCACCTTTTCCTATGAGACGGGGATGAAGGAAGAGAAGTGGGTAGACAGTACTTAAGTGATGTGAAATGAGGAGGGGGGGAGAGAAGAGGGAGCATTATTTCAGCAAACTATCAATCAGTTATCACTTATTAAGTGCCTATTATGTTCCAGGCACTGTGCTAAAAGCTACAATACTAAGTGCCACTGTGCTAAAGAGATTAAAAAAAAAAAGGGGGGAGGGCAGCTAGGTGGTGCAGTGGATAGAACACTGGCCCTGGAGTCAGGAGTACCTGAGTTCAAATCCAGCCTCAGACATTTGACACTTACTAGCTGTGTGACCCTGGGCAAATCACTTAACCCCAATTGCCTCACCAAAAAAACAAACAAACAAAAAAAAGCTGAGGAGAATCTTTTGTAGGGAACAATTTTTAATTGGGGAGTGTTAGCTAGGTGGCTCACCGCAATATTGCAGCAAGGAAGGAGACAGACAGCCTCCCTCAAAACAGAGCAGGATTTATTTAACAAGAATGAACTTTTAAAAAAAACACAAACACAGAGCAGCTAGGTGGCACAGTGGATAGAGCACCAGCCCTGGAGTCAGGAGTACCTGAGTTCAAATTCAGCCTCAGACACTTAACACTTACTAGCTGTGTGACCCTGGGCAAGTCACTTAACCCCAATTGCCTCACTTAAAAAAACAAAAAACAAAAACACACAAACAGGATCAGTAGGATTAAGGGAAAGGAAATAAAATGGGGAAGGGGAAATTATACAACCTGAACAACCAGGAATCAGCTGAGAACACACAGCAGCATCCTGTCACCTTCCAGCTTCAAGCTAGAATGGTGAAAAACCTCCCTTCTTCCCAGCAGACCCCAGGCTGACCACACACAGCCCCCAGCCAATTCGTTGGCCGCTCTGACAGTCACATGACTGCCCTCATTGGGCTTCCAATCATTATAATTTTGCCAGCCCCATGTAGGTGTCAGCGAGTGGTGATGACGTGAGGTGCCAATGCCACGGCAATGGGTACAACCAGTGGGTAGAGCACCATGCAGTTTGCAGAGCCCCAGAGGCCAGTGCGTGGGCCAAGGTTTTTTTTTTTTTTAATTCTAGCCAAAAGATGGAGTCATAAAAACCTCAAATAACAACTAATTCTTTACACTTTGCCCCCAAAGAGCTCAGTCTAATGGGAGAGACAACAAACAAATATATATATATATATATATATATATATATATATATATATATATATATATATATATATATATATATATATATATATATATATATATAAAAAAGCTATAAATAGGATAAATAGGAAATAACAGAAGGAAGGCACTAGAATTAAGAGGCATTGGGAGAGGCTTTCTATAGAAGATGGGATTTTAGTTGGAACTTAAAGGGAGTCAGCAGGCAGAGATGAGGAGGCAGATCACTCCAGGCTTGGGGGAAAGTCAAAGAAAATTTCCAGAGCAAAGCGATATAGTAGAATGTAGAATATATAGTAGAATATAGACTATATATAGAATATCAAGGAATTCAGTGTACATGGAGGGAAGTAAGGTATAAGAAGACTAGAAAGGTAGGAGTGGATTGTGAAGTGCCAAGAGAAGATTCTGTCCTAGAGGCAACTGCACTAGAAGCTACTAGAATCTATTGAGTAGAGGGGTGATGTGGTCACTGCTTTAGGAAAGTCATTTTGGTAGCTCAATGGAAGATAGACTGGAAAGGGAAGAGACTTCAGGCAGGCAGATCCACCAGCAAAATACTGTAATAGATCAGGTGATGAGGTCTGCACCAGAGGGGTAGCAGTACCAGACGAGAGAACTGGGCCTATCTGAAGGGTTTTGCAAAGGTAAAATTGATAGACCTTGGCAACGGATTGGATATGGGAGGTGAGGATGACAACTAGGTCGAGAGCCTGATGTACTGGGAAGAAAGTGTTGCCCTCAATAATAATAGGAAGTTAGGAGTGGGGAGGGTTTTGCGGGGGAAGATAATTAGTTCTGTTTTGAGCATGCTGAGTTTAAGATGTCTATTAAACATCCAGTTCGAGATATCTAAGAGGCAATGGAAGATGCAAGATTGGAAGGTCAGCAGAGAGGTTGGGGCAGGATAGGTATATTTGAGAATCATCAGTATAGAGATACTAATTAAATCCAGGGGAGCTGATGAGTTCACCGAGTGAAGCAGTATAGACGGAGTGATCTGGGTGAAGATCCAATAAAGGAGACAGAGAAGGAGCGGTTAGATAAGGAGGAGGAAAACCAGTAGAGTGGTTTCCTGAAAACCTAGAGAGGAGAGAGTATCAAAGAGCAGAGTGTGATCTCAGTGTTTACATGAAATATGAGGCAAATTCCTTTTCTGAGAGAGTAAGGGAAGAGGAAACTTTGGGAGATTTGATGAGGGGTGAAAAGGTATGGAAAAGCTGTGGTATTGAGTGGCACGGTGAATTGGTGAGGAAGATGGAAAAGAATTGCCTTGCCACAGTGAGGGCCTAGTTGAAATTATGTAACATGAATTTGTAGTGGGCCTTCTTAGCACAATTCATGAGTTTTTCCAACATTGTTTGACTGTAGATGGTGGTTACAATATAAAGATGAAGGGGCTAGGGGCAGCTAGATGGCGCAGTGGATGGAGCACCGGCCCTGGAGTCGGGAGTACCTGAGTTCAGGTCCAGCCTCAGACACTTAATACTTAACTGGCTGTGTGACCCTGGGCAAGTCACTTAACCCCAATTGCCTCACTAAAAAAAAAAAAAAAAAAAGATGAAGGGGCTAGGCAAAATAGCAGAAAGGCTAAGGAAGGAGGGGACTCTGGAGAAAAGAAGAGGGTGGGGTTTAACTGGTTCACCAAGGGGTCAAAGTGGGGAAAGGAGGAAAATATAGGCAGTGCAGGGGTGATGGCTTGAGGAAAAATGAAGTACTTAGGGATTGTTAGTCACAGTAAGAATGGAATAGGCAAAACAGACAGAGAGGTATAATGACAACAAATTGTCCTCAGATAAGGGAATTTCAGGGTTCATTAACATGGAACTGGTTCATTTGTAGGTGATGGCAAGATCAAGTTTAGTAACATTTCTTGTGTTAGCTGAGATGAGGTGGGGGAGAAGGTCATGAGAAATAACTTAAGTTGAAGAAATGGAAAAGTTAGGGTGTTGGATAGAGTATCAAAATATATGTGAAGTCCTCTAGTTTGAGGGCAGGACATGGAGAGAAGACAAAGTCTGTAAACTAGACACTGAACTCATTGAAAAAAAGAAAGTAGGGGGGAGTACCCTGGAGGTTGGGAGACAACAGCTACCAGAATTTGTGGTGAATTTATGGATAAGAACTGAACAAGATGGGAAAAGTGGTGATTCATACCCAACGCCTAATGCTATCCAATAATCCAAGAGCTACTAATAATTTTTTACAAATACTATCCAACTAAAAGGTGGGGACAGGGGGGAAGAAGAGAAAGGACTTGAAAATATGACCATGATTTTGGTTGGGGTGGTTCAGAGCTACAAAGGGACCTTAAAGGTCAGCAATTCCAACTCTTTCATTTTATAGATGAATCATTAAACAAATACATACAGTGACCCATTTAAAATGGGCCTCCATTAAAATCACACTACAAAAAATGAGACCTATTTAAAAGTGGATAATCCTACTGCTCTTCCTGCTGAGTCTGTTGTGCTATCCATTTCTAGCCACCTAAAGCTGATAATGATAATAATAGCAATAAGACTTAGCTTGATATAGCATTTTAAGGTTTGCAAAGTGCTTTACAAATATCATATCATTTTATCTTCATAATAACCTTGGTAGGTAGATGCTATTGTTATATCCCCATTTTAGAAATGAAGAAACTGGGGCAGCTAGGTGGCGCAGTGGATAAAGTACTGGCCCTGGAGTCAGGAAGACCCGAGTTCAAATATGACCTCAGACACTTGACACTTACTAGCTGTGTGACCTTGGGCAAGTCACTTAACCCCAATTGCCTCACCAAAAAAGAAAAAGAAAAAGAAATGAGGAAACTGAGGCAGACAAGTTAAATGACTTGCCGAGGGATTTGAACTCAGGACTTCCTGATTCAGGTCCAGCACTCCACCACTAAGCCCCTTAGCTTCCCTTATTTAAAGTAGAGTCTCCATTTCCTTTAAGTTTACCTCCCTAGCCTTCTGTCCCTGTGCTTCTCTTAAACATGATGCCCCTTATTCCACCTGGCAGCCTCTCTACACCAGCCACTTTCTTTTGAAAAAGATATTTTTTTCTTAATATTTTTTGTTATTACAACATCTACATTTCCCAGTGTGTTCCTCCTACTCATCTCCAGGGGGCCATCCCTTTTAACAAAGAAGAAAAGGGGGTTGGGGGTGGGGGAACAGTTCAGAATACTAAGCCAACATGTCAAAATCTGATACTGTATGATGCAGTGTTTCCACACTTATAGCCTCCCACCTCCGAAAAGTTAGGGAAAGAGGAAGCAGGAGAGGTGGGGACGAGGTACCCCCGTCTCATCTTTGAGGCTAGGCAGTCATCATAACTTCACAGCATTTGGTTTCAACTTCCAGTTACATTGTCGTAGTCATTGTTTTCCTGGTTGTGCTTTTACTTTACTTTGTATCAGTTCATATCTTCCCATGCTATGCTATCTTCATCATATTCATTGTTTCTTAAAACCACAGCAATATTTCATTGAATTCTCAAAGCACAACTTATTTAACTCAATTCATGGGCATCTCCTTTGTTTTCAATTCTTTCCTACTACAAAAGTGTTGTTATAACTCTTCTGATGCTTTGGGTATATATGGCTAGCAGTGGAACCTGTGTGCATAATTCCAAACTGATTTTCAGAATAGTCAGACCAATTTATAGATCCATGAGTGCAATAGGCTTGCCACAATCACTCCCCATATGAGATGTAATTGCAGATTTGTTTGGATATGCCTTTTTCTTATGAGTGATTTGAAGCATTCTTTAGCTAAATAATTTGCAATTCTTCTAAGAACTATTTATTCAGATCTTTTCAACACTTAGGAAATGGCCTTTGGTCTTAGTATTTTCTGTTAGTTGCTGATTTCTCTTGACTATAAAGACCTTTATCAGAAATATTTGATGCAAGTATTTTTTCTCAACTTTCTAATCCTCATTACATTTTGTTCATGCAAAAGCCTTTCAATTTTATGTAATCAAAATTATTTTCTATTTTATAAGCACCTCTATCCTTGTTTGGTTAAGAACCCAGCTACTTTCCATTTTCCCCTAGATGTCCAGAGATGGACTTGGGAGTATTTTGACTGTGTCTGGGAATTGCAGAGTAACTCAGACATAGGCAAATGAAGTGAAGTAACCAAAGGCTTAAAGATGAGCTCTAAATTCCCTTAAAGGACCATAATTCTACTATTTCATTTTATCCTTATAACCAATCTGAGAAAAGAAGGGGTGATAATAGTCTCATTTTGCAGATGTAGAAACTGAGGGTCAAAGCAGCAAAGGTCACTAGGTCACATACCAAGGCAGTTCCAGAATTGTGAATACAAATCTGATAGTAAGACTCTAAAAGCCAGTGGTCTTCAGACCATCCTGATAAAAAGTTATGATGTTTTTGCTAGATACTATGTAAAAGAGTTACACAGGTCAAAGATAGCCTCCACATGCATTTATTTTTTTTTTTTTTTTAAGTGAGGCAATTGGGATTAAGTGACTTGCCCAGGGTCACACAGCTAGTAAGTGTTAAGTGTCTGAGGCCGGATTTGAACTCAGGTACTCCTGACTCCAGGGCCGGTGCTCTATCCACTGCGCCATCTAGCTGTCCCTCCCACATGCATTTATTAGGGGCAACTAGGTGGCCCAGTGGATAGACTGATGGGCCTGAAATCAGGAAGACTCATCTTCCCAATTTCAAAACTGATTTCAGACACTTACTAGTTGTATGACCCTGCGCAAGTCACTTAATCCTGTTTACTTCAGTTTCCTCATCTGTAAAATGAGCTGGAAAAGGAAATAGCAAACCACTTCAGTATCTCTGCCAAGAAAATCCCAAATGGGATTATGGATACTCAGACACAACTGAAATGACCATCCAACAACAAAGGCAATTATTATTTTAGTCAAACATTCTGACGTGAAAAAACATATTAGAAGGATCCAGGGAGAAAAAGATACAAACCAGCACAAAGTTAGTTGAGCAAACACATGATATGAATATTAAATCATATTTAATTTAAAGTAGGAATGGTAAAGATACATGCAAACAAAGAAGTTGTTTTAGGAAATTGATCTTGGATCACTGGTTGGCAAAACCAGAAACTTGAAAGAGGTATAAATAGGCAAATTTAGGCTTGATTTAAGGGAAAGGGGACAGGATTAAAAACTGAAAATACTTTCTAAAAATTATAGCAGTCTAAAAATAGAATGGGCTGCCTCAGGAGGCCTGGTTTCCTCCTCACTGGATACCCCTAAGCAAACATTCAATGACTGATTTCTAGGTCATTTGTATGGCTTGGACAAAATGAAGTACCCCTTAAGACCTTTTCTACTCTGAGATTCTATGAAAGCAGAAGGAACTCCATAAAAACTTAAAGTTCACACAGAGAAAGTCCAGGAAGAGGTCCACATCAATCCTTTGACCAATTATAGGAAAACTGCATCAAGACTCCAAGACTCAGGGGCAGCTAGGTGGTGCAGTGGAAAGAGCACCGACCCTGGATTCAGGAGGACCTCAGTTCAAATCTGGCCTCAGACACTTAACACTTACTAGCTGTGTGACCCTGGGCAAGTCACTTAACCCCAACTGCCTCACACACAAAAAAAAGAAAGAAAGAAAAAAAAAGAAAGACTCCATGACTCCAAAGTAATCACTGACATAATCAGTTGATCTTCTGTCTCTAGGGGTCAAAGACAGGAATGGAAAAGAAAAGGAAAATATTTGAGGGTGAAGAATCTGCCAGATGATCATATTTTGAAATATTAAGAGTTAAGAGCGGGGCAGCTAGATGGCGCAGTGGATAGAGCACCGGCCCTGGAGTCAGGAGTACCTGAGTTCAAATCTGGCCTCAGACACTTAATACTTAACTAGCTGTGTGACCCTGGGCAAGTCACTTAACCCCAATTGCCTCACTAAAAAAAAAAAAAAAAAAAAAAAAAGAGCTATGCTTTTTTATGACCAGATCTTACACATGTGGTTGATGTAAAGGTTTCATCCATTCTCATGTTTGTTCATAAAGCCAGCACCCAGGTGGTATGGATACTCCCCAACATAAGAGTTCTACATTTACAAAGCATTTTTACAAGATTATCCATCTTACAAAGGCAGAAACTGAGGTGCCTATAGATGCACAGCTAACAAATAGGTAGACTCAAATACAGGCCCTTCCAACTCTAAACCTGTGTGTGCTCTTTCAATAGACTTCCTAATGACTCTGTCTCAGTATATACTCTCTATCTGGGATGGGTATGATATAGCATTCCTCTTTACAACTTGATAACAAAGACAGGAACTGTGAGAGGACAAATTTAAATTCATTTATTAAGATCTTTATTAGTAGCTCTGGCAGAAGGAGCTGAGTCTCCTGGCTGAGTCCTAGGTAATGGGGTAATCTGTGGGTTTTGGTCATCTATGCCTCTACTGTGCCCTATGACCACAGATATTAAGAAGCCAGAAATGAATAAAGGGGTTTGGTCTGGTGTGGTATATTTTTCACATTCTGAAAACTCTGACTGAGACTAAATTATGCCCTAGCCACTAATAACCTACCTTTCCTGGTTTTGGGGGAGGGGGATGGATAGATAAGAGGAGACATTTCTATGAGCTAGCAAGGTATGTTGCTCTGAGGTCAGGCAGCTTACCAGAAAAAAGAGAGAGCAGTTTTTGCCTTAGGTATTTTATTCACACTGACTGCCCTTCCCCAGGAGGAACTCAGGTCTCCCTCTCTACTGGCTGGCACTCCAGGTCGGTAGCCCTAAAGCATTTTTGTACTATTCGGTTTCTTCCTTTGGCTTTCAAGACAACAGCATCTGGCCCAAAGACAACATTTTCATAGCTTTCCAGGAGGTTTTCCTCTTCCTTCTCTCCCTTCCCAGTCCACCATGCCTTTAAGCTGAAAAGTTTTGCTTGCTGCCTTTATAATCATGCAAGAAAACCACAGACCTCCCTTCTATACAGTAGCTACACTCAAAACAGCAACACAGGAAGGAGAGATCACAGCCTAGTTTGGCCTCTAAATGACATCTAGAGACTTGTGGAGCAGTTAAGACAGTATGGCCATTCATCACTCAGAGCTTTCCATGCCCTTTGCTCCAGGTGATAGAGACCAACCAACTGGTGGACAGTCACCAGTAGTCACACAGAGTTTTGTCAAAAGAGGCAATAAATACTCTTATGCACCCAAAGGAATACCTCCCTTTCCATGTGTAAATTTCTATAGCTCAAATTAGCTGGCTTGGCATCTGAAATGTATAGCTGGTAAAGCTATAGCTGGCTATTAGCTGCCTAAGCCAGTCTGTAAGGGCTGTTTAAAAAATATCCCCCAACTGCTTCTCCCAGACTGATAAGCAAAAGTCTTTTTTTCAATTAAACACAAAACACGGTTTATTGAGGTGAATAAACTTAGAGATAAAGTAAAATATATGATCTGACTGCGTTTTAACTTTCTCCCTGCCGCTGTGAAATCTCCTCCCACGTCCCTCACCTGTGGTTTGTTGGCTGCTGCCGCCACCACCACCTGTGCTTATACCCCTGAGCCGCATCTCCTTCTCCGGTCACACCCCCCTTTCTCCATAGGTCTCCCTGAGTCTCCCTGCGTCTCCTTTTTCAGTCCTTCTACCACCCACCACTTCCCTTCACTACCTCACAACTGCCACTCTTTCCTTCTCTGCTGCCTTTCTCAGTCTTCCCTTTCACTGTCACCTATCCCCCACTAACTCTCAGTCCTCAGTCCTCTGCAATTGTCATCCATGCCCACTAACTTCTTCACTACTTCCTTTCACTCTCCCTGCTCCTGAATATAAAACCCTTATCTCTCAGGAACCATGGACTGGCTGACGCCCACACCCCCAAGCTAATTCGTTGGCAGTGCCCAAGGCTGGCTGGGGCACAAAGCCCCCATACCAGGCATGCCTGCTGGGTAGAAGGAGCCTGGCAGGGCGTGAGGTTTTCTGTGCTTATATCCCATCTGGGCAGAGGAACCTGGGGTGTATCCCCACTGAGCAGGGCGTGGCTTACAAGGCTTGTGGGGGGGGGGGGCCCGGCAGGGAGCCATTCAGGGCGAGTGCCCAAGGCTTTCCAACTTCAGCCAAAGAAGGGGTCCCCAAATCAATTCTTACACATGTCAAGATAAAGTAACCACAAAGTAGGCTGGGAAAATCCTCCAAATGTCAGGTAATCTAGTAGAGCAACAAAGGCAAATATTTCTTGTTGCAACCCTAAATTGGATGCCATAGAGGTTTTGTGGCAGTAAGGCCCTAAAGGGAACTGAAATGGGTTGTACCTCC
This sequence comes from Dromiciops gliroides, assembly GCF_019393635.1. Taxonomy (NCBI): domain Eukaryota; kingdom Metazoa; phylum Chordata; class Mammalia; order Microbiotheria; family Microbiotheriidae; genus Dromiciops; species Dromiciops gliroides. The sequence continues at coordinate 219,925,812 of NC_057864.1, read as the reverse complement.
TCTTTAAAAACAGTATTTATGTATAATACATGATATTAATATGTTACCTTTAAAGTAATGCCTGAAGAAGGTATCAAGTCCAGGAGAAGCCCAAGCAGGAAGCCAAGACAGGAATGGTGGATTTATCTCTGTGGATCATCATGGTGATCAGCAGTACATTTTCTGTATATTTTTTTTTGGCTGGGCAATGGGGGTCAAGTGACTTGCCCAGGGTCACACAGCTAGTAAGTGTCAAGTGTCTGAAGCCAGATTTGAACTCAGGTCCTCCTGAATCCAGGGCTGGTGCTTTATCCACTGCGCCACCTAGCTGCCCCAGCAATGCATTTTCATGGTATTATTGGTGGGGCTCATGCCACTGTCTTAGTCACTTGCTACTGTGTCTGAGGGAGGGGTCTAGTAATGGATCCAGCTTCTTTTCCTGGCATTTAAAAAAGCCTTCAAGCCTGGAAGCCCTGATGTACTTTTGTCTCACTCAGTACCTTCCTTTGGCTTTCAAGACACAAGCATCTGGACCAAAAAACAAAAGCTCTGATTGCTCAGGGTGATTTCCCTTCTCTCCTTTCCAAGTCTTTACTTTCCAATTAGTTTTGCTAAGCCAGAAGTGCTTCAAGTATGTCTCTCATTTAAGAACGAGCCCACCTAAATCAGAGATGCTCATCCTCTAGGGTAGTTGCAGGTCTGTGAACTTGCAAACCACAGACACTGCAGGGCCAGGGTTTTTAAACCCTGTGGTCTTTAAATATATCTAAATGTATCTGTATGTATGTATATGTATAATTATATTATGCTACAAATGTTTTATTTTATATATAATCTTCCTGAATTTTAGTTTATAGCAATTAAAAACATTCTGGGAAGAGGTCCCTATCATCAGACTACCAAAGGGTCTAGGACACAAAAAAGGTTACACTGTGTCAATGGAGGGAGTCCCAACAACAAAAAATTCCAGATCCTTGAAGTACAGGATTAAGTCTCTCCCTTTTCCAAGCAATTTATTACATAGCTGCCAAACTGATTTTCTGAAAGTCCAGGTTTGACCACATAACTCTCCTCAGTAAATTCCAGTGGCTCCTTGGATCTCTTTAGGATTCAATATTATTAACTTCTCTGTCTGGCACTGAAAGCCCTTCACAGTCTGACCCTAATTTACTTTCCAGCCTCATTGAGCATCAGTTTTCTTCACAAATTGTAGACCAGCCAAACTGAACTCCTTGCTGTTCTTCATATGCAGAAGCCCATCTCTGCACTGCCTGTCCTCCCTCCTTGCCCCTTTAGTGTCTTGCAAGGCCTAGACACTCAGCTGCCACCTCCTATGAAGGAGGCCTTTCCCCGAGTCCCCATGTGGAGGCAGCTGGGGAACTCATGATGAGGCACTCTGGGCAGGAATCAGTCCCTGCTATAGGTACACAAGTATATGCTGCCCCCAAACAAACTACAAACTCCTTGAAGGCAGAGACTGTTGTCACTTTTGTCTTTTTATGCCTAGCATAGTGAGTAGGTACTTAAGAAATGCTTGTTGGGGCGGCTAGGTGGCGCAGTGGATAAAGCACCAGCCCTGGATTCAGGAGTATCTGACTTCAAATCCGGCCTCAGACACTTAACACTTACTAGCTGTGTGACCCTGGGCAAGTCACTTAACCCCCATTGCCCGGCAAAAAAAAAAAAAAAAAAATCCTTGTTGACTGGCAACATTTTAATATGAAAATAGACAAATTTCCTCTACTGTGCTTCACAATATCTCTCACCTTAATTCTGGGGTTATCCAGGCCAGGCCAGTATTTAAAAAAAAAAATTATCAATGTTTAAACTCTAGGCACTGGGGCTTCCAAGACAAAAAGATTAAACAATCCCTGCTCTTGAGTTTATATCCTGTGAGAAATATGTAACTGTATAAATCAATTTAAAATATATACAACTTAGGGGGCAGCTAGGTGGGGGCAGCTAGGTGGCGCCAGGAGGACCTGAGTTCAAATCCAGCCTCAGACACTTGACACTTAACTAGCTGTGTGACCCTGGGCAAGTCACTTAACCCTCATTGCCCTGCCCTAAATAAATAAATAAACAAACAAACAAATAAATAAATAAATAACAACTTAAATACAAAATGATTTGAGGAAAGAGACCAAATAATGTGAAATCAGTCTGGAAAAATAGGTAGCAGCCAGATTGTGAAAGGCTTTCAATGCTAACCAGAACAGGCAGGAAATGAGATAAGAGGTGACTATTTCTACAGTATCATCTGGCCCAGGTAATTTAGAAAATGCCAGCACCCTGCCTTGCACCTGGGGTAAGTGCTTAATAAATTCTTGTTGAATTGGATAGTCTCTCAGGTAGCTTCCAGACTGAAAATTCCTTGACTTTATAGTTCTTCATGAGAGCCAGGATCATACAGATAGCTAGTGAAGCAAGGATTAGAGCCTAGGTTTCTAGCTCCCTATGTTCACAATGAGTCTAAAGCATGAGAAGAAAACAGCTGTACCTTCTGAATCTTCACAGATAAAATAACATTCATAATATTTTAGAATTGAGCGCATTTTGTAGAATTCAGGCACTGAATGTAGTAACTCAGATAACCAAGATATTTGGTTAATCAAAACTGAATTCAAGGGCAGCTAGATGGCACAGTGGATAGAGCACCAGCCCTGGAGTCAGGAGTACCTGAGTTCAAATCCGGCCTCAGACACTTAACACGTACTAGCTGTGTGACCCTGGGCAAGTCACTTAACCCCAATTGCCTCACTAAAAAAAAAACAAACTGAATTCAAAATGTTTAGAGATTGGAAATGATAACAGTTAGCCTGACCTTTTTCCAAGGTCAATCTTTAGCATCCAAAGCTTCTCCCTCAAGCTATAGCTCTGCTCACTTGGCTAGGAGGAGGAGGTGGTGGTTGGTATTAATATTACTGTCCTTATCTGGTAGCTTAGACTTCAGAAAGATTTCACCTATACCACAATGTAAGGTGTTGTTGCCAGCATGTCCTGTGTGAATGGATACTACCTAATAAAGGTGAAATTTGAGGCAGAAACAATTTCAGACACAAAGAGAAATTGCCCCTTTTGTACATTTCAATAGATCATTTCACTCATCTTATCTAGAATGAATGACCTATATTGTGTGTGTGTGTGTGAGAGAGAGAGAGAGAGAGAGAGAGAGAGAGAGAGAGAGAGAGAGAGAGAAAGACAAACCAACAGACTGAGAGAAAGAAAGATAGACAGAGACAGAGAAGGAAAGGCTACAGAATTTCTTCCAAGGCATACTTCCTACTTGACTACCTACATGACTTTCAGATATACCAAATAAGTTTTCCCTAACTAGAACTTCATTCTTTTAGGATCCTGGCAACCACAGTAAAAGAGGCAGAGACTTATTAGCCACCATCAGCTTCACATTCAGGAGAGGCTCCCAGGTTTCCCAAGGAAAGCACTTGAGGGCAAGAGACTATTTCAGTTATCTTTTCTTTTCTTTTCTTTTTTGCTCAGGACAATGAGGGTTAAATGACTTGCCCAGGGTCACAACAGCTAGTAAGTGCCAAGTGTCTGAGTCCAGATTTGAACTCAGGACCTCCTGAATCCAGGGCCAGTGCTTTATCCACTCCACCACCTAGCTGCCCCCATCTTTTTTTTTTTTTTTTTTAATTTTTGCATGTTCCCATGTGTGGTGTGGTGTATGTATATGTATGCAGGTTAATGAGAGTTCAGATACTTCTCTGTTAATGAGTTTAAATAATTCTATCAAAGAGTAAATGATCACTCCACAAGCCTTTCTGGAACCATTCTCTTTTCCTGATCTCACACTCAGCTCATTTAAACTAAAATCCATCCTTCCCCTCTGAAGCTAGCTGTCTTTTCTAAAGAGAAATCATTTCAGGCAAGGGCTCCACTTTCTGCCAGAATTGAAGGAACAGGGGGGCAGCTAGATGGCTCGGTGGATAAAGCACTGGCCCTGGATTCAGGGGGACCCTCATGAGTTCAAATCCGACCTCAAACACTTGACCCTGGGTAAATCACTTAATCCTCACTGCCTGGCCAAAAACAAACAAACAAACAAACAAATAGAATTGAAGGAACAAATTCTTAGGAACAAAGGATTTAGAGTGGAGCATTTCAGTCATCAATGAGTCCATACCAAAGATAGTAACTAGCAAAGTCAGAATTTGAATCATAGTCTTTTGACCAAGACACATCCAGTGTTGTTCTCCTTGTACTATGTCTCCTTTCTTGAAGCCACCAAATTTTAAAGTACCATTTTTACTGGAAATTTTTTTTAAATAGTTTACATACTTCCTGCCTTTTTAAAGGGTAGATACTGAACATAATTTAACCTTTTCCTGATGACTCAGGCTCATCATCATGAAAATATAATTACAAAAATTATACTGTACTGTAATCAAATGATGTTCCCACAGGCTATTGCAGTAGTTGGGACGGTCTGCTCTTCAACTGACTTCCCACTTAGACTTGGGTGTGTGTGTGTGTGTGTGTGTGTGTGTGTGTGTGTGTGTGTGTGTGTGTGTTTTTAGGCTGTCAGCAAGCACTTCTTGCTGCTTGTCAGTCTGACTGCCTCTTGCAGACTTCCCCCCATTCTTTCTAATTTATGGTCTCAAATCTTCTGCAGACTGAAAAACCAGTTAAGCAGGCTAGTTAAAACTATATTTAAAAGCAAGAGCAAATGGGGTCTGAAAGGAGTTCTCCTTAAGATGAAATAAAATGCAATGAGCCTTAATATACAGACTTTGTGGCATGTTTTGATTTTGCTCAAGAGTCTTTTTTGCTTAGAGTTCTTTTCTGAGTTCTAGATATTTAAGATCACTGGGGGGGAGCTAGGTGGCACAGTGAATAAAGCACCAGCCCTGGATTCAGGAGGACCTGAGTTCAAGTCTGGCTTCAGACACTTGACACTTACTAGCTGTGTGACCCTGGGCAAGTCACTTAACCCTCGTTGCCCCCAAAAAAAAAGATTACTGGAAAACTACTTCCAGATAAGTGATATTACTTCAAAATTTTGTCATTTTCTAATTGTTTCATATATGTGAGGCTTGTTTCTCCAACATTATAAGCTCCTCCAAGGTCAGAACCAACTATGTTGCATTTTTTTTAAACAACCATTTTGCAAAATAAATACTCAATAAATCACTGCTACACTGAGATAATAGATTAAATGGACTGATGCAAATGAGCTACCTTAAACTATGACAAGCATTAAGTGTTTTTGAAGATGATTTGCATCACCTCATTTTCTTCCAAACTGACATTTTCTGCTGACCAATCTTTCCAAATAACTCTAGATCAGCTATAGCCATGATCACCTTATGAATAAGTGGGAATTTTTGCCAACACTCCTCTCATCATTGTTCTTGTAACTCAGGTCTGCTTTTATTCCGTAAGTCTTATAGACCTAGTTGGCATTAAAAAGAGACTACTGAGATATGGAGCCTCTAGAGCCTTGTGGGGACCTCTGCCAGCTGACTTATATCCCACCTCCCCAAACAGAATGCCTCATCACCTCACCACAATAAAAGCTCCCTAAACAGATGGTGACCAAATAGTGATGCCCTCACAATGGGAAAACAAAACAAAACAAAACAAAAACCTGGAAAAGAATTGTGCCAATGAGGAATAAACCACAAAGGGAAAATAGGTAGGGGTTTCTCTTGCCAAATGACCAAAGGTAGTGGAAATAAATGCTCTCATTTTCAGCGGCAGCTCCACATTCTTCTCTGGCCTGCTATGTCAGCCTGTTGCCATAGGAACAACAGTGTTCTGATGCTATGACAGCAGGGCAGGGGGTGAAATCAGGGGCACAGACATGCTGGCCAAGGGGAAAACGTCCAATCAGAATGCTCATGGACCTCCAATAAGAAAAGAGCTAAATTTTTAGCAGATGAGCAGAGAGAGAAAATGGATCACAAGATTCTTAAAAAGACCAAAAAAAACCCGATCCTAGCCAACATATAGATCCTTACAAAGGCAACCACAGTGCTAGAGGTTTCCCTAACCTAACACCATCATGATTAATTACATCACTGGCACAAAGGGTGTGCAGGAGCCAGATTTTTTCAGTATAAGCATTTACACCTCAGAAGGCTACAAACGACAGCTTGACTTATTGTTTAGTTGCTTATTTAGATTTATAAAGGATTAATAATGCAAATTCAATTTAAAAGTGTATTGTGAATACACATCTATCCCTCATAGCCATGGTTGTAGAACATTTGGTATCTTGACTTCACAGGACTGTCATTTTGCTAAAGAGCCAGGTATGATGGTCACTGACTTCTTTCTCTTCCATTATAAAAATGAAAATCTATTCCTATTTTTAAACATCTTCCTACATAAAAAGTTTTTAAAAACCCTAAATATTTGGTGTGAAAGGGGTCAAATGATGACCAGGGTAATGGTACACCAACATGCTTTTGTGGCTATTTTAGAAATTTGTGTTGTTTTCCTGATTAAAACATCTCCTCTCATCACCAGCCTTCACATCATAGAAATCTCTCACAAGTCTTAAGTCTGGGTGTGATTGATTCTCTTCAACCAATCCCAACATACTTGTTATGTGGTATCATATCATTTTATTTAATCCAATGGTTAGAAGTATCTTACTCTTTCTTGTTTGGTTAATTAGGTTTGACTTAGTTTAGTGGCCTTTCATTGATTAACTTTTTAGATGTTCTCATTTGATAAAGGTATCAGGGTGCTATTAATTACTTCATTTGGGCTAATGGTGATTGATTGGATCCACTCTTCCCCCCCCCCCCCCAACAATCTTTACACAAACTATCCTTAACTTCAGTGAAGTTATATTCAGGATAGGATACATAACAAAATAAGTAAATATTCCTATTCCCTTTTGTAAAAGGGAGATTAGAAATCCTGGCCTTTTGAAATGACAGCTACTCAATTTTATACAGCTTAAGAGATTTCCTTAGCGCACTTCTGATTCTGAGACTGAAGGGCTTTGGGGGAAGTCCTTAAATTGGTCTAAATCTGAGCCCTGATACTTCAGTGACCATGACTAAGCCACTTAATTTTAGCCTCAGTCTCTTTATCTGTAAAATAGGGCTAACACATTACTTTATAAAACTGGACTATTTGAGAAAAGTATTTTGTAAACTACAAAGCACTATAAAAATGTGAACTATTATTAAAATAGGAAGGGCATCACATTAATTACATCAAATAGAGAACTGTTTGAGAAAAGTGCTTTGTAAACCATAAAATCCTATAAAAATGTGAGCTATTGTTAAAATAGGAAAGGCATCCCATTCATTACTTCCTCTCACTTTCAGCCAAAGGCAGCTCTAGACATAATAAAACTTCTAAGAGTGATAGAAATGCCCATTATTATTAGAGAAAGGCCCAGAAGAAATGACAGCTTGGCTTTATTTAGTGGGTTGGACTCTCAGTGAGAAGACATTCTTTATACACATTATATATTCCATGACACTGTTCAGATTTCTCATGCCTAAGTCCAAAACTCATTTCAGATTTTAAGACCATTAGTCATCAACAATCTTTCTTTGTGGTTAAAAATTCAACTTTTAATCATTTAAAACCTAAAATCTCTAACTCTGTCTTCTGTACCTAAATACAGGATGATCACTCAATTATGGTCATAATTTTGGATGAAAGGTATACAACTCTTCCTTTGATTTTCTATATTCCTCTAAAGTGATAAGGCAAGGGGGCAGCTAGATGGCGCAGTGGATAAAGCACTGGCCCTGGATTCAGGAGGACCTGAATTCAAATCCGGCCTCAGACATTTGACACTAGCTGTGTGACCCTGGGCAAGTCACTTAACCCTCACAGCCCCACCAAAAAAAAAAAAAAAGTGATAAGGCCAAGAGAAAGGCAGAGTGCTCCACTATTTAATATAACACTGTCAATTGTCCTTTGTTCCCCCTAATAGAATGGAGGGGCATGGATAATCCAGTAGAGCAGACCATCAAAATAAAGTTCATTTAGCTTTGAAACCTTTTTAACATCCCCACCCCACCCCATCTCGAGCAGATACCTTTTTAAGTGTGTGTAGCTTAGGGGCAGCTAGATGGCGCACTGGCCCTAGAGTCAGGAGTACCTGAGTTCAAATCAGGCCTCAGACAGACACTTAACACTTACTAGCTGTGTGACCCTGGGCAAGTCACTTAACCCCAATTGCCTCACTAAAAAAAAAGTGTGTGTGTAGCTTAGGTTGTTTGTTTGTTTTTTGCTGGGCAATGGGGGTTAAATGACTTGCCCGGGGTCACACAGCTAGTAAGTGTCTAGTGTCTGAGGCCAGATTTGAACTCAGGTACTCCTGAATCCAGGGCCAGTGCTTTATCCACTTCGCCACCTAGCTGCCCCTAGGTTGTTAACATAATGCTGCATTCCCTGAGGATATACACACTGTAATGGAGGAAAGACATTTTAGAAGTATGTACAATGGTAGGGCAAAGTAAAACCTAGTAATGAACATTATCCAAGGATAACATGGCTAACTGAAAGTTTTGGTCTAGATCTGTTATTCCACTGGTGTGTGGAATAACAACAAAAAACAACAAAACTCTGTTACTGGGGAAATGGGGTACAGGGTTGGGTTAGGGGTTGGGGTTCTTAGGAATTCCTCTTTAAAGAATTACACCCTTTTGTACACAAAAGCAGTTAGAATAAGATGGTAGTTTATTTAGAGGCAAAGGAAGGGAAGGGAGGAGGGAAGGAAAACCATGAAAGAAATCCTTGGACTTCTCATGGGGAGATAGTTATGGAACAAAGCACATGGCTCTGAGGTACCTATCTCCTTAAGCAGGAGACCGGCGGGTACCTTTATTGGGGACTGATGGGGGTGTGACCACCTGCCTGGGAAAATTCCTTTAGTGAGGGAGGACCATCCCCAACTGGTGGTAGCTTGAGGAATTGAGTGAGGGGTGGCTATGAATCTCTCAAACCATCTCTCTCTCTTCAGGATACAAAGGCAGCAGCCACACCCAAAGTTATCTCCCCAGGGGTAAGGGAGACCAGAATGAAGGGTGGAGGTCCCAAAGCTAGCTCAGTCCAAACTGGTTCCGCTTATCTCTCTAGGCTTATGTGTCCTCTGCTTTAGCTTCTCAAGGAGAAGATTCCTTGATGTGCCCCAGAGAATTTCTGGGGTGCTCTGTACCCCATGACAACTCCCTCCACTGATATATATATATATATATATATAGTTTCCCCCAACACAAAGTAAACTCTTTGAGAGTGGGTTATCCCCACACAGGGCCTAAGTAGACACTTTTAAAACGTTTGCACTTTGATTTTGAGGCAGACCAGCAACTCTAAAAAATTATAGGGGCAGCTAGGCGGCACAGTGGATAAAGCACTGGCCCTGGATTCAGGAGGACCTGAGTTCAAATCAGGCCTCAGACACTTAACACTTACTAGCTGTGGTGACCCTGGGCAAGTCACTTAACCCCCACTGCCCCACCCCCCAAAAAAATTATAACCTGGGGCAGCTAGGTAGTACAGTGGATAGAGCACTGGCCCTGGATTCAGGAGGACCTGAGTTCAAATCAGGCCTCAGACACTTAACATTTAGTAGCTGTGGTGACCCTGGGCAAGTCATTTAACCCCAACTGCCTCACAAAAACAAAACAAAACAAAACAAAATTACAACCTTAGAGAATTTCCTGGGACACTGAAATGTGAAGTTACTTCTTTTCTTAGTCACAACAGCCAGTATGTGAATGAATGAATGAATAAATAGCAGTTAAGTACTATTTGCCAAGCACCATAGTAAGTCCTAAGAGTACAAACATAAAATGAGGTATTCCTTATCCTTAAAAGCTTATATTTAAAAATGGGGGAGGCATGACCGGTAGACAAGGAAAGGTGTTCTGGGCTGGAAAGTCACAAAAATTGAAATCAGAAGGCAAGTTTGCCATGTCCTTTCCAGAAACAATGGTTGTATTGATTGGATAAACAGTTTTCAGAGCAAAATGTGGGAAGTACGGGAGAGATGACCCTTGCAGTGAAGAAAGGCAGAAAATGGCTGGGCAAAGATGAGGGTTCATGTACCAGGCAATGTAGGGCAGAGTAACTTAGCTTTCTGGCCTCTGGTGGTCAAGTCCAGAGGGTAGAACTAGAAAAGCAACAGTAAAAAAAAAGCAACAGCAACAGTGATTGGCAGGATAGAAAATGGTTAAGATGGAAAAGTTCATCATATAGAGTATAAATAATAATAGCTGGAATTTTATAGCACTTCAAAGACATTATTTCATTTAATTTTCACAAAGGTCTTATGAATTGTAGAAAAGGGAACACACATTTATGAAGCACAACGCCATGTGTCAGGCACTGTGTAAGAGTTTTACAAATTATCTCGCTTGAGCAAGGTAATGCATTTTAGATGAGGAAACTGAGGCTCAGAGACTTACCCGAACCCCTCCCCTCTGAGGGTGGAGGAGAACAGTAAAATGACTAAAGAATTACTCCTGAAAGGAAGGAGTTGAGAAAGTATGACTTCACCCATAGGAGGGTGGGAGGCATAAAGAGGGAGTAGCCAGTTCCACTAAATTCTAATCCTGACCATGTCATGTCTATGTCCCTCATTTCTCAGGCCTTAGCTATTCACCAGCCTACAGGCTCTAGAGCAAGATTAGATGACGTCTTGAGGTTCCAATTCCACTCATTCATTATTCAACCAGAATTCATAAGGTTGCAGAGGTATAACTGGTCAAGATTCTTTCCTTTCCACTTTTTCCCCCAGTCACATTGGCAAGTTACTGTTAAGTATGAGACAGACAATCCAGTAAGAAAAGCAAGCCTCTGTCGTAAACATAGAGATGTAAACTTTCCTTCCATACTTCTGCCCCTTTACAATATAACACTGTAAACTCCTTAAGGACAAGGACTATCTTGTCTTTGTCATCATATTCCAGGATGTAGCACAGTACTTGGAGCAGAGGTGGTGACTGTTGACCTGGGTACCACGATCACTTGACTCACTGTGGTCCTCTCAAGGGAAAAAGAAAACTGGTGAGTAGAAACCTTGTCTCAAAATGACTTTCCTTCCAGGTTCTCTGAACAATCCTCTCTCCAAAGTTCCTTCCCTAGCTTCCAGTCACCAAAACCATCAAGCACTGGAATAAAGCCAAGAACTTGAAGAATAGGCCAGTCCAGTCTTGCAAATAACTGCTTTCCCGGAGTATGTCTATTTATACCAAGCAAGTACTACCTGTAAACTGGGGATGGGTGGGGAGTGGAGAATAGCTGTATTTTGGGGGGCACTAAAAGCCATCTTTTTATTTCCTATCTTCTACTTTACCTCCCCCTACCCTCCTATAATAATATCTTGGTAATATATAATAGTCTTTAAATTTTTTAAGTACTTTCATCATAAAAGGAGCATAATAGAATAGCAAGACCACTGGATTTGGAGTCAAAGGGACTTTCCTGCTTACCACTTGAATGACCTTGACTCTAAACCCAATGCTCCTAAACTGACCACTGCAATAAGCAATTGTCCCCAGAGTTAAGTAAATCTCACAGGGTACAACTTAAGGAATCTTGCCATTGAGAAGTGGATCTTAGACCCAAATTACCTTCAGTTCATCCCCAGCAACCCCTCCCCCATGTCTCCATACTCTGCCCTCATTTTTAAACAGAGGGTGATCACCCATCCTTTCTCTTATTTTTAGAGGAAAGGTTCAGTTTCCATCTGCCCTCTGTCCATCCATGACCCTCTCAGCTGCAAAGCATTCTAAATTACAGTGTGAAGAAAGCTTCTCTCATATGTTCAGAAGCCCTCACCAAGCCCAGCCATAAAGGAGAAGCAAGTCACCTGTGTGGGATGGCTTTGCTAACATTTAATTCCATACCAGGCCCCTGTAATAGATCTCTGAACCACTCTATCTTTGAGTCACACAGGCTACCTGGAACAAGTGTTTATGACCTGAGGATGATAAATTGGAACTTTCTGGACAGGGAAAAAGTAAAATTGCTCAGCCTTGCTCTTGCTTCCAGACCCAATCAAATGATCAAATAAAACATAAAATGTAACTAAATGCTGCTTCTTAGAACTTCCTGGTTGGAATTCTCATGAAGCACACCACTGGAATCCAAGAAAAGCCCCTATCTGACACAGCCCAACAAAACAGGCAGTACAGTCCAGGGAATAAGTATGGAAGTCCTCCATATGCATCAGGCTTGGTACCATTAACTGACTCTCCCCAGAAGCCTCACTTTTCACATTTGTAAAACAGAAATTTTTTCCAATGCTAATTAACTGGGTAGTACATGGTATTGCTGTGATCATGGTTATGATCAAGCCAGATAGCTTCATTCTGTTGCATGCATGCCCACTCTTCCTTTAATTCCACTCAGCTGTTTGAAAAATATATGCTTTTGCTTAGAAAAGGGAACTAAGAAAGAGGCTATAAACAGACTGGTGTCCACACCTTATCCCTATTTAAAAATATTTCACAGTACATGCCCTAATGATAGTGGGGTTTTACTCCATGAAGAATGGCAGGGTTTTCCCTCATGAATGTTCCAAGAGATGAAGAAGATCCATGCAGTCACTTCCACTTAGCTGTATGGAAGAAAGGCACTTGGAAAAAAAATCCTTTTTAAGGTAAAGACTGACAGATTGTCAGAGAACTGTACTATCTCCAGAGTTCTTACACCAATTCCCTGGATGACTTCCTGACGCTGTACCACCTATATTCTCTTTCTCCTCTAATGCTTCTTCTTTTCCTGCCAGTGCCACTCAGGACTGAAACTCTTTCCTCTGTATCCTCATTACATTTTACTTGTACCTCAAATGTACTTTCATGTTCTACTTTGCATTATATTACTTATAGATTTGTCCTTAAGCTCCGCTAGGGCCAAGGACCTCATCACTTGGCTTTCAGCACTTAGCAATATCACCTTGCATACAGTATGTGCTTAATAAATGTGGGGGTCTTTTTATACCTCCCTAAACTTTATGTCCAATCCTACATGGTACTTCACTAGCTCTAAATAAATAACAATGCACTTGTCCCCAAAGGAAGCTCTTCGATCTTATATGCCTTTCATTCCAAATGAAATTCAATATCCAGAGCTCACAACTTAAATATATCCAAATGATGTTTATTTGGTTAAAATCGGGCCTCAGACACTTACTAGCAGAGTGACCCTTGGCAAGTCACAACCCCCATTCCCTCCCAAAATCAAAACCAAAACCAAACAAAAAAACCCAAATAATTTTGGTTGCAATGCTCATCTATCATCAATGAGATCTGCCTAGCAACACCTGAAATTCAAAAGGGAGAGAATGGGCATACAGGTATACATACAAACATCCTCCAATACAGGGGTTCTTATTCTGGGGTTTGTGAACTTGTTTAATGTTTTGCTAACTATACTTCAATATAATTGGATTCCTTTGCAATCCCATTTTATGCGTTTGAAAATGTTATTCTGAGAAGTGGTTCTAGGCTTCACACTGCCAAAGAAGTCAATGACACAAAAATGGGTTAAGAATCTTGATAAGGACATCTCTAGTTAGCAGAAAAGCCCAAAGTATATTGGATCCTTACCATAAAAAGAAGTGGCTGAGTTATTGTAACTCTAAGTAAGTTACACATAGCTTGGGAAACGCAGAGCCAGAATTCAAACTTCAGGTGTTCTGACTCCAAATCCAGGTGCCTTCACAATATAGCAGACTGCCTTTGTTTACAACTATGTAAAAACTTATACATGCCCATTAACAAAGATCACAAGGGAATTTGGGCCAATGTTGAACAGAATTTAATATTCATTAGGTTTTCAGGGCAGCTAGGTGGCGCAGTGGATAGAGCGCTGGACCTGGAGTCAGGAGAACCTGAATTCAAATTCGGCCTCAGACACTTAACCCTCACTGCCCAAACAAACAAATCAAAACAAAACAAAAAGAAGTAGTAAAAAAAATATATATTCATTTGGTTTTCAACTTTGGATACTTTAAAAAATTATAAAAATAAATGCACGCTACACTGATATTTAAAATATGATTCCACTTTTAAAAAAATAAGACAAGATCCTTGCCCTCATGGAGCTCATGGGAGGCAATATAGCATAATGGAAAGAGTATAGTCAGAAGACTCAGGTTCAAATCCTGCCTCTGACACTCCCTAGCTCTGTGACTGTCAACAAGTCATGATTTCTCAAAACCACAATTTCTTCATCTGTCAAATGGGAATAATAATAATTCTATTGCCTAATATTCAAGTTATTGTGAAGAAAATGCTTTGCAAACCTTAAAGTGATGTACTAATGTCAAATGAACAAGTATTTATTAAACATCTACTATGTACTAGACATTGTGCCGAGATATAGTTGGAAAGGAGGCAGCTAGATGGCTCAGTGGATAGAGCACTGGGCCTAGAGTCAGGAAGGCTTAAGTTCAAATCCAGCCTGAGACATTTACTAGCTGTGTGACCCTGGGCATGTCACTTAATCCTGTTTGTCTCATGTTTGTCATCTGTAAAATGAGCTGGAGAAGAAAATAGCAAACCAGTCCAGAATCTTTGCCAAAAAAACCCTAAATGGGGGGACAGCTAGGTGGCACAGTGGATAAAGCACTGGCCCTGGATTCAGGAGGACCTGAGCTCAAATCCAGCCTCAGACACTTGACACTTACTAGCTGTGTGACCTTGGGCAAGTCACTTAAACCTCATTACCAAAACAAACAAAAAAAAGAAAACCCCAAATAGGGTCACAAAGAGTTCGACATGACTGAAAGGACTCAACAACAAAACAAAATAATTGGAAAGGCAAAATGTGAGTCATTATTGCTAAACTGAAGAGGATTTAATGACCAATTTGTTGTCGTTATTGGTCATTATTATTGTCATTACTGTATCAACACTTCGGACCTCCCAATTTAATCCAATCTCTCATCAGCCTCATTCCTGAAAGGAAGCTTTAGAGAAGACAGTGTTGGAGACTTGGCCAACTCATGTTTCTGATGACCTAGGCTGAGACACTGAGGAAGAATGAAAGTAGAGAGGGCTGAACTATATGAACTATAAAAGGGCCTACTTTAAAAGGGTGCCTCCTCCTTTCAACAAATAAGGCGCACTCTTCCCCTACCATACCTAGAATTGAACGTCTTGGCATGCAATTGTATCACTGGCCTGGCAATTCAACAATCAAAGAGGAAAAGGCTTGAGGATTAGGGAGGAGAAAGAGATCAAAGAAGTAACTGGATTCTCCAGTTCATTCCCAAAGCAGATGAGATATGTGGAGGTACCTTCCCTGAGCTCAGTCCCTTCCTTACCAGCACTGAGTAAACAGGAACCTGTGTCTTAAGATCCATGTGTTTCTCCCAAGTGTCTGGATCTGATTCAGTCCCATGGGATATGATTCACTGGCTCAGTAAATCTTGCTTCTACTTCTTTGGTGGTGGTGGTATAAACTAGAAAGGGCTATGGTTTTGGAATTAGAAGATATGGCTTTGAATCCTGCCTCTGTCATTTAATAACCTGTGTGACTTTGGGTAGATCACTCTCTGAACCTCAGCTGTCTCATCTGTAAAATGAAGAAGTTGGACTAGATAACCTTTCCAGTCTCCTTCAGCTTTAAATCTATAATCCTGTTCCCAGTAAAACTCAGTGGGAAATGGGTATAAGGGAAGGCAGTCCCCTGGACCTCTCCCTTCAAACTCAATACCTCAAGACCTTTCATCCTCTCTAAAAAAATCCTGTTTGGGAAGAATCACCTGCTCTCCTTCAGCTTTAAATCCAAGGGTTCCTAAATTGAGTCATCCACATAATTGTGTCCACATAAACCTGCATTCATCTTGGTCAAACCAAAATTCTGACAAACCTTTGGTCTGACTCACTTTTCCCTTGGGGATGAAGGGTTTTACAAACCTATATGTGTTTGGATATTATTATTACAAAATGAAAACCATGAAACAAAGCAAAACCTGAATTTATTCGTGAGTCCTTCCCACAGGTAGTATTGCACTATAAGCCTAGTAGGAGAGCCAGCTATAATCCAAAGAAGTCAAGTCAGGTGTTTTTATTGTTGTTGTGGGGGATGGGGAGGGGGAAAAGCAGGAGATGTAAGAAAGCATCAACTAAAGTAGGTGTGGAGCAGAGAGGGAGAGAACCCCCAATTTCAGGCCAGGGCAGTTGATAGATACTTCACCTTATGTCTCCTGATCTGACTTAACAAGGAAAAAAAGACTGTGGGAGCAGGAAGGAGGTTAGGAACAGGAGCTTGGGTTGCAGAGTCCTTGGGGGGGGGGGGGGGAGGAAGAAATAAACCCTAGCACAAGCCTAGTGGGCTGGAGAAGCTGACCTTGCTATCTTCTGTTTTGGTTAAACTAAAAAAACCAAGGCTGGGACAGCTAGGTGGTGCAGTGAATAGAGCACCAGTCCTGGATTCAGGAGGACCTGAGTTCAAATCCGACCTCAGACACTTGACACTAGCTGTGTGACCCTAGGCAAGTCACTTAACCCCAATTGCCTCACAAAAAAACAAACCAAACCAAAACAAAACAAAACAAAAAGCCCATGGCTAATCATGACCAAGGGCTTAACGGCCTGTGAAGCTATTTATACATGGTAAGTAGATTGAAATCTACCCTGCTCAGCTTTTTCCTTTCTTTTCTGGCTGCCCCCTGTGTGCCGGCCCCACCATGGATCAGTCCAGCTATCTAAGCTTTTTTCCTCCACTCTTCTTTTTTCCTGACTCCTACCATCTTCTCCTAGGACTCCAGTGAAAGTAAGATAGTCAAAATTATCTCTGAAATCCAAACAGTGCCAGGGTCAAGGGCAGAATTTTCTCCATCCCTCCACTTTCAGTCACCAGAAACTTCAAGAACATTTGTTCAAGTCCCAATGCACACATACAGAAATCGCAGACAAAATGAAGCCCGTTCCACTCCACACAAGCAGAGTCCCACATCTGCTTTGTGGGAGCACTCTGTGCAAGAGTGGCAAAGACTCAGGCCCGTCTTTTCGACCGTGGCTTTCGCTAAGACAACTCCAAGTCTTCGAAATTTAGTCTAAGAGTGCCTCGCATCCTTCAAGAGGAGAGAGCTTTTTCTTTAATTGTGGGGGGGGAAGGGAAGAAAAGAAAAAAGGGGGGGAAAGGAGGGGTGCGGGTAATGAAGGGGGAGGGGAGACCGACTCGGTCAACCCCAAGCGTGGAACCTTCCCACCTGCAAAAGTTTCTTCCTGAGGGAGGCCCTCACCTTCACCTCCTCGGCTCGATTTGGGAGGGGAGGGAAAGAAAACGGGGTGGGGGGGGGGGAGGAAAGCCCTGCTTTGCCTCTTCTCTGTTGTGTCTCCCATTCCCTCCCCCACCCCTACTAGCATCCTAGAGCCCGCCGCCTGCCAAAATCAAATCCATTCCCTGGCTCCTTTTCTGGGGTTGGAGCTGCAGTGGAATTTCGGCGGAATTCTGAGGTTGAGAAGCATCAGAGAAAGGAAAGGGGGAGGGAAGGAGAGAAAGAAAGAGAAGAAGAGATAGAGGGGACCAATCGTACGTCAAACTTACAACCGAGTCTAATGAAACTAACGCTTCTTTGCTCTGGACAGAGGGGTGGGGGGGAGAGGGGGAGTTAAGGGTGGATGCTAGTTTAAACAAGTGGTTTTTATTTGGCCACCACGTGAGATTCCTTCACACCACCCCCCCAAGGGGATTTCATCCGAGTGAGGGGGGGGGTTGAGGGTGGCTTCCAAGTGTTGAATCCAATAGGCGATAAAGAACCGGGGGAAGAAGGGGGGAAGAAGGGAGGTGGCCGAGGAGCCCCGCCGAGAACACTACAGATAGGGAGAGGAGCCGCCTTTTCTTACCTACATCTGCATTGCAAAACGCCTGTTGCGGATGCACCGGGGAGCAGCTACAGGCTTCGCTGAACCGATCCAGCTTCCAGAGGAGCAGGATGGAGAGGGAGAGCAGGAGACTTCTCGCAGTGGCGTTCATGTCTGGGAGTCCTGGGGGGAGGGGGGCGGGGTTGAGGGGGGCGGCGGCGGCGTTGTTAGAGGGAGCTGCCCGGGAGCGCTTCTGCCTCAGCCTCCTCCCGAGGCGCTGCTGTTGTTGCTGCTGTCGCTGCTGCTGCTGCTGCTGCTGCTGCTGCCGCCGCTGCCGCCGCCGCCGCCGCCGCCGCCGCCGCTGCTGCCGCTGCTGCCTCCTCCTTCTCCCAACCTCACTCCCTTTCTCTCCAGCAGAGAGGAAATGGGAGGGGGGCGCTCGGTTTAAGCCCGGCTGCGATGTCCACACGGAGCTCCCAAGGATTGGGGGCTGGGGTTGGGAGAATTGGGGGGGAGGGCGAAGAAAGGAAACCGAATGGAGCCCTGGTGCACACACACCCTCCTTCTCACCTGGCAAACCTCAAGCAGGAGAAAGTTTCTCTCTTCTTTGTTTCTTGGAGAGGTGGGGAGGAGGGAGAAGGGAAAAAAAGTATTTGAAGCAATTCACCAGGAAGTGGAGAAAGAAGAAAAGACGAGGGAAAAAACTGCAGGGCTGTCTTCTCTCAAGCTCCTTCTATGGATGTGTTTGCTTCTGGCTTGTGCTAAGCCTGGCTTTTTTAATGTGCTCAAAGGATTCTCTGCTCCTCCTCTTGGTGGCTCAGGGCCAGTGCAGGCTGCTGGGCTGCTCCCATCAGCCCCTCTCTCTCCTTCCCTCTCCTTCCTTTACCTCCAGCCTCGACTCCTGTTCTCATTTACTCCGGCCACACTCAGGCCTTCCCATAATCAGGGTTTTTTGTGCTCTTTTGTGGTCAGCCTGACGGGGGCTAACTGCCTCTCCAAGAGTCACTGACCACAGCCCTTGAATCCTGATAGAATGGCTGTTTCACACACTACTCATAGCTGTCCAGACTCCTCCAAAGAGCCTCCCTTGACATCCCTCCCCCGATCCTCCCCCCACCCTCCCAACTCTTCTGGAGATAATTCTCCCTAAATGTGATTTGGGAAGCTCCTTTGGGCGGCCTATAGTATGGAGCCCAACAGGCTGACTCAGCAGACAGTTAATCAGATGGCTTATGAGGGTTATTAGGAATGTCCAGAGAGAAACCCTTTTAAGATATAAACAGCATTGGGGCAGCTAGGTGGCGCAGTGGATAAAGCACCGGCCATGGAGTCAGGAGTACCTGAGTTCAAATTTGGCCTCAGACACTTAACACTTACTAGCTGGGTGACCCTGGGCAAGTCACTTAACCCCAACTGCCTCACTAAAAAAAAAATAAAAAATAAAAAAATAAAAAGATATAAACAGCATTGCATATCGACCCTACTCTGTTAGAATGAACAATCAAACAATAAACAGGCATTGAATGTTTGTCGTACACTGGGGATATAAACAGAATAAGGGACTGTCCCCAGCCCCCCAACTTCAGTACAAGAAATCAACCAGTATTAAGCACTTACTGTTTTCCAGGTACTAAGACTGGAGAGACAATGAAGGCCAAAACAGTGCCTGTCCTCAAGGAGCTCACAGTCAAATGGGGGACGACAACGTGTAAACAACTGTACAAACTACAGAATAAATTGGAGACAGTCTCAAAGGGAAAAGGTAATCCCTTAAGGAGAACTGAGAAAGGTTTCTGGCAAAAAAATGTGTTTGAGCTGACTGAGGGAGCTAGGTTAGCAAGGAGGTAGAGAATTCTAGTCCTGGGAAACAGTGAAAATGCTCAGGGGATTGAGTGCTTTACTTAAAATAGAGTTCTTGGAGGGAAATAAGTTATAAGAAGACTAGAGAGGTAGGAAAAGGTCAAGTCGTGAGGTTTTTTAAATGCCAGAGGGGTTTTATGTTTAATCCTGGAGACAATAGAGAGCCATGGGAGTTTATTGAATAGGGGAGTGAGGGTTATACCTGCCCTTCTATACCTTAACCTCATTAACAGGTATGAACCTCTCTCTAATTGGGTCGAAAAGGGAACAATGTGATTAATGGAAAGAATCAGTTATGCCTCTCCTGTCTAAGTATAAAAACAAGCTGGGCTGGGAGTTAGCCAGTCTATTTGGAAGATCTTAGATCAAAAGGCAGCTAGGAGGGGAGGAGAGAGCCTAAAGGAAGTATTTATCCTTCCCTCTCCTAGCTCCCCTACCCCCTTACCCTATTACTTTATTGGAGAGTGCACCAATAGGAAACAATAGATTTAGCTTTGAGTAGAGAGACTTGTGGATGCCAAAGACAGGCACCAGAGTGAGGCAGCTCCAGAGAGTAAGATTCTTCTCAACATAGAGCAGTGCCCACAGTGACTCAAGGAAGTAGACAGTGCTAAGCAGCACGCCTAGTATAGACTGTATATAGCTGGCATTCTTAATTTGGTATTCATTTTTCATGAGGTCTGTAAACATGGGTGGGAAACAAATGGCATCCTTATTTTGACTAACTTCTAACTGAAATTTAGTCATTTCCTTCAGTTATTTACAAACATTCTGAGAAGGGATCCGTAGACTTCACATGGAACAGAAAAGGTTAAGAACCCCTGGTCTAAGGGGAGCCAAATGAGAACTTTACAAAGGGAGACTGTAGACAATATAAAATATTTGAGAGTCTACTTGCCAAGACAAACCCGGGAACTATGTGAACACAAAGCACTTTTCACACAAATAAAGTCAAACAACTGGAAAAATAAAATTACACAAAATCTAAATAACTGGAAACAATAATAATTGCTCATGGGTAGGATACGTTAATGTAATAAAAATGACAATGCAAAGGTAGAAAGAACTTCCAGTCCCAGGAATGGTGAGTTATACTGCTTGACTGAAAGTCTTTCCTCATTAATGTGTACCTCATTAATATTATTACTATATAGTATTGTGTAAGAAGAGTGAAAGGCCAGGAAGAGAACAGATTGTAAAAAGATTTAAATGTCAAACAAAGGAATTTATTTGATCCTAGAGGTAAAGAGCACTAAAATTTATAGAGTTAAGGGGTGACATGGTCAGACCTGTACCTTAGGAAAATAGTTTTGCCAGCTATGTAGAGGACAGATTGTAGTGGGGAGATACTTGAGGCAGGAAGTCCAATTAATAAGCTAATGCAATTGTACTGGAGAGAAGAAATGAGGACCTAAAATAGGGTTGTGTCTATGAAAAGAGAAAAGACAACAGTTACCAGCTAACTTGATTGGATATATAGAATCAATGAGAATAAGGGGTCAAAATGACACTGAAGTTATAAATTTGGGTGATTTGGAGGATAATGATGCCCTTGACAGGGATAGGAAAGTACAGAAGGGTTTTTTGGAGAAAAGTTGAGTTTTATTTTGGACATATTTAGTTTGCTATTTTTATAGGACATCCAGTTCTAAATGATAAATAGGCAATTGGTGTTGGACTTCAGGAGAGAGATTGGATATATAGAGATATATCTGGTGTTGAGATAAGTATAGAGAAAAAGAACACAGGACAGAGTCTTGGTGGACATCCACAGTTAGCGAGTGTGACATGAAGGTCTGGCAAAGAGAGCTAGAAAAAGAGTAGACAAGTGGGATAACTAAGAGAAAAGCATTATCAAAAACAAGCCAACAACAACAAAAAAAAAACCCAATAAGAATAACCAGGAGAAAGTGGTCAGCAGTGTCAGTTGCTGAAGAGAGGTCAAGAAGAATGAGAATTTAGGAAATATCATTATATCTGACAATTAATCACTGGCAACTTTGGAGAGAGCAGTTTCAGTTGAATGATGAGAGAGGAGACCAGATTGCAGAGTGTTTCTAAGAGAGTGGCTTGGAATATCTAACTTTAGTTTTTTATATGGAAAATAGGGGCATTGCTCTGTGAAGCAGGGAGCCTGTCTTCATTTCTGTAGGACTGTGGTTACCCTCCTTTCCTAGAAGGGTAAGTTACTTCTGGGGAAAAAAATCATCATGAGTATTCTTTTCAATAGTTTTGATATCTAAGTTTCAAGTAAGTTTATCAACTTATCTTAGTTTGAGGTAGAATGCTCAAGGAACAGTCTTGGGGAAAAAAAAAGATGATTTTATTTAAAATATCTATTTGGGGGGCAGCTAGGTGGCGCAGTGGATAGAGCACCAGCCCTGGAGTCAGAAGGACCTGAGTTCAAATCTGGCCTCAGACACTTACCACTTACTAGCTGTGTGATCCTAGGCAAGTCACTTAACCCCAATTGCCTCACCAAAAAATAAAATAAAATAAAATATCTATTTGGCTATGTGTATATATACACATATACAATGTGGGTACACACATATGTAGACATGGACATAGACATAGACATATGCAATTAGTATGGGACTAACAGGTCAAGTTGGTTGAGAAAAGATAAGACTTTTACTTCTTTTTTTTTGCATCCCCTAAATTAAGTTCATCATTTACTGGACTATCCAGGACTACATTTTGCAGGTAGAAGGTGTTTTCTTTTTAAGAATGTTTTGCTGAGCACTTTGGGTTACCTCTCCACCCCCCCAACCCCACCCCCAAAAACATAGAAGTAAAAAACATATATATACATAAACTTATACATATAAAAAAACTATGCTTTCAGAACTTCCAACATTTTAAATCAATCCTACATAGTTTATTATATGATTTTTCTTGAATTTTTCCTATATTTGTTTTTCATGCCTTATTTTAAAAAAATTGTCATTCCCATGAATGCTACCTTCCTTTTTCCACTGAGCCATCACTTATAAGAAAAAATATTTAAAAAGAAAGAAATCAATTCAGTGTCATATTTGACTCCTCACTGTCTCCTCATATATCCAAACAAGTTAGTTGCTAAAAAGTTCCTTTCTATTGCTATAAAATCTCTCACATATTTTCCCCTTTCTCTACTCACACAGCTACTAGTCTGGTTTATCTTAAAACAAACAAACATCTTGATTCTATCCAACAGTCAGTAAACAAACATTTATTAAGTGCCTACCATGTTCAGGACATTGTGCTAACATGATAGCATGTTATTCTATACCACTACTCTAAGGAGAGGGCAGGTGTACTTTATCACTTATCTGTGTTCTCCATCTTTATTTTTAGATCTTATTTTTATTTACTTACATTTGGGGGGTTTTTTGGTTTGTTTTTGGTGAGGCATTTGGGGTTAAGTGACTTGCCCAGGGTCACACAGCTAGTAAGTGACAAGTGTCTGAGACCAGATTTGAACTCAGATCCTCTTGACTCCAGGGCTGGTGCTCTATCCACTATATCACCTAGCTGCTTCAGATCTTATTCATGATTGAATCTTTTCCTTTCCTTCCCAATGATCTATGCCTTGAGAAAGGAAGGAAGGAAGGAAGGAAGGAAGGAAGGAAGGAAGGAAGGAAGGAAGGAAGGAAGGAAGGAAGGAAGGAAGGAAGGAAGGAAGGAAGGAAGGAAGGAAGGAAGGAAGGAAGGAAAAGAAAAAAAGAAAAAATCAGTTCAGCATAATGAACACATCAACTGAGTCTTAAGATAGTCACAACCCCCACCTCCAATGTCTGCAAAGATGAGAGGGGGATGTATTTGTTCAACTCTTCTCCAGAGCCAAATATGATCATTTTAACTGTCAAATATTGTTTCATTTTGTTGTTGTTATATATTTTTCCCATCTATGTTATTGTATTCATTTTGTAAATTATTTTTCTGGTCCCGTTTACTTCACTCTTTCAATTAACATGTTTCCCCATTTATGGTACCATGCAGATTAGGCTAATTTTACCTTGAAACATAGGTTCTTAACCTGGGATGGCCTGAAATTGTTTAAAAAAATTTTCCTAACTATTTAAACATGATTGGTTTCCTTTGTAATCATATATATTTAAAAATTTTGTTCTGAGAAGGGGTTCATAGGATTCCCCAGACTTCCAAAGGGGCCTATGACATGCACAAAAATGGTTAATAGCTCCTGCCTTAAAAGGTATTAAAATTATCCTTGAGTTTGTTTTTGTTTTTGTTTTGGGCAGAGCAATGAAGGTTAAGTGACTTGACCAGGGTCACACAGCTAGTGTCAAGTATCTGAGGTTGGATTTGAACTCAGGTCTTCCTGAATCTAGAGCTGGTGTTTTATCCACTTCACCACCTAGCTGCCCCCTATTCTTGAGTTTTAATTGGCTCAGGAGATTAAGACTCAGGCCATTGAAATAGCTTTCCAGTAGCCCAAGTGCAAAAGCCAGCCCTGGAGAATGTAGGAATTGCTTTTCCTTCTTGCTTTTGACCAGCACCCCAGCACAGCCAACACAGAGGGACAGAAGCTGCATTAAATGGAAATGTTTTTATATTCTTAATGAATATTCTTTCCTTTCTGTAGCTAATTAAACCTCCTTTTGTTAACTGTTAAAATGATCTACAAGTATATAATTTCATTCCAACCCTAAAACTGAAGCACCAGCCTAACTTGATAATATCCTTCTCAAATTCTCCTTAGGATCATAGATTTAGAGCTAGAAGGACTGTGACGGTCATTTAGCCCAAGTCCCCAATTTTACAGAAGAGGATACTGAGACCTAGAAAGATTAAGTGACTTGACCAAGTTCAGACAGGTAGTAAGCATCAGAGGAAATCTAGTTCATTTTACTCAAAACTCAGTACTCCTTTTAACTTTACCAAGATACTCTTCATATGCATTTTGTCTTTTGGTACTATTCCGTTACATTTCATTATAATTTATTTAGTTGTTCCCCAGTTTATGGTACCAACTTTGTTTCTAGTTTTTTGCTACCTCAAAAAGTACTGCTGTAAATATTTTGGTATTTGTGGTATTTTTTAAAATAAGTTTTTATTAATATCTTCTGTTATAACATCAACTAAATTTCAAAATCCAACCTTTCTTCCCCTAGCCATCCTTCACCACCACCACCACCACCACCACAACAGCAACAACAAAACCGGTTCAGAAAATTGATCAACACATGAAAAGTCGGACACTGAAAACAGTAGTCTATACTGTAAAGAATTAATTGTGATTTGAAGTTTTTATGACCCCATCTTTTGGCTAGAATTAAAAAAGCTCCCGCACATGCACTGGCTGGGGCTCAGGTGCTACACTTCCACACCTGCATGGTGCTCTACCCACTGGCTGTAGCCGTCGCCATGGCGCTGGTAGCTCATGTCATCATCTGGCACTGATGCCTACATGGGCCTGGCAAAATTATAATGACTGGAAGCCCAGTGAGGGCAGTCATGTGACTGTCAATCAGGGCTGCCAGCCAATTAGCTTGGGGCTGTGTGTGGACAGCCCAGGGTTTGCTGGGAAGGAGAAGGGAGGAGATTTGCCATTCTGGCGTATGAGCTGGATAGAGATGGGACGCAGCTGTGTGTTCTGCTGAGCCCCGGGTGGTGGTATGATAGTAGGTCATATAATTTTCCTTTCCCCATTCCCTTTTTGCCCTTGTCCTTAATTCTACTAATCTTACTTGTGTTTTAAATTTGTTCTTGTTAAGAAACCCTGTTCTGTTTTTGAAAGAGGCTGTTAATCTCCTTCCTTGCCCCAATATTGTGGCGAGCCATCTAATTAACACTCCCCAATTAAAATTTGGCCCCTACAATACTCATAGTCTCCCACCTCTGCAAAGGAAACAGGGAGGTGCCTTTTCACAAAGTCTACTTTTGTAATATTCAATTTCAATTTGTTGTTGTTGCTGTTCTCATTATTGTTGCTGCTGCTCTTCTTTTCCTTCGTTTTCTTCTTTCCATTTCCATTGTCGTAGACATTACATATAATGTTTTCCTGTTTATGCTTATGTAACCAAGTTTCAAAACCCAGAAGAATTTTGCAAGTTGCAGTTTATGAGACTCTGCTCATTGATGGAAAGAATGATCACTTGATTCTGCATGAGGTGTGGAGTTGTCATGAAATCTTGAGAATCATAGAAAATGCCTTGCTTCCTGTTTCAAGACAGAAAGCAGGTAGTTCCAGGCCCTCTCTGGGGTGAAAACTGGATTGAGAGAGAAAAGACTCTGGGAATCTAGAGACATGTAAAGGGGATGGCACCTCAACATGTCATTGATTTCTACCTTGCCTCTCTAGAGAATTATGGAAATTTCCCCTTGAGTGAGATGAGAGACTGTTAAGCTGAGCTTTCTCACTCCCATTGCGAAATCTCATTCACCCTATGTATTGTCTGGCATATTTTAATCTGTATAACTTCTCTGATTTCTTTTTACTATCTGCTCATGTAAAATGATTTATTTACTATTCACTATTTGTGAGGGCCTTTTATATAACTAGTATTTGGTGGGAAGGAACCAAACTTTCAAATATAAACTCCATTCTTTTTTTTTAAAAATTAATTTTTTTCAAGTAACAAAAATCTTTTTTCTCTCTCCAGAAAAACCTGGAAAGACTTACAATGAATTGATGCTGAGTGAAATGAGAAGAACCAAAAGAATACTGTACACAGTAAAACCATTGTGTGATGATCAACTATGATAGACTTAGCTCTCCTCAGCAATACAATGACCCAAGACAATGCAAAAAGACTTATGATGGAAAATGCTCTCCACATCCAGAACTATGGAGTCTGAATGCAGATTGAAGTATCTTATTTTCACTTTTGTTGTTGTTGATTTGAGAAACAAAAGAAATTTTTCTTTTGTTTTTCCTTTTGTTCTGATTCTTCTCTTACAACATGACTAATGTGGAAATATGTTTAACGTGATTGTAATGTATAACCTATATCTGAAAAAAAAAGTGGATAAAGCACCAGCCCTGGATTCAGGAGGACCTGAGTTCAAATCTGGCCTCAGACACGTGATACTTACTAGCTGTGTGGCCCTGGGCAAGTCATTTAACCCCCATTGCCCTGCAAAAAAAAATAATAATAACCTATATCTGGTTTCAGGAGGGAGAACAGAAGGGAGGAAGGGAGGGAGACAAAAATGAATGTTGAAAACTATCTTTACATGTAATTGGAAAAAAATAAAATAGAATATTATTTTTAAAAAGAAAGCTGTGTTCAAATCCTGCCTCAGCTACTTACTAGCTATATGATTCTGGATAACTCACTTAACATCTCTGTGCCTCGATTTCCTCATTTATAAAATGGAGATAAAAATAGCACCTACTTCACAGTATTATTATGAGGATCAAATGAACTTTAACATATGAAAATACTTTGCAAAACTTAAAGCATTATATAAAAACTAGCTACTATTATTCTTGTCATAAATTTGAATTAAACTCCCTATATTTATCAGAAATGAGGCATTTATCTGAGAAAATTTCTGTTTTGTTTGTGTAAAAACTTTTAAATTTAATATAACCAAAATGATTCATTTTATCTTCTGTGATCCTCTCTAACTTTTTGGGGGGGTTATTACTTCATCCCTTATCTGTACATCTGAAAGGTAATTTCCTTGCTTTCCTAATTTGTTTATGATATTACACTTTATGTCTAAAATATGTACCTATTTGGAATATATCTTGGTATGTGATATCTATCACTAGTTGTACCCCAAAATGTTTTCCAGTTTTTCCAGAAGCTTTTTAATAGTGAGTTCTTACCCAGTAGTTAGAGTGATTGGGTTTATCAAACCTAGGCTGTATTTCTTAACTAATGCTAGATCATTATGGTGATTACTGTTTTGTGGTATATTTTGAGCAATTACTATTAGGCCCCTTTCCTTCCTACCTTTTTTCATCATTTCCCTTGATTATTGAACTTGTGTTTCTTCGAATACATTTTTTTTCTCCAGCTATAGAAAGTAGTCCTTTGGTAGTTTGACTGGTATGAAACTAAGTAAATTAATTTAGGTACTATTATCATTTTTATTATGTCTTGACTTACCCATGAGCAACTGACATTTCTCCAAATATTTAGATCATTGTAGTTGGGTTCATAAGCTGTGTGTGCCTTAGCAGCTAAACTCCCAAGTATTTCTAAATTCTCTAATCATTTTAAATAGAATTCCTCTTTCTATCTCCTTGTAATAGGTTTTTGTTTGTTTGTTTGTCTTTTGGCATGCACTCCTTAATTTTTAAGGAATAGTGACCAGGAAAGTAGGTTGAACCTAAGAAAAAATAATTTCCTATACACTATCAATATTTCAGGGAACAGATATGATTCAATACCCTCTTTCTCTGAGTAGACCTAATGGACTCTTCTTCATCTCACTTTGTAGCAGTAATCAAAGTCTCCCAGAGATCTATTTATGGGTCCCTGAGAACCACAATTAAATGAACCCATGTGAGCATAAACAAAACTTACATGGGCAACACATACTTTCTACCCTTACTTTATTTTGCATCATTTCATATATCTTCCCATGCTTCTCTGTCTTCATCATCTTCATTATTTCTTACAGCAAAGTAATATTCCAAGGGGCAGCTAGGTGGCACAGTGGATAGAGCTAGGAGTCAGGAGGACCATAGTTCAAATCCAGCCTCAGATACTTGACACTTACTAGCTGTGTGACCCTGGGCAAATCACTTAACCCCAATTGCCCCCCCAATAATATTCCATTAAATTCATATGTTAAAATGTATTTAACCATTCCCCAATCGATGACATCTACTTTATGCTACTCCAAAATGTCTGATATAATAATTGCCAGAATTCATATGGCACTTTTAATTTTCCAAAGTGCTTTATAAATATTATCTAATTTTATCCTTATACTGTCCCTCAGATATAGGTGCTATTATTATTCCCAATTTATAGATGAAAAAAAAAACAAGACAAATAGCAGACTTACCCAGAGTCATAAAACTAATATGTGTCTGAGGCTGGATTTAAAGTCTTCCTGAACTCAAGTCTAGCTCTCTATCCACTTGTATAAGCTTATATAAGAACTCTGAGGCATATGTGGCCTTTCTTTTTTGTCATCAACTTCTTTGTGGTAATTATCTAACAGTATAATCTGCTGATTGAAGAATAAGGACATTTTAGTCACTTGCTTTGCATAATTCCAAATTAATTTCCAGAATGCTTAGACAAATTTATGGCACCACACACAACACAATAACCTTTCGATAATCCCTTCATCACTGACTTTTCCCATCTTTTTTCATATTTGCCAGTTTTCCACATGAGAGGTGAAATGTCAAAATTGTTTGGATTTGTCCATGCTCATATTATTAGGCATCCAGGTAATGTAGGTATAGCCCTGGACTCAGAAGCAGGAAAACCTAAATTCAAATCTTTCTTTTAGAAATCTACCTTCACATTTGTAACATCTCTCACATATGACTTGCCTGCTGGTTAATCTGCCTGACATAAATCTTTCCCCATTTTTATCCTCTATTCACCTGTCAAAGTGCTCATCCTAAAGCACAGGTCTAATCATGATAACTCCTACTCAATAAACTCCAGTGGCTCTCTATGACTTCCAGGATCCATATAAAATCCTCAGTTTTGTATTCCTACACCATATATTTTGCTATCCAATTTGCATGTTATCTCCCTCATTAGACTGTAAGCTCCCTGACAGTGGGGACTGTCTTTTACCTTTCTTTGTAGCCCCAGTGTTTAGTACAGTGCCTGGAATATAGTAGGCACTTAATAAATGTTTATTGATGGATACTTCCTAAGTCTCAGTTTTTTCATCTGTAAAGTGGGGATAATAATAGCACCTCCTTTACAAGCACATCCTTATATGTAAGGATCATATAAGATCACTGATGTAAAGTGTTTTACAAGCCTTAAGGCACTATATAAATGTTAGCTAGTGGTAGTAGTAGTAGTAGTAACAGTAGTAATAGTAATTTGGAGCATTCTTTTATATGGTTATTAATAGTTTGTATTTCTTCTAAGAACTGATCACTTCTTTACTGAGAAATGACTTTTGTTTTTATATATTTTTTTGTTTTATATATTTCTTTTATCTGTATCTCTTGAAAACCTTTATCATAGATATTGGTACAAGAATTTCTCTCTGTCCCCCCCCAAGTGATTGCTTTCTTCTCATCCTATTCACATTAATTTTATATAAGCAAAAGCTTTTCAATTCTATATCATCAAAATAATGGTGTTTTTTAAAAAAATTATAATAATCTCCAATGCTTTGTTGAATTTACCCTTAACCATGGCTGTGAAAGGTATCTGATTTGGTTCTCTTCTCATTTTCAATTGGAATGATATTTTATTTTATTTTATTTTGTTGTTGTTGTTGTTGTTGTTGTTGAGGCAATTGGGGTTAAGTGACTTGCCCAGGGTCACACAACTAGTAAGTGTTAAGTGTCTGAGGCCAGATTTGAACTCAGGTTTTCTTGACTGCAGGGCTGGTGCTCTATCCACTAGCTGTCCCTGAAATGATATTTAATATTCAGATCATAAATACAGTATTGAGTATATTGTGGTAAGTTATAGAAAATATTGGCCTGAGGACTTCCTGTTAAGATGTCTACCTAAACAGAGGCAGACCACCCAGCTCTCATATACCTACTCTAGCAAAAACTTGAAAATAATACCATACTTAATAATGATTAAACCACAGTAAAGTTCCTTCCTCTACCCTAGAACTGCACAAAATGTCAGCTAGAAGCCCATGGGCAATAGGAAAAGGTACAATGAGCAAAGTTACCAAGTATCACAGCTAAACAAGCTGGGTAGTCTCCCAGCATACTAAGAAAGAGGTATAGGCAAAAAGCACCTGTGTCCAGCGGCAGCAAGGAAGTGTGCTCCCCCAATCCCTATGGGCAGTCATAAACCTAGAGTAGAAAACGAAGCCACCATTATATTGGCCCATGTTGTAGGTCTGTCAGACCTGTGTGGTAAAAATTATTTGTGGTAAAGATTAATATTCTCCTTTTTAGCTAACTCATTTGGGAGGGG
This sequence comes from Dromiciops gliroides, assembly GCF_019393635.1. Taxonomy (NCBI): domain Eukaryota; kingdom Metazoa; phylum Chordata; class Mammalia; order Microbiotheria; family Microbiotheriidae; genus Dromiciops; species Dromiciops gliroides. Next base: position 219,895,157 of record NC_057864.1, on the reverse strand, counting down.
CCACACCTGGCCCACCCCAAGGTTATGAAGGCAGCTTTTGAAGGGCCTCCCCTTTTGGGGCAGGGGAGATTGAATGCTCCCGGAAGGGAGGCAGGCTACTTCCGGAATGCAAGCTCACTCTCGGCTCTCTCTGTCTAGTGACTCCCCTTGCAGTGGCACGTGTTCGCTCTGTCTCGGTGGTTGGTGCGTTTAGGTGGTTGGTGAGTTTAATTACGGAAAACCCTATATTCCTTTGAACTAGCTAAATTTGAAAGGGATGGGGTTAAGCTTAGAGTTAAGAATATTTATCTGTATTTCTATTTTCCTATTTCCTTATCTTTGATTTTTATTAGTTTCACTTTGGTTGTTTAATTAATTCCCAAGTAATAAAATCTGATCCTTTTGTGAACTAAAGCTTAAAGGCTCCTTTCTTATTGGCCTGGGAGAAATATCTAAAAAGGGCAGTTCAGAGGGGAGGTTAAACCTAAAAGTGTTCCTCATATTTCCAGGACCCTAATATTAAGGCGAGTCACTATTAAATTTTGGCCCTCACACTTTTAAGGGTCTTCATGTAGCCCCAGTAACTAACTCCTTTCATAAACCTACAGTGGGATATTGGAACCCATCAGAAGTAATAATGACAACTGTGGCATGGCAGCACTCACACCAGTATAACCCTAGTGCCCAGGGGCTTTAATATCCCTAGCACTGTGTCTTGAGATGCCATAGAGGACCCTAAAGATCCAGCATGCTAAACTAAAAGATATAGATGGGATATGGAGGTCAACAGAGGAACCCAGATCAAGACCATGAAGATCCAAAAATGCTACACAAAAGCACAACAGGAAGAAGAACCCTGCCCTGGCACAAAGCATTGAGGTAAAGCTGGAAAAAAAGAGTAAACTGGAGAAGACAGTGATCAGGAAAAGAAAAATTACTCTAGGCCTTAGTATACCTAAAAGTCCAGCTTAGAAGGAAAGAGGATAGGGGGCAGCTAGTTGGCAAGTGGATAGAGCACCGGCTCTGGATTCAGGAAGACCTGAGTTCAAATCTGACTTCAGACACTTGACATTAGCTGTGTGACCCTGGGCAAGTCACTTATTACCTCACCAAAAAAAAAAAAAAAAGAAGGAAAGAGGATAGACTTCTGGGGTAGAGCCAAGATGGCAGAGGAAAGGCAGTGAGCTCTTGAACTCATGACAATTGCTCAAAAAAACATCCAAATAATGCCATAGGACAATTCCTGGAGCAGCAAAACCCACAGAAGAATGTGCTGAAATCATCTTTTAACCAAGGATGGTTTGGAAGGTCAGAAGGAGGGAGCTGCTAGATTGAGACAGAAGTGGAGCCCAACTCCACAGTCACCCTGACACAGATCCAGTCCCAGGAAAGCCTCGCCAGAGAAAGAGACCCCCCCCCCCACCCTAGCCTCTGAATCAGGTGCAGCACCAGTGTTGTGTGGAACCAAGCTCACAGTCTGGTGAGAGGGCTGAGCCCTTGGCAGGGGGGAGACCATAGGAGTCTATTCTGGTGCTGAGGCAGAAGTTGGGTTTTTCACCCCTGCTGAGAACCAGGAGGTAGGCTTGAGTAGCAGTGGCCCAGGTGGGGGAGGGGCACAGGCTCATTGGAGCTAACAACCACAACACACAAAGCTGGTTGATTAGCAAGTTGGTCTGGGGTCATCTATGGACCAGGGAACAGGCCAGGTGAGTGAAGAACCTGATCCTCCTTAAATCATACCACCTGGGACCTTCTGAAGCTTGGGATACTGCAGCCTGGAAACAGTGCCCCACTTTAAGGAGCTAAAAGTCAAGTAAAAGAAAGGCAAGATGAGCAGACAGAGAAAGGTCAGGACCATAGAAAGTTTCTTTAGTGACAAGGAAGGTCAAGGTGCACCCTCAGAGGAGTATGGCAACATCAGGGCCCCTATATCTAAAGCTTCCAAGAAAAATATGAATTGGTCTTAGGCCATAGAGGTGCTCAAAAAGGACTTTGAAGATAAAGTTGGAGAGGTAGAGGAAAAAATGGGAAGAAAAATGAGGGAGATGCAGGAAAGACATGAGAAAAAAGTCAACAGCTTGAAAAGTCAAATTGGCCAAATGGAAAAGGAGGTACAAAAGCTCTCTGAAAAGAAGCCTACTATCTTAAGTTTAAGAGTTCTGTTTCTCTAGAAATTACTTTTAATTGAAGGAATCCTGTTATCTCCATACCACTGGCTGTCCTTGGACAATTAGTGGTTCAAAGTTTAGTTTTCCTGTGAATCGTTCTGTCAAACAAGTCTGTCATCTCTGTTCTACTAACAACCAGTTGGATTCTCTCAATCTTTCCTGACAGCAAGATGGAAGGAGGGGTGGTCCCTACTCCCAAATGTCTAATCATATTGTTTTTGTTGCTTGTGATGTTTCTGCTTTTGTAACCAATCAAATTTCCCCCCCCATCTATGATGCTGCCTTCTAATATTTGGAGAGTCCTACTTTTGTCTATAAAAATGATGTCAGCCAAGGCAGCTAGGTGGTGCAGTGGATAAAGCACCAGCCCTGGATTCAGAAGGACCTGAGTTCAAATCTGGCCTCAGACTCTTGACACTAGCTGTGTGACCATGGGCAAGTCACTTGACCCTCATTGACCTGCAAAAAAAAAAATTATATCAGCCATCACTTGAGGTCTTTTAGCTTGCTGAGGAGCTGAGAGGTCCCATTTATTGATCATTGCTAGCCTTGCCAATAAATTGTGCTTGGAGCTTTGTTCCTCAATCATAATAGACTGTCATGATAATAAATTATGATAGACTGAAAACATAGAAGCTACCTGATATAAAAAACAACTGACCTGGAAAATTAGTCATTGAGAGAGAATTTAAGAATCACTGGACTCCCCGAAAGTCATGAATTTAAAAAGTTTAAACATACTATTTCAAGAAATTGTAGATGATATATATAACCTATATCAGATTGCTTGTTGTCTTGGGGAGGGGAAAGGAAGGGAAGGAGGAGAGAGAAGGAGAAAATTTGTAACTAGAAATCTTATAAAAATAAATGTTGAAAACTATCTCTGCATGTAACTAGAAAATAATAAAATACTTTTATGAAGAAATTGCCGATGAAAACTGTTATGTGGTTTAAAAATCTTAGTGTGGGTTCTAATGTGTCCCCAATTTTGGGGGGAAACTGGCTAAAATCACTGATAAATGAGTTTAGGTTTTTAAGGGTTTATTAAAAGATATAAGATAGTAAAGAAAGAGAAAGTTCGAGAACAGATTTCTTATAGCATAGAAATCCTAACCTTCCTAAACCTCCCACTTCTGAAGTCCTTTGTCACCATGCTGATGTCTAGCACCAAAAGAGTGAGAACTCTTCCGCCAGTGTTCACTTCCTCCTTCATGTTCCCGTCCCAGAAATGGGAGGTTCTTCAAGCTGATTGCCTAGCGTCATTCAAATTCATTGGTTCACTGGACCCGAAGGGGGTCTCAATGTAAAGTTCAAAGTTTTTAGCTTCTGAGAACAATACCCTCTTAAGTATCAACCAGTTGTGCTTATAATCAAGTCAGCAGTCAGTCACTCTCACTCAATTCAATCATTTTAGATCAATCTCCAGGTGGGCTCCTGAGTATCTGCTAAATCCCCTCATCTACCACATTCCATTATCTTGACACACTGTCTAACTCTATTAGAACTGGAGAGCAGGGGGCGGCTAGGTGGCGCAGTGGATAAAGCACCGGCCCTGGATTCAGGAGTTCCTGAGTTCAAATCTGGCCTCAGACACTTGATACTTACTGGCTGTGTGACCTGGGCAAGTCACTTAACCCCCATTGTCCCACCAAAAAAAAAAAAAAAAAGAACTGGAGAGCAAAAATAAAGAAACTCTAAAAAAAGTCATAAGAATGTCATGGACAAAATCTTACATCAAAGGAAAAGTACCATAAGCATACCAAAAGTAGTTCAATTACCAAGAAACTATAGACTATATTACACATAACCTGCTATTTTCTACTATAAACAAGAGACATAACTGGAATACAAAATTCCAAAAGGCAAAAGACTTGTAACCAAAAATAACTTAGCCTGCAATATAGAGGAAGGGATGGGCAATGAATCTTTAATGGATTAGACTTTCAAGCATTTCTTTTTTTTTTTTTAGTGAGGCAATTGGGGTAAAGTGACTTGCCCAGGGTCACACAGCTAGTAAGTGTTAGGTGTCTGAGGTCGGATTTGAACTCAGGTACTCTTGACTCCAGAGCTGGTGCTCTATCCACTGTGCCATCTAGCTGCCCCTCAAGCATTTCTAATGAAAAGACCAAAGCTGATTAGGAACTTTGGAATACAAATACAAGAGTCCCAAAAAACCCAGGCAGGTAAATGTTTTAGAGTAATTAGCAAAAGCTCTATAATGATGTCGTATTGACATTTTAATAATGTTATCTTGTTTAAGAAACAAGTGTTTCTTTAGAAAGTTAATGTTTTCAAAGAACATTGAAAAACAGAGGTCCTGGAGGTAGACTCCCTCTGTTTGGGAATTTGAGGAGGGGAAAGAGAAGGGAGGGCAAAGGGAGGAATATGCTACGTAGAAAGGAGGAAGAAGGAAGTGCCAATTTTCTATTTCTTATAAGTGAAGAAAAATTAGAAATATTGAGGAAAGGGGAGGGGAGTAAGCATCTGGTTAACATCAATGTTATCTGAAAAAAAAAGAGGAAAAAAAAAAAGAGTTGACCAATACAAATACACACAATTCAAACAGGAAATCAATGTGGATGGAGTCAGGGGAAGGGGTTAAAAGGGAAGAAAATATGCAAGTACAACAAACTTCCTGATACTGAAATGGGAATTAAAGAGAAGGAAAAAAAGAACTAGAATCTAAGAGGTGGGATACTCATCAGTTGGGGAATAACTGAACACACTGTGGTATATGAATATAATGGAATATTATTTTACCAGAAATAATAATGAAAAAGAAATTTGCAAAAAATCCTGGGTAGTTTGAACTGATATAGGGTATAATGAAAAGAAGAAATAGAACAATTTATACACTGACATACTTCAATATTGTATAGAAAAAACCTTTGAAAGAATTAAGAATTTTGATCAATCTAAAGGAACTATGATTCATTTTACTTTGTTATGCTTATTTGGTACCAAGAGTTTTTTCTTTTCAATTTTTAATTGGGAAGAGGGATTAGGAAAGAAGGGCAGTAAGCAATAGTGATGCCCAAAATAAGGGCCATTGAAACATTTTTTTAATATACAGAAAAGAACAATAGGAAGTTCAGAAGGAAGCATAAACAGAAAAGTTTTAAAAGTAAAACATGGGAATGAGTAGCCAAGATGTCAGAGAAGGAAGAAGTACAGCAAGGTTCCTGCTTCCCAACTTTTTCCCCCAAGTCAAAATGGTTTATTGCAATGACTTTCTTTTAAAAATAAATAAATAAATAAATAAATGGGGGCAGCTAGGTGGTACAATAGATAAAGCACCATCCCTGCATTCAGGAGGACCTGAGTTCAAATCCAGCCTCAGTCACTTGACACTTACTACCTGTGTGACCCTGGGCAAGTCACTTAACCCTCATTGTCTTGCCAAAAAAAAAAAAAAGACTTTTTTTTGAAGTTTTGAGTTCCAAAGTCTATCCCTCCTTCCCTCTCTCCTCTGCCTCCTCCCTGAGGTGGTAAGCAATCAGATATAGGTTATACATGTGCAATTATGTAAAACATTTTGTATAAAAAATGTTAAAATGAAGGAAATAAAGTGAACAATAGCATGCTTTAGTCTGTGTTCAATCAATATTAGTTTTTTTCTTTGGAGGCAGATAGTATGCTTCATCATTAGTCCTTTGGGATTGTCTTGGATCATTGTATTGCTGAGAATAGTTAAGTCATTCACAGTTCTTCATCAAACAATATTGACATCTCTGTACACAATGTTCTCCTGATTCTGCTCACTTCACTATACATCAGTTCATATAAGTCTTTCCAGGCCTTTCTGAAATCATCCTGCTTGTCATTTCACAATAATATTCTATTACAATCATCAACCACAGGGCAGCTAGGTGGTGCAGTGGATAAAGCAATGGCCTTGAATTCTGGAGGACCAGAGTTCAAATCCAGTCTCAGACACTTGACAATTATTAGCTCTGTGACCCTGGGCAAGTCACTTAGCCTTCATTGCCCTGTCAAAAAACAAACAAACAAACAAAACAATCGTCAACCACAGCCTGTTTAGCCATTCCTTAACTGATGGGCATTCCTTTAATGTCCAATTCTTCGCCACCACAAAAAGAGCTGCTGGAAATATTTTTGTACATGCCCCCTAACTTTTTTTTTTTTTAGTGAGGTTTTCCCCTTGTGCTCTGATTCTTCTTTCACGAGATGACTAATGTAGAAATATGTTTAATGTGATTGTACATATACAACCTATATAAGATTGCTTTCTGTCTTGGGGAGAAGGGAGCGAATGGAGGGTAGGAGAAAAAATTGGAACTAAAAATCCTGTGAAAACAAATGTTGAAAACTATCCTTATATGTAATTGGAAAATAATAAAATACTTTAAAAAATAACTATAGAATGTACAAAGTATTCAGGAATCTGCCTATGAAGACACACATTGGAACTATATAAATACATATATAAATTACTGTTTACAGAAATATACACCTAAATAATTGAAAATGTATTAATTATTCATGGTTGGGCCATGTCAACAAAATAAAAATGATAACACTACCCAAATTAATTTATAGTTTCAGTGTCATATATATTAAACTACCAAAGGGTTACTTTATGGAAATGGAAAAAATAATTTTCATCTGGATGAAATCTTGAGAGAAATAATGGAAAAAAGTGAGAAGGGGACCTATAAATACCAAATTTCAAAGAATAGTGCAAAGCAGGAATCATTAAAACTATTTGGTTATAGTTAAAAATAAAAAAAAAGTTGATCAGTGAAACAAATAAGTAACATTGTCAGTCAATAAGCATTTCTTAGGTGCTTAGCATGTACCTGTTGTTGTTCACTTGTTTTCAGTAGTGTCTTTTTTTTTTTTTGTTAAGTACTGGTTGGGGCAGCTAGGTGGCCCAGTGGATAGAGCACCAGCCCTGGAGTCAGGAGGACCTGAGTTCAAATCCGGCCTCAGACACTTAATACTTAACTAGCTGTGTAACCCTGGGCAAGTCACTTAACCCCAATTGCCTCACCAAAAATAAAATAAAATAAAAAGTTAACCAGTACTTAACTTTTTTTTTAAGTGATATTATTATATTACAATATTACAATCCCTGACCTCATTGTATAATTTTTGACTCAGTAATCCCACTACTAATATCAAAGACCAAAGAGATTAAGGAAGGAGAAAATGGACCTTCATGTACAAAAATATTCATAATCGCATTTTTATTTGAAGTAAAGTACTGGAAAGTAAGGGTCTCTCCACTTGGAGACTTTTGAAATAAATTATGGTATATGAAAGTAATGGAATTTTTTTTACAATAAGAAATAACAGAAAGCATGTATTCAGAGAAACTTGGAAAGACTTGTTTAAACTTATAGTGAAGTGACCAGAACCAGGAGATCAATTTATACAATGACCACTATATTATAAAGGAAATCAACCATGAAAGATTTAAGCACTCTGATCCATGTAATGACCAACCACTGCTTCAAAAGGGCTGCTGCTGAAAGAAGCACCCTATCCATTTCTTGATGAGAGGTGATAGACAAGAGGGGCTTAATGAGACATACATTTTAATTTCTTTCTCTTTCTTTCTTTTTTCTTTCTTTATTCCTTCCTTCCTTTATTTTGTTCTCTCTCTTTTTCCTTCCTTCTTTCTTTCTTTCTTTCATTCTGAGGCATTTGGGATTAAGTGACTTGCCCAGGGTCACACAGCTAGTAAATATCAAGTGTCTGAGGCCACATTTGAACTCAGGTCCTCCTGAATCCAGGGCCAGCTGCCCCACATACATTTTCATTTCATTTGTTTTGCTTGACTATCAAGCTGACTTTTTACATTGGAAGGTTAATTTTTTTCTGAGGGGGAGAGAAATACTAGTGATAGCGATGCCAAAAATATAAAGAAGAAACAAAAGGAAAGATCATAAATAAAGCATTTACAAAAGATATAGACTAGAACTGAAGGAAGTTCTGAGGGAAACAGACAATGGGACAATTTAGGAACTAATATATTGAATATCATATGCCTTTTAAAATGTAAACTATAAATAATAGAAACTTGTTATTTCAGATGCCTCTTTTTCTGTTCTTTTCATATGTAAATGTTCATGTTTGTTATTATTGGTTAAGTTCAGAATATCAAAAAATAAAAGTTGGGGCTGTTTGTCCCAGGAATGCTCAGGGCACCAAAATTTGTGTTTAGCATTCTGTCTAGATTCCAAGAAATGATTGCTTAGGTCAGACTTTCTGTGTTTAGTAGAGTTGATGTTTACCTTGCTACTTTTATATTGGTACTGCCATTCCTGCTGTGTGGGGAGGGAAGCCTCCAACCATGACTCAAAAGGGGACAGCATGAGAAGAACTACATCATATTAACACCCATTTACACTCACCAAGAGATCTGCGATCCAGGGCCCTTGGGTGGTCCTGGGATGCAGTGTAGAAAATCTCTTGATGGGATGCCATGTTACCAGGTGATACTATGCAGAGGCCCTTTACTGAAAAAGCTGGGAATGGAAGCAACAAAGTCCCTTAGACTGATGGCATCATGAGATTACCAAAACAAGGCCCATTCACAATGCCGATCACCTTTTTTCTTAGCTGTCTTAGCCAAGATGACTTACCTATACCATGCCTTACATATCCTCATTTCCTTTTGTTGCTTCCAAGTTCTCAAGTTTCTTACGGATCATGTCCCTGATGCTCAAATTCCCTTGAAAGCCAAGCCAAGGAGGAGAAGAAAGTAGAGGCTATAATCTGGATTTGTTTTAAACCAGCTGCCTGACTTCCTTCAGACTTCCAGGCATGCTGGCTTGTGCTTATTTTCATGAGCGGGTCAGGGCAAGAGCTCACAATCAGAGATGAGAGTTGAATGTCACTCCTTAGACAACTCTCTCCAGCAGGGGTATATGTTCATTCAGGCTAGTTTCTGGGTAGCAGAGGGTTCACAGTGTGGCAGCCCAAGAGGGAAGCACATCAATGCAAAACTCAGCAGGTATTTTTAGAGGTTAATTGTTTTCATGGTTTCATGTTCCTCTCTCCTGGAAACCAAGCCTGGAGAGGCTCAGGTTTCCTGCCCCACATCTTCCTCTCTCTTTGCTATTGGGGGAGTGATAGGCCCATGGCCATGATGTCATTGCTTAATGGAAACATAAAGAAGGCTCATTCATGGAGTTGGCTGGTGGCCCATGCTGAGTGTGGCAGTAAGTTTCATTTAAAGACTATGATTATGCCTGTGCCTAAGAATTTCCTTTCTCTCTTTCCCTCCCCCAATTCTATTTTTCTCCTCATTCCTCCTTCCTTTTACCCCCTCCTTCCCTTCTATCATTTCCTGAACTTCATGCTTCATCTCTCCCTTTGTTTCCTCTTTTATAATTTTGTTCCAACTCCAGGTAACATCAGCATAAAAGCTGACAGTTCTGTTTTGTTGGCCCTTCAGCTATACAATCTGAACTTATAATGCCCATAGATTCAACCCAAACCTTCCTTCTTCAACCCCTTTGGTGTCCTGGGAAGCAGAATAGGACAGGGCACTGAACTGAAGGGAATGAGTTAAAATATGTAGATATCAGCCAGAGAAAACACAGGGGGGAAGAATCCCTCATTGCCCTAAACTCAGGATTATAAGCTTTAGATCATCTAGACAAGGGTTCTTAACCTGGGTTACAAGGACCCCACAGAGGTTTCTTACAGAAGTGGGTTGATACATGTTTAACATCCAACTTTCTAGAGGGAAATGTACACACAACACACTTATTTTGGTTTTGGTTTTTTTATTTTATTATTATTATTATTTTTTTTTGGTGAGGCAATTGGGGTTAAGTGACTTACCCAGGGTCACATAGCTAGTAAGTGTTAAGTGTCTGAGGTCAAATTTGAACTCAGGTCCTCCTGACTCCAGGGCTGGTGCTCTATTCACTACGCCCACAACATACTTTTAAATTTAATATGTATTATTAAAATTTTCTCCTTTATTTTTTTTTTTTGGTGAAGCAATTGGGGTTAAGTGACTTGCCTAGGGTCACACAGCTCTTAAGTATTAAGTGTCTGAAGCCGGATTTGAACTCAGGTCCTCCTGACTCCAGGGTTGGTGCTCTATCCACTGTGCCACCTAGCTGCCCCCCTTCACTTTCTTAAACCTAGAAATCAACAAAACAATAAATCAACCCCCAATTTGTAGCATTTTCTCATTTCTAAAGCATAATGCTTACACTGAAAATAACAATTTCCTCTCCTAAGTCTATTCAAGCTGATTATAGTACATCCCTGAGTTTGTGAATAAATTTCAGAAGGCTTCATGAATATAAAATGTTTAAATATTTTGAAAAAAAACTGTATTTCAATTGATTTTCTTTGTAATGCATTATTTATGACTTACACATTATTTTTAGAAAGAAACCATAGGCTTCACTAGACTGATAAAGGGGTCCATGACAAAAAAAATTTAAGAATCACAGATGTAGACTGACCTTATCTTTTTACAGGGAGGGGAATTGATTTGTTTAATAGATAGACTAGGTATTCAAACCCAAGGGCCCTTGACTCCATATCCAGTGCTCTGTCAGCTATGTCTCAGATTAAAACTGGAAGCATCAGACAGGTCTATAACTAGGGCAGAGATGTGGGACAGTATAGGAAGAGTAGGGGAGAAGGCATGCTGGTACAAGCATGATCCCATGCTTCAATCAATCAATTAAAAAAACATTTATCTAGTGTTTACTATGTGCCAGACACTGTGCTGGGTAGCTAGGGAATACAAAAGACAAAAATAAAACAAGTCTCTTTAAATTCTATCTGAGAAGACAGAATAGTGCAGGGTGTCCCAAAAGTCTTGGTGCTATTCTAAGCTATTAAAGTTTAAAACAGCTCCCTGTATACAAAATAAAATTTTGGTTTTTGTTTTGTTGTGGGCCCAAAGTACCCCAGAAGTTCTCTGGGGCACATCAAGCAATCTTCTCCTTGAGAAACTAAAGCAGGGGACAGATAAGCCTAGAGAGATAAGCAGAACCAGATCAGACTGAGCTAGCTTGTGGACCTCCACCCTTCATTCTGATCTCCCTTAACCCTGGGAAGATAAATTTGGGTGTGGCTGCGGCCTTTGTGTCCTGAAGAGAGAGATGGCTTGAGAGATTCATAGCTACCCCTCACCCAATTCCCCCAGCTACCACCAGTGGGGGCTGGTCCTCCCTCACTAAAGGAACTTTCCACAGGCAGATGGTCCACTCCCATCAGTCCCCTATAAAAATACCTACCAGCCTCCTGCTCGAGGAGATTGGTACCTCAGAGCCATGTACTTTGTTCCATACCTCTCTCCCCATGAGAAGAAGTCCAAGGATTTCTTTCATGGTTTCCCTCCTCCCCCCCTTCCCTTCCCTTGCCCTTAAATAAACTACCATCTTATTCTAACTGCTTTTGTGTGCAAGAGGGTGTAATTCTTTAAAGAGGAATTCCTAAGAACCCCTAACCCAAACCCTGTACCCCATTTCGCCCCCCTAACAGTTTTTAGTCTGGATCTGTGACTTTGATGGTATAGAGAACTCTGTGGGAAAACTCTCTGGACCAATAGAAATTGGCAACTGCTCTGTAACTTTTAGTCTTACAGTTTCTTGAGGCACTGAAAGTTTAAATGATTTGCCCAGGGGTCACATCACTCAAATATCTCAGAGGAAAGTTTTGTTTTTTGTTTTTTGTTTTTTAGCAACAAACATTAATTTTATGTTTTCCAGTTACATGTAAGGGTAGTTTTCAACATTTTCTTTTTTTTTAAATTAAATTTAATTTAATATACAAGGTATTTTTTTTCCGTTACATGTAAAGATAGTTCTCAACTTTTGTTTATATAAGCTTTACAATTTCAGATTTTTCTCCCTCCCTCCCTCCTTCCCTAGACAGCAGGTAATCTGATATAGGTTATATCTATATAGATATAGATATCAATACACACATATATATACACATAATAACATTAATCCTATTTCTGCATTAGTCATGTTATAAGAGAAAAAATCAGAGCAATGATGAAAAACCTCAAAATAGAAAAAAACCCAACAGCACCAAAAACAAAAGAAATAGTATGGTTCATTCAGCATCTATACTCCACAGTTTTTTTTTTTCTTGGATTTGGAGATCCTCTTCTATCATGAGTTTCCTGGAACTCTTCTGTACCATTGCATTGGTGAGAAGAATATAGTCCATCACAGTAGATCAACACTCAATGTTGATGATACTGTGTACAATGTTCTTCTGGTTCTGTTCATCTCACTCATCATCAGCCCACGCAAGACCCTCCAGGTTTCTCTGAACTCCTCCTGCTCATCATTTCTTACAGCACAATAGTATTCCATTGTATTCATATACCACAACTTGTCCAGCCATTCCCCAATTGATGGGTACCCCCTCAACTTCCAATTCCTTGCCACCACATAAAGAGCAGCTATAAATATTTTTGTACATGTGGGTCCCTTTCCCCTTTCCATGATTTCTTTGGGCAAAAGACCTAAAAGTGGTATTGCTGGGTCAAAGGGTATGCACAGCTTTATCGCCCTTTGGGCATAATTCCAAATTGCTCTCCAGAATGGTTGGATCATCAACATTCATTTTCATAAGATTTAGAGTTCCAAATTTTTCTCCCTCCCTTTCCTTCTCCCTCCACAAGATCGCAACCAGGTTATATATGTACAATCCACAAGTGTTCTTTTTATCAGTTCTTTCTATGGGGGTGAATAGTAAGCTTCCTCAGAGGAAAGATTTTATCCCAGCCTTGCCTGGGCTGACATAATTGATGAAACCACTCTTGTGAAGAAGGGGGCCAGCAATCACCACCGTCACCTAACTGCCACCCACAGGGCAGGCAAGCCAGTCTAGCTGGCCAGGTACCCTGATAGGAAATGGCATATCCTGGGGGTGTCAAATCATCATTACCTTGAGCACAATCTCCCAGGACCCTGAACCCAAGTGCCTTGAGGGTACCAGCTCTTCCAGCCTAGTGTCTCCGGCCATCATCTTGGGAAGCAGCCCCTGTGGAAATGCAGCCTGGCAATTACTCCCAGCAGCCACCACTCCTGAAGACCCAGAAAGGAAAGTTTATAATAATAAAGTTCTTGACATTGCCGAATAGTTCAACATCAGAAACTGATAAGATTGTATTAGTTCAAATGACATTAAAGAAGAAACAGGAACATCTACTTTGCCACTATACCCTAAGGACCATGGGACTTTTCTACCAGACTTGCAGATGAAAACTTCTGTGAGAAAATAATTGATTTCCAGGTGATATGGGGGGGAATGGGGTACGGGGTAGGGTTAGGGGTTCTTAGGAATTCCTCTTTAAAGAATTACACCCTCTTGTACACAAAAGTAGTTAGAATAAGGGGATAGTTTATTTAGGAGCAAAGGAAGGGAAGGGTGGGGGGAGGGAAACCATGAAAGAAATCCTTGGACTTTTCATGGGGAGATAGGCACAAAGCACATGGCTCAGAGGTACCAAATCTCCTCGGACAGGAGACTGGAAGGTACTTTTATAGAGGACTGATAGGGGTGGACCATCTGCCCGTGAAAAGTTCCTTTAGTGAGAAAGGACCATCCCCCACTGGTAGTGACAAGAGGAACTGGGTGAGGGGTGGCTACAGATCCCTCTTCAGAACACAAAGGCCGCAGCCACATCCAAATTTATCTCCCCAGGGTAAGGGAGGCCAGAATGAAGGGTAGGAATCCAAAGCTAGCTCAGTCTGATTTGGTTAAGCTTATCTCTCTAGGCGTTATCTGTCCTCTGGTTTAGTTTCTCAAGGAGAAGGTTCCTTGATGTGCCCCCAGAGAACTTCTGGGGTGCTCTGCACCCCATGACATAGGGGGGACCGAGAGATCAGTTTCAGTCCTTTTTCCCTACCACTCCAGAAAGTTCAACTCTTGTCTGGGACAAGTCCAAGGGAACAAAAGAAGTGGAGATAGACTCTTTTGTCTAGCTCAGTGAAGAACCATACCTACTGGACTTACCTTTGCCCTTCATAGAGGGTCTTTTGCATACTCTTTCCTGAGGTCATCTGAAGAGTTCATTTTAATTTAAATGACCCTCAAGAGACAGCATGGATCTGGGGCTTTTCCCCAACTTGTGATAACTGCCACATAGTCAATTCTTTACTGGCATATAATAAATACTTACCACCAAAATTGATGCCATAGCAATTTAATTCATAAAACTCAGTAGTAGCCATAATAATTTTTTTAAAAACACTTCCAAATGTGATCTCTTTTAGGACAGGGACTTTTCCTTTTCTATTTGTATCCCCAGTCCTTAGTATAGTGCTTTGCATATAGTAAGAACTTAATAAATGCTTTCATTCATTCAATCACCCATTCCTTCCTGATTGAGAAGAGGACTTTAGCCCAATGGGGCCTGCAACACGTGTACATGTGGCTCAACTTAGATTGACATGTAATTGGGAAATATTTAACAAACTAAATACAACGTAGATACATTATAATATAAATACAATGAAACATAGATAACATTACATTTTAAAATATTTTAAAACAAAGTCAACAATGAGAACTACAAAATTTACTGAGAACTGATTCCCCACCCAGTCCCCTCTTCCCCAGGCAGGTGAATTGCCTGGGGTTGACTGTCTTTGTCATTTCCAGACTCTTGATGGACTTATGGACCTTCCCTCAAGCAATTTATCCCCTCCCAATGCTCCCCACCTTACTCCCCAGACTTTATGTTATTAAGTAAAAAGGGTCCATCTACATTAAGTAGTTTCTATTCAGAGTCTGTAACGCCTATACTTAACTTAGGAGCAGTTCTATTATTTCTTTTGTCAAAGGTTCATTACATTAATTAGCTATATGTCACTCTGGACCAATCTTTTGGTTTCCTTTTGGTTCTGCTACCTCATTAAAAACTGTTCTCTGTTCCCATCTTTGGGTATTCCTAGCTTCTGATTAAAGACCTTATTTCTCCTATATTGATTGTTTCCTTAATTTCCAGGTTAACAACATGCACAAGCTGGGATCCTTCTGTAGGATTTGTTTCTGTTTGAGGTTGATACCACTGCACCCTGACTCTCTCAATACATTATATATATGAAGAAAATACAATGTATGTTGTTGGGGGTTTTTTGGGGGGGCAGCAGCTGGGTGGCACATCAGGAAAGGTTTCATGTAGAAAGTGTCATTTGTCTTGAGCTCTGAAGGAAATTCTGTATTCAAAAGGGCAGAGATGAGGAGGGAACTCCTTTCAGGAATGAGCAATGTTCAAAGATCAATAAAAGGCAAGGACTTTGGACTCAGTGGAGTGAAGAGTAGGTGCCAGTACCCGCTTCTGCCCTTTCTATATACTGAAACCAGAGCAAGGAAACTGTTATGGGCCTGGGGTACCTCAGAAGTTTTCTGGGGGAAATCAAGGAAACTTCACCTTGAGAAACTAAACCAAAGGACAGACATACCTCAAGAGATAAGGGACAGGAGATCTGGACTGAGTTAGTACCAAGACCACCACCCTTCATTCCAGTCTCCCCCACCCCTCAGGGAGATAAGATTAGCTGTGGCTGCTGCCTTCCTGGCAGGAGGGAAACAGAGATGGCTTGAGAGATTGGAGCTGCCCCTCACCCAACTTCCCCCAGGCACCACCAGTGGGGGATGGTCCTCCCCCAACAAAGGAACTTTCCACAGTCAGATGATCACCCCATCAGACTGCCATGGTCCTCTATAAAAGGATTTGCCTGTCTCCTGCTAGGGGAGATAGGTATCTCAGAGAACCATATCTCTGTGCCATGCCTTCTCCCCAGGAGAAGTCCAAGGACTTCTCTCTTGGTTCCCTTTCCCTAGTGCCTAAATAAACTATTATTTTATTCTATTGGATTTGTGTGCAAGGGGGTGTAATTCTTTAAAGAACCCCTACCCCAAACCCCCACAATTTTCCCCATAGCAGAAAGTATAGTCTCTTACTAAAATATGCCCCAAGATCATTCTTTTATATCAGTTAAACATTTATTAAGCATCTACTGTGATACATATCAGGCATTGGTGCTAGGTGCTGAAGACAGAAAAAAATGAAAAGGTTTTTCATGTGTTTAAGGATGGGGGAAAGTTGGACATATTTGAAGGCAGTAGGGAAAGAACTAGTAAATAGGGAGAGATTGAAATTTAGGGAGAAAGGTGGGGAGGATTAAGTTGCCGATCTGCTGGATACAATAGGAGGGGATGGGATGAAGGAGTTGAAAAGGAACTTGGTAAGAAGTGCCACTTCATTATCAGGGACTGGAATAAAGGAAGAAAGAGTGGGAGGAGTAAAAGAATTCTCAAGTAAAGATAAGAGAAGAGGGAACTCAGTAAAATAGACAAGTTCCTTAGCTGAGAAGGTAGAGGGTTAGGAAGAGACATGGGCTTTTTAAAGAGAAAAGAGAAGGTTTAAGACAACCTCTGTAGGGAGCAAGAGAATTAAGGAGGGGTAAAAGGATGGCTTTGATTTAGTGTGAACCTACTTAAGGTTGTGTAAACACAAAGTTATAGGTGATCCAGTCAACTCAGTTTCAAAATTTCCTACAGCTTTTTTTTTTTTTGGCTAATTGAGTATAAATGGAAGAGGAAGTTGGAGAGTTTAATACATAGTTGGGAATTGGTAAAGCATCTGATAATATAAGAGAGTTGAGAGATTCGAGGACCATGTAGAGTTGAATTGGTTAACTGTTATGGGCCTGGGGTACCTCAGAAGTTTTCTGGGGAAAACCTCCTTGTGAAACTAAACCAAAGGATAGACACACCTCCAGAGATAAGGGACTTCAGATCTGGACTGAGTTAGCTCCAGGACCATCACCCTTCATTCCAGTCTCCCCCACCCCTCTGGGGGATAAGATTAGGTGTGGCTGCTGCCTTCCTAATGTCATGGGGTGCAGAGCACCCCAGAAGTTCTCTGGGGGCACATCAAGGAACCTTCTCCTTGAGAAACTAAACCAGAGGACAGATAACGCCTAGAGAGATAAACTGAACCAAATCAGACTGAGCTAGCTTGGGATTCCTACCCTTCATTCTGGTCTCCCTTACCCTGGGGAGATAAATTTGGGTGTGACTGCGGCCTTTGTGTTCTGAAGAGGGATCTGTAGCCACCCCTCACCCAATTCCCCCAGCTACCACCAGTGGGGGATGGTCCTCTCTCACTAAAGGAACTTTTCACGGGCAGATGGTCCACCCCCATCAGTCCTCTATAAAAGTACCTTCCAGTCTCCTGTCCGAGGAGATTTGGTACCTCTGAGCCATGTGCATTATGCTATGGTCTCAGGCCATAGAGGTGCTCAAAAAGGACTTTGAAAATAAAGTTGGAGAGGTAGAGGAAAAAATGGGAAGAGAAATGAGGGGCATGCAGGAAAGACATGAGAAAAAAGTCAATAGCTTGAAAAGTCAAATTGGCCAAATGGAAAAGGAGGTACAAAAGCTCTCTGATGAAACTAATTTCCTAAGAATGAGGATTGAAAAAATGAAAGCTAGTGACTTTATGAGAAACCAAGACACAATAAAGCAAATCCAAATGAATAAAAAAAATAGAGGGCAATGTGAAATATCTTCTGGGAAAAACTGCTGACCTGGAAAAGAGGTCCAGGAGAGAGAATTTGAAAATTATTGGTCTACTTGAAAACCATGATAAAGGAAAGAGCTTAGACACCATCTTCCAAGATATCCTCAGGGAAAATTGCCCTGAAATTCTAGAAGAAGCTAAAATAGAAATTGAAACCACTGATCACCTCCAGAAAGAGATCCCAAAAGGAAAACTCCTAGGAATATTATAGCCAAATTCCAGAGCTCTTAGGTCAAGGAGAAAATATTGCAAGCTGCCAAAAAGAAAGAACTCAATAGCTTGGTCCTCTCTCACTAAAGGAACTTTTCACGGGCAGATGGTCCACCCCCATCAGTTCTCTATAAAAGTACCTTCCAGTCTCCTGTCCGAGGAGATTTGGTAGCTCTGAGCCATGTGCTTTATGCCATGGTCTCAGGCCATAGAGGTGCTCAAAAAGGACAATACGTGGAGACCCAGTCAGGATAGCACAAGATCTAGCAGCTTCTACATTAAAGGACTGGAGGGCATGGAATATTATATTCCAGAGGGCAAAGGAAATGGGATTACAACCAAGAATCACCTACCCAGCAAAACTCAGCATAATCTTTCAGAAGAAAAATGGGACTTTAATGAAAAAGAAGACTTTTAGATATTTGTGATGAAAAGACCTGAACTGAATGGCAAATTTGACTTTCAAATACAAGACCCTAGAGAACCATAAAAATTTGGAGCTGGGGGCCATACCTGGGGTCGTACAGTGGGTGACTGTCTTGTGTCTGAGGCTGAGTTTTGGCTGGGATCTCCCTGGGTCCAGGGGTGATGGTTTGTCTACTATGTCACCTAGCTAGGTGATGACACCCTTAGGGTTACATTGAGGGGTGAAGGGAATTCACTGGGGGAGGGGGAAAGGCAGAGGTGAAATCCTACATGAAAGAGACAGGAAAAGGCTTATGGAGTGGGGGAAGAGATGGGAGAGGAGCAGGGCAGTAAATGAATTTTACACTCATCAGAAAAGGCTCAAAGACATTAAACTCATCAGAGCTGCCTCAAGGAGGGACTAACAGACACACCCAACTGGGTGGAGTAATCTGTTTAATCTGGGCAGTAAATGAGCCTAACACTCATCAGAATTGGCTCAAAGACCTCAATCTCATTAGAATTGGCTCAAGGAGGGAATAATGTACACATTCAATTGGGTGGAGTAATCTCTCTAACCCTGGCAGGAAAATAGGAGGGGAAGGGGATAAAGAGAGAGGGGCAAAGGAAGGAAGGGCAGAGTGGGGGAGGGGACAGACAGAAGCAAATCCCTTTTGAAGAGGGATAGGATGAAAGAAGATGGATAATAGAATAAATATCATGGGGAAGGGAGTAGGATGGAAGGAAAACAGTTAACAATAGTAATCATGAAAAAGAGAAAAGGGGGGAAAATTGTACAAAAAATATTTATAGCAACTCTTGGTGGAGGCTAAGAATTGAGAATCAAAGGAATGTCCATCAATTGAGGAATGATGGAAAAAGCTGTGTTATATGATTGTAGGGGAATGGACTTGTGCTACAGGAAATGACAAACAGGATGATCCCCTAAAAACCTTGAAAGACTAATGAACATCGATGTATAGTGAAGTGAGCAGAGGTAGGAGGACATTGTGCATAGTGACAGCAGTATTGTTCAGTGAGCAATTGTGAAAGACTTAACTACTCTCAGCAATGCAATGATCCAAGATGATCCCAAGGAACTAATGAGGAAGCTTATTATGCACCCCCATAGAAAGAACTGATAAAAAGAACACTTGTGGATTGTACATATATAACCTGGTTGCGATCTTTGGAGGGAGAAGGAAAGGGAGGGAGGGAGGGAGAAAAATTTGGAACTCCAAATCTTATGAAAATGAATGTTGAAAAGTACCCTTACATGTAACTGGAAAAAATAAAATAAATGTTGTTTAAAAAAAAAAAGACTTGGATTTTGAGAGGTAAAGATAATGAGGTTTCAAAGTTTTATGAGAACGCAAGTTAGACCTGTGCCTTAAGATGATTATGGAACTTTTGTTGTTATCTATAATGAAGAATAATTTTTTCATAATTAAAAAATTAATAGAGCAAATTTCAGAGTTCAATTATGGCAGCAGGGAGAGACTGGAAGGTACAATGGAAAGCAAGGAATAAATATAACTCCTCCTATTGGACCAATGTCACAGCAGGTATGAGATAAGGCAAAGCCAATATTTGACAGGATGGCCAGGGATGAAATGTCATCTGGAAATGCTGGATTTCTGTGAGTGGTAAAAGGTGAAAACAGCTATCCTGTCCAGATTGAAGGAGATTTTGTTAGTTAAGGAATAAGAATTATTCTTAGCTGAAATTATAGGCATTTGCCTGGTCCCTGAGGCACCGAGACTGCCATCCTTTGAGATGGAGCAAGTTTTGAGAATGGTTTTTCTTTTCCCTTTTTGTCTCAGGCACCGATAATACTCAAAACAAAACAAACTGAGTTGAAAGTAATATTGCTTGATCCTTGACCAAATGTATCGACCAGATTCGAGGTGGGGAAATTCTCCCAGAGACAGGTGGCAGGGGCCTAGAAGACCAAATGAAAGATATCCAAAGAGCAAATTCACAAAGAGCACTGGCTGCATTGGGAGAATCCAGAGTCATTGGAGTGGGTGGGGGAACTATGATACTTATCAGGGAGAACAGTGACCTGAAGTGGGGAGGAGGGAAGGATATCTCTGCAAGATCCAGGGTTCACAGTGTTGTTGATCTGATTATGATGAGGAGATGGAGGAAACCAGCAGCTGTCAGTGGTGACTCACTGCTGAGCAGGCTAAGCGGAAACACATGTCTACTGCTGGCTGGTGGAGTTTATAGTTCCAACTCCAGGTTCCTGCACTTTTAGTCACTATGGGAGTGGCTGGGGAGACAGTAGGGAAGAGGAGGGGTTGTTGGTCTCCCTGTGAAAATGTATTTGTCAGTACTTATTATCTCCTACACCTTGAACATCTGCAGCAGGGGCCTCTCCCCAAATCTGGCCATATTCCTGTTTTAAAAGAAATCTTTCTTTGTCCCAATGAGGGTTTATCCTAGGACAGGGCTTCCCCCTCCCCCCCTTTTTAGGACAAAACCAGCCTTCAAGGACTCTTCTTTCTGATCCCTCCTCCTCTACAGATACACACCCAACCATGAAAATATACCGCAGCTTATTTTCTCTGAGCCTCTAAGAAGTCAAGCAGTTGGATGGAACTCTGCTCCCTGTTTATACTATCAAGGCCCTCTGTTGGTTTCTTGTGGGATTGTGGCCCTGAGAGATTGCTGAGGTTGTGTGTCTCATGGACAGACTGTCTTTTTTTCCATCCAGAGCAGAAGTAGAAGTAAATTGGAATGGGGAGGCATAGACATAAGGACCAGAACTGGGGAAAAGAGTCTGGGCAGTACAAATGTTTCTTTACCTTATGCCCTCATATGCTACAGTATAGTATTCCTCACTCCTTTGTAACTTTTATCCAGGAAGTTTCTAGAATTTGAAATTAGAATTTGCCATTTTGGAAAGTGTATGAATTTGGTTTTGTATGGAGGGCTAAGAACAGGTCTACTATTTAATTCCCTCTTGTTATTTACATTACTTTGTCTTAAATGCTTTTACTATTGAGGGTGGGGGGGAAATGATTTTTCAGGTTGCCTTGCCCTGAGCAACAAGAGTGTGAAGGGTCTATAGGAAATATTGCTGGCTCGAAAAGTCAAGGATAAACTCGGAGAAATCAGTTCTGCACTGTTGACCCAATTCTGGGCTCTTGATCTAGAAAATGTCACGGGTAGGGGAAAACATCATATCGCAAGAAAAGAGTCTCTTCAGTACAATACATTTCTTAGAAAACTTTAGCAAAAGAAACATTTCAGCTTATGGTCAGAGGAAGAGAAAAGGGGAACCAAAGAGTCTTTTTGTAGGAGACAAATGACCATGGTTTTTGATTGGGAACAAATACTCTGCTAAGTTGGGGCTTTTTTTTGTTTTTATTTTTGTTTTTTAGTGAGGCAATTGGGGTTAAGTGACTTGCCCAGGGTCACACAGCTAGTAAGTGTTAAGTGTCTGAGGCCGGATTTGAACTCAGGTACTCCTGACTCCAGGGCCAGTGCTCTATCCACTGTGCCACCTAGCTGCCCCAAAGTTGGGGCTTTTTAAGGGAAGAGGCTAACCTAACATTTAAGGTCCATTCTTTTCTCTCCACTTCTCCTTCAACCTTGGCAATCCCATAAGGTAGTAACCCATAAGGTAACCCATAAGGTAGGCATTGCCATCAGGGAGTGACACACAAAACCCAATGGAGCATTAGCTTGGTGATTATCTATTACCAATTCAATTCACTACAAGTCATGACATCACATCCTGATGTCATGGTCCTCTGAGAACAAAGGACAAACAACTAACATTCTGTAAGAACTACCCCACTGGGAACCCAACTAGCAAGGTCCAGTTGGGCAATGCAGCTCCCTCTCCTTCTCCGTTTCCCTCCTACCTTCTTCTCCCTCTCCTTCTTCTTCCTCTGTCCATAAAGAGAATCATACCCTTACCAGCAGGTGCTCTGACCAAAGGAATATGTTTTGATTGCTTAAACAAGATGACTTGGGGTTTGTAGGATGGATTTTTTTAGGGACCCCACCTTAATCACTGACTTTCATAGATTGGCCAACAATAGGTCCCAGCCCAAGCCTTATTGGCCATTGTTTAGCCTTTAATGACTCAGAGTGAGTCAAATAGCAATTACTTTGGTTATGACCAAAAACCCTAAGGGCCTCCTCCTCCCAGACTGCCTTCCTTCTTACCTTCCTTCCTCCCTCCATTTATTTATTTATTTATTTATTTAATCATTTATTTGTTTATTACTGAGACCTGGGAAAGAGCTTAAAAAGGCCCAGGTCTCCCACTGCATATCTAGGTATCTGGGGACTATTAAAGTTTAGATTGACCCAACTAGATATCAGGACAGACAGGACTAACAAGTAAGGGGAGATAAAATTCTATAGCAGGGAAGTCAATTAGGCATGGCTACTACCTGACTGGAGCTAGGAGACAGAGATGACTCCAGAGGTCGGGACCATCATTTTAAAAAAATCCCCCTTGATTCTCAGGAATATGACAAGTGTCACAGGGTACATAGGTGGTAGGGATCCTTAGGTATTCCTCTTTAAAGAATTACACCCCCAGGGGCAGCTAAGTGGCGCAGTGGATAGAGCACCGACCCTGGATTCAGGAGTACCTGAGTTCAAATCCGACCTCAGACACTTAACACTTACTAACTGTGTGACCCTGGGCAAGTCACTTAACCCCAATTGCCTCACTAAAAAAAAAAAAAATTACACCCTTTAGCACACAGTAATTTAAGCACTTAGAGAAAGTGACCAAGACAGAAGTCAGACTTCTCTTGAGGGGAGGAGATATGTTAGAAACATCTTGATTGTACAACAGAAGAAAGGCAAAAGCATTTATAGACTGCAGATGGGTTGACCATCACCTGACAATGAAAAGTTCCCTTTGGGAGTGGGGAAATCTTGAGTGAGGGGTGGTGGTCCTGACTTCTGGAGTTATATCTGTCCCCTGGCACCAATCAGGCAGCAGTCACACTTAATGGGCTTATTTGTAACTTCTCTAGGTGTGTCCTTCCTTTAGCTAGTAGACCAGTTTAAACTTTAATTGTCCCAACTCCCATGTCAACTAGCATCCAAGCTTTCCCCACCCCAAAAGGGAACTTTCTCCCTGAGGGGTGAAGTCTTTGACTTCTCACCCAGTCACTTTCTCTTAGTGCCAAATAAAAGACCACTTTAATTCTAATTGGACCATGTGCAAGAGTGTAATTCTTTATTGAGGAATACCTAAGAACTACCACATCTCCCCTGTGACACCCCTTATTAAGAAGGTGAACAATTTGACATAGTTTATACATGTATAGTCATTCAAAACATATTTCCATGTAAGTCCTGCTGTAAAAGAAAACACAGACAAAAAAAACACCCAATAAAAATAAAGAAAAAGTATCTTTGATCTGCAATCAGGTTCTACCAGTTCTTTCTCTGGAGATAAACAGCATCTTTCATCATAAGTCATGGAAACTTTCAAGGTAGAAATTTTGAGGGATATCTCTTTTAGGGTTAGTCTCTCTGATCTTTTCCCAGAACCATATTAGATGGTAGGAGATTCAAAAAAAATTCAAGGCTTGGTTCTTATCTCAAGGTGCTTAAAATTAAGTTGAATAGACAGAAGAGAGAAAGGAAGTCCTGACTCTGGGCCTGCACTCTACCACTGTGCCACCTAGCTGCCTCATATATTGTTTTCTTTTTTATTTTGCTATATATCAGCTCAAAGTGAATCTCAATTTTTTTTCCCCTGTAAAACATGAGGCAAAGTTCTCAACTGAAAAGGTGGAGAGAGGAGAGTTTGGGATACCTGAGGAGGGATAAAAAGGTTTGGAAGAGCTTCTATGAAGAGTGGGATAGTGAACTAAAAAGGCAAATATAGAAGGATTGCCTATCATCAGGAAGGGCCCAATTGAGGTTGTATAACATAAATTTTTAGTGGACCCAGTCAGAATGGGTGCATGATTTTCCCCACCTTCATTTAACAGTACATATGTAGAAATCAAGGCAATGAATGGTCGGAGTGATTTAAGACTGAGACTTGGCAGGGCATAATAGGAGAAATAATAAGGGTTTCAAGAGATGAGAACAGTATAGACTTGAATTGTTTCATTAAGGAGTCAAGATAGGGAAAAAAGGAGAGAATAACAGGAGAGATGGCCTGGGAAAAATTAAAGAGTCAAAGGGGTTGGATGTTGCAGTGAAGATGGAGATTAGGATTTTATAAAGAAAGGGAGAAAGAAAAGTGAAAAAAAAATGGGTTATGGTTAGATAAGGGAATTTTCGAACACTTGAAGGTGGTACATTCTTGGATGATGTCAGGATCAAGTGTATGAATATCTTTGTGTATGGATCCTTGTAGCTCATGGGAAGTGAGTAGGTTGAACCAAGTGGTTTGGGTGTTTGAGGGAGAGTTAACAGATATATTGAAGTGCCCTAGTATGAGGGCAGGAGTTGGAAATGAGAGAAAAATTGTGAGCCAGGTACCAAATTCATTGAGAAAGGAAGGGGAGTGACTTGGAAGCTTGTAGACAATAGCTACTGGGATTTTGATTGGTTGGTATATATGTTTTGGTTTGGTTTGTTTGGTATTGGTATATATGAATAGCATGAACCTCAAGAGAGGAGAGGTTACAGAGTGATAGAGGTAAGGGGAAAATATGGAATTGGCAGTGGGGAGGAGGTATTACATTTCCCCTGCTTCAATTAGTCAGCCAAGGAGAATGAGGGAAGGTGTAGCTAGTACTGGAAAGGGTGTATCAGGAGGCTGTCAGCTTCGGGAGCCAGGTTTCAATAATAGTAGATGGAAGGTGTGGTAGAGGAAAAGACTTAAGATGAAGGAACATCTGTTGCATATGAAACAGGCGTTCCAGAGGGCACAGTGAAAGGGCTGGATGGTATTTGGTCAAAACTTGGGGATGGGAAGGTTGAAAAGGATGCTAATAAAAAAAAAAAAAACAGGTAGTGGATGGTTCCTTCAAGAGATGGGTGCAGCAGGAAATATAAGGCCTGAATGAAAATGGAAAGTTGTTTCTTTTTGGTTCACATCCTGGTTGAGAGATCAAGCTGGCAGTAGGAGGCAGAAGTTGCTTCATGCTGGCAAAGATGGTTGCTGTTCCTAGGCCATATCCTCAGGGAACATGGGCATTTGATGGAAGGGTGTAGTCAGAGACAAGTCTTGTTCTTCATCTCACTTAAGGTTGTAGATCAGGCAGGTGCAGCAGAAAGTGGAATTCTCTCAGCACAAGGGGAAATAATTTTGGGGTAGATGGAAATCACCCAGCCACTTCTCTTTCAGCCTTTCCTCAGAGGCAGCCACAGTCGGAGATGGGAGCTAATTGTTCAGAGGAAAGTCTCCATCTTCTCTTCTTTGACATTTCCAGGAATGCCAAAGCTAAAATCTTTAACTTCTAGAACAAAGAAAAATATGACAAACAGCCCAAAAGAAAGAGTTCAAGTATCAAGAAATAACAGTCAGGATCACAAAGGACTTGGCAAGTAATATTAAAAGCAGAGAA
This sequence comes from Dromiciops gliroides, assembly GCF_019393635.1. Classification (NCBI taxonomy): domain Eukaryota; kingdom Metazoa; phylum Chordata; class Mammalia; order Microbiotheria; family Microbiotheriidae; genus Dromiciops; species Dromiciops gliroides. The sequence continues at coordinate 219,869,331 of NC_057864.1, read as the reverse complement.
AAATCTTAGAATATGATATCCCCAAAGGAAAAAGATAAAGGCTTACAACCAAGAATAGCTTAACCGGGGAGGCTAGGTGGCACACTGGTTAAAGCACCGGCCCTGGATTCAGGAGTACCTGAGTTCAAATCCGGCCTCAGACACTTGACACTTACTTGGCTGTGTGACCCTGGGCAAGTCACTTAACCCCCATAGCCCCGCAAAAAAAAAAAAAGAATAGCTTAACCTGCAAGACTAAGGATACATTCTACAAGGGGACAATTTACCTTTAATAGAACTAAGGATTGTCAGATTTTCCTGATAAAAAGGCCATTTGCTATGAACTTCTTCTTCATCTCATATCAATCATTCTATCATTATCTCTTCCCTCATATGTCTCACATGATGAGTTGGCTTTATTCCTTATAAAGGTTAACTACTCTACCTGTTCAAGTAATCCCATTCCATTCTGTCTCCTTCAGCAGATTGCTGCTTCTGTCATCCTCACTCATTATTCCATTCAAACTGTTCTCTCCAAAGTTATCAGTGATCTCTTATTTGCCAAATCCAATGACCTTTTCTCAATCATCATTCTCCTTGACCTCTCTTCAGCTTTTGACACTATTGATCACCCCTTTTGATACTCATTTTTCTCTAGGTTTTTGGGACACTACTCTCTCCTGGTTTTCCTTCTACCTATCTTACCACTCCTCAGTCTACTTTGCTGTATCCTCATGCATACCAAGCCCTCTAACCTTGGGTGTCCCTCAGGATTCTATCCTGGGTCCTCTGCCATAGGTGGACTTGAGTCAGTTCAGATTCTGAGGATGGGGTCTGGACAGTACCCAGCCCCCAGTCCCTGTTATAGTCAGATCATTTTGTTCATGTTTTATTCCATAGATTATAATAGAAATCATGTATCTTGCCTTACTGAACCTGATGTACCCTGGTACCCCTTTCCCCCAACTTGCCTATATTCCAAACTCCCAGTCCTTGTTATGGGTTAGTTATGCTGTTGCTACGACACACCCCTTACCCTCCCCCCTTGTTCTATGACCAGACAGGAAAGATGTCTCCTGTTAGTACAGATACACTCAGATATTATTACCTCTCCTTTTTTGCATTCCTAAGTCCTAATTCCCCCTGGTACCAGATCCTGGTACCATCACTCCCTTCTTCCCCCTTGCCCCTCCTTACACAGGTAGAATGGGTGAGTTTCACCCTTTCCCCCTCCACTTTTCCCCCAGCTCTCAGACATAGCTGAGCGTGCATCCATACCCTGATCACAAGCTGAACATGCATACTGGGTGAGACAGGATTGGATGTTAGATTGTGAGCTCACCCTGTACTCGAGGGGACCCCCCCCAACTTCCATAAAAACCCAACTCATGAGCCCATTACTGCACTCCTCACTTCTTGAATGGGGCCACCCATTCTCATGAGAATGTAATAAATCTGCCTCTGCTTGACTTGGTGGTCTCCTCGAGTTATATGGGTAAACTGAGGCAATTTTGTCCCAAACACCTCTATAGAACTTTACTTGGTAGTCTTATCTGCTTCTATGGACTTAATTACCATCTCTATGTTGATGATTCTCAAATCTACCTATCTAGTCCCAACCTCTCTACTGACCTCTTATATCTCCTGCCTTTCAAACATCTCAGACTGTATATCCAGTAGATGCTTTAAACTCAGCTTGCTTCAAACTGAACTCATTATCTTTCCCCCTAAACCCTTCCCATCCCCTATCTTTCCTATTACTGTAGAGTGCAACACCATCCTCTCAGTCCCTCAGGCTTGCAACATAGGAGTCATCCTCAGCTCCTCACTAACTCTCCCTCCTCCATATCTAATCTGTTGCTTAGGTCTGTTGATTTCATCTTTGAAATATTTTTCAAATAATGGCGCTCTCTCTGACACAGTCACCACCCTAGCCCAGGCCCTTATCACCTCATGTCTATACTGTGGCAATAGCCTGCTGCTGGTTCTGCCTACCTCAAGTCTCTCTCTGCTCCATACATCCTCTATTCAACCATCAGAGTGATTTCTCTAAAGTGAAAGTCTGATCATGTCACTCCCAAATAAAATCCCATCTTCTACAAGAAGCCTATCCCAGCCCTTCTTAATTCCAGTGCCCGTCTCTCAGTTAATTATATCCTATTTATCTTTTTTTTTTTTTTTTTGGTGAGGCAATTGGGGTTAAGTGACTTGCCCAGGGCCACACAGCTAGTAATTGTTAAGTGTCTGAGGTCGGATTTGAACTCAGGTCCTCCTGAATCCAGGGCTCTATCTACTGCACCACCTATTTATCTTGCATATAGCTTGTTAGTATAAATTTGTTTGTTTATTGTGCCCTCCATCAAATTGTAAAATTGTTTAGGACAGGAGCTGTCTCTTTTTTTTTTTTCCTTTGGGGAGGGGAGTGGAGTATCCCCAGTGTTTAGCACAGTGCCTGGCACATAGAAGCCACTTGTAACGATTGTAATGATGCCACGTGCTGGAGACTTACCGTAGAAAAGTTCTGCCATGAAAGGAAGGTCTTTGAGGGCAAGAACATGCGTCTTTTCTTTGGCATCAGGAAGTGACGTTTGCTAGTGGGAGGAAGAAGGAAGAGACTGGCGCTCTGTCTTGCACTCCTTCCTGAGGACTCCTGCGGAGAAGGGAACTAGAAATGTGCTCTCCCTTTAATAGATAAGAATCTAGGCTTTTCTTCTCTCTTTACCAAATTCTTATTCTCCTTAATAAATGCTTAAAAGCCTAACTCTTGCTAAAGCTTATGATTTATTGGCGACCACTCATAGATATTCTAGACAGTTTAGCTAGAATTTAAGCCTTAACACACTTAATAAATATTTGTTGATTGATTGACTGGGGTTTCTGTCAGGAGGTAACTAGTGGATTCTATTTTCACTCTGCAATTAGGTAGTTTTCATTTATGATTTCCAAAAGTATGTTATCTAGGGGGTTTTTTGGTCATATTTTCAGGGAAGCTAATAATTCTTAAATTCTTTCTTCTTGGCCTTTTCCCCCTTATGCTTAGTCATTTTTGATTTAAGATCATAAATTTAAAACATTAAAACAAATTTCAGCTTTTTGATTTTGATCTTGTGCTAAACATTTTTTATTTTATGTAATCATTCAATTTTATTTATTCTTTGACATCTCTTGACCCAATGTGTTTCTTCATAGTGTTTGGTGTTCTCTTCTATTTTACTAGTTCTCCAACCTCAATTTCTATTTTGGGCCTTCAAGTCAAGGCCAGGTTTTGCCTTCTGTTGGGGAGTCAGGTCCTATTTGGTCCTGACTTGGATTTCATGGGCTCTTTCCATTGACTTCTATCTCCACTGTTGTGTCTGTTCTAGGGGGTGACAGCTTTCAAGCCCACTGGGTTTATTGTAGGTCAGATCTTTCTGATCTTTGGGCCCTCTAGAACATATCCAATTAGAGTGTTAGAGACCTCTGGTTCCCCTGGGCTGAAATGATATAGGTTTCTAATCACCCTGAAACTACTTTTCTGAGTGTTCTGGTCTTCCTGAGCCCAGGTATAGTTTGCTGATTACTTCAGGTGTCCTTGGAGCATTTCTGATTATAGTGCTGGTAGGCTTCTAGCTTCTTTATCTGAGCTTACATAGGTTTCTCTAGTGGGAAGCCCTCATCAGACTTCTGATTCTGTGCATGTGTGCTTATTATTTTGTCTGTTTCTATTAAGTACCCCCTCACTAATTTGATTGGCATAACAAAATCTGTAATTGATTTTTATAGCATGGAGGTTTTTGGTTTTATTATTATTATTACATTCATAAGGTATGAATAGTGAATATCTCTGTGATTATACAAATCTCACTTTATTTCTATGGCAATCATTTTGTAATTGTATTTATAGAAATCTTGGGTGTACCTTGGAAGTTCAGCTCCCAATTATTCTAGCACTTTGTAGCATCTTCTGCTCCTCTTGGTTTCAACTTCATGGAGCAAGATGCCCCTCCCAAGTTAAGTTTATTACTTTTAATCTCACAGAGCTGCTAACTCAAGCCTAGATTGATACTACCTCCCTCAACCACCTCATCCCTCAGATTGGAGAGCTGGAGGGTGGAGTACCAAACTCCTCCTGATGCTTTCCTTTATAGAAAGTAGAGACTAGGCTCTCATTTTACCATGGTTTGCATCTGCCATTCTCCCTGGTTTTAACTCCAAGGAACAAGATCCCTCTGTGGCTTGTACTCCCTGGTGTCCCTTTCACCCTGATTTCCTGTCTCCTTTTATGTGTCTTCCCCCATTAGATTGTAAATTCCTTAAGGGCAGGAATTGATTCTATCCCCAGTGCTTAGCACAATGCCTGGTACATAGTAAATACTTATTAAATGTCTGGTGGATTGGATTGTTATAATTTCTTCCTGGTTTTTATTAGTACTGTATAGAATTGCTGATTTTTTTTTTTGAGGCAATCTGGGGTTAAGTGGCTTGCCCAGGGTCACAGAGCATGTGTCTGAAGCCAAAATTAAACTCAGGTGATTCCAGGGCTGGTACTCTATCCACTGTGACACCTACCTGTCCTCTGCTTTTTAAGGTTTTTTTTTTTTTTAAGTGAGGCAATTGGGGTTAAGTGACTTGCCCAGGGTCACACAGCTAGTGTTAAGTGTCTGAGGTTGGATTTGAACTCAGGTCCTCCTGACTCCAGGGCCAATGCTCTATCCACTGTGCCACCTAGTTGCCCCCCTTTTTTTGTTGTTGTTTTTTGGGGGGGGTTTTTGGTGAGGCAATTGGGGTTAAGTGACTTGCCCAGGGTCACACAGCTAGTAAGTGTTAAGTGTCTGAGGTCAAATTTGAACTCAGGTCCTCCTGACTCCAGGGCCGGTGCTCTATCTACTGCGCCATCTAGCTGCCCCCGCCCCTTAAGGTTTTAACTAAAACACATACTGTGTTTTGGCAAAGGGTGGTTTTTTTTTTGGATCTATTGAAATAATCATATGGTTTTGGTTATTTTTGTTGTTTATATTATTAATTATGCCAATTATTTCCCCAGTGTTGTACCATCCTTGCAGACATGGTATGAATACAACTTAGTTACAGGGAAGTATTTTCTAGATATATTGTTTGATATAAATATTTTAGGAAATCTAACTATGGTATGGAATATGGATTTGGTGGGGGATGGGTCAAGAACAGAAAGTAGGAAGAACTAGATTAGTTCTGAAAAGAACAGCTGTTTCTCTGAGAAGATATCCTCAATTCAGAGCTATATAACTAGGAATTTTTTGTTGCAGAGGCCAGGGAAGTTTGAGGGGAGGCCCATGGCTACCACTGCTGAAGAGAGAACATCAATGAAGGTAGGCCTGGGGGAGGGGGAGGGGGTAGGTATGTGAAGGGTGGGTGAGTAGGAAACCTGTCTCAAGATGGTGTTGTTAATGCCCTTTAAATTTCAGTAGTTCAAGGTTCACCTAGCTGCAGGTGGCGCAGTAGATAAAGCACTGGCCCTGGATTCAGGAGTACCTGAGTTCAAATCTGGCCTCAGACACTTGACACTTACTAGCTGTGTGACCCTGGTCAAATCACTTAACCCCCATGGCCCCACACACAAAAAAAAATTTCAATAGCCCTAATTATAGCTATGCCTCATATAAGTGAGGTCTAAGGTTCACAGAAACACAAAACAATAAACTAGTCCACCAGCTGTCATACAGAAAGGAACTGAGCTTGGGGTTACTATAGGGGTAACCCTTTTTCATTCTGGTGAATACTTCTTTCCCAGAGTCCTATGCACTTTCCCCATGAATTATAGTATCATCTTGTGGTTTAAGTTCTCCCTGGAAGGTTGTTTTTGTTGTTTTTTGTCCTTGGTGCTTGAGAAAGACCAATGACGTCCAGGGAGTGATATCTTGACTTACAAGTGAATTAGGTTTAAGTGAGGCAGAGCAGGGCAAAGTCACCAGCCTTGTGGGCTGAAATTTGGGGTCAAATTGATCGTGAGTCATCTCAAAAGAATTACAAGACTCAGTGACTTAGTTTCCCAAGTTTTATTGCAATACTGTAACTCTCAAATAGTGAAAGAAAAGACAATTATATTTTTAGTGTAGATAAATTGATTATCAGTCTCATTATAATAATCTCCACTTTAGGGAGGTACAGGGAAGGGCCCATCCTAATTTGGAGTTCCTGGGGTTCTAAGCCAACCCCCAAGGTGGGTACCTTTTTCAGTGGAGGTGTGTTTTGGGGGTTTACACATCATAAAGTGAATCTGGGGACAAATTTGGCTTTTTCTGTGCATGTCTCTTTCTGATTCCCATGCTTAGTTTCAAAACATCTTCATTTTTCATTAGAATTCCTATACCCTGTCTTGTGTCTTATTGTTATATGACCTGACCCATTATGGTCCTGTTATGGGTACTGATCACTGTGGGTAAGAGAACCTAGCATCCTGACTTGTAAATTATCCATTAACAAGGGTCTGAATCCCTTTTAGAGCTAATATCTGAATTAGAACTTGGGTCTTAGGTTTTTCTGTTAACCCCCTTTTTGCCTCCTACATCAGCCTCACTCTTTCCTCTGAAGCCAGCTGGGTTCAGTGGCAAGATATAGGTCAAGACAACTAGAGATAGCCCCAGATGGAGTAGGAAACCTTGGCTTTTTTAAGCTAAGGTCTTTCCTAGGTGTCAGTTTGTCTGAGGCAACACCCATTCAGTAATTAAAGGTTAGATAAAAACTGAGGCAAAAGATGGCCTAATTTCCTTCATAAGAGAATCAATCTGGGAGGGGAAGACCCTCAAGAGTTTCTGGATAGAAATGAAACAATTGCTATTTACATTCACTCTGAGCCATCAAAACCCAAACAATGAGCAAGTGAGGCTTGGGCTGGGACCTATTATTGGCCAATCAGTGAAAGCCAGAGTGATTTAGGTAAATATACTTTGGTGGTTGTTGAAAAATTATATCCCACCTCCCTTCCTCCTCCTCCCAAGGAAAAAAAAGTATATCACATCTGTACTGGATAACTTAGGTTTTGCTCTCCAAGTTGGATGCTGGTCAGGATCTATGTATGGGATCATCTTCTTTCTTTCTTTCTTTCTTTTTTTGCGGGGCAATGAGGGTTAAGTGACTTGCCCAGGGTCACACAGCTGGTAAGTGTCAAGTGTCTGAGGTTGGATTTGAACTCAGGTCCTCCTGAATCCAGGGCCAGTGCTTTATCCATTGTACCACCTAGCTGCCCCATGAAATCATCTTTCTACAAGGAGCACAATTCATGAGGAAATCTCCCTAGAAGTTGGAGAGCACATGTCCATGAGCTACCTTCTTAGAGAAGTGTGAGCACATGTCTAGTACTGTCATGTGAGTTACCATTTTGCTGCGAGTTGCCTTTGCCACTTCTGGGGAAAAGGGGATGGAGAAATTCCTTTTGCCTAGAGAAAAGGAGAGAAGAGAATGTGAAATAAAATGGATACTACCTCCTATTTCCTTGAGTTTTCCTAGGGTATGCCTAGGTTTGTTTTATTCCTACTTGCATTTGGGCTGACACTTGAAATCTTTTCTATTCTGGTTCACCAAAGCACTAAACATCTTAAGTATATGATCAAGAAGTTGCTTTATTTAAGCAGTACTGCAAAGATATGTCATGGGGCGCAGAGCACCCCAGAATTTCTCTGGGGCACACTGAGGAATCTTCTCCTTGAGAAACTAAACCAGAGGACAGATAACGCCTAGAGAGATAAACTGAACCAAATCAGACTGGGCTAGCTTGGGATTCCTACCCTTCATTCTGGTCTCCCTTACCCTGGGGAGATAAATTTGGGTGTGGCTGCGGCCTTTGCATTCTGAAGAGAGATCTGTAGCCACCCCTCACCCAATTCCTTTAGTCACTACCAGTGGGGGATGGTCCTCTCTCACTAAAGGAACTTTTCACGGGCAGATGGTCCACCCCCATCAGTCCTCTATAAAAGTACCTTCCAGTCTCCTGTTCGAGGAGATTTGGTACCTCTGAGCCATGTGCTTTATGCCAAATCTCCCCATGAAAAGTCCAAGGATTTCTTTCATGGTTTACCTCCCCCCACCCTTCCCTTCCCTTAGCCCTAAATAAACTATCACCTTATTCTAACTAAGTTTTGTGTGCAAGAGGGTGTAATTCTTTAAAGAGGAATTCCTAAGAACCCCAACCCCGTACCCCATTTTCCCACCATATCAGATATGATGATTATATCTAGCATTATATAGTACCTACTATGTCCCGGGCACTATGTTAAGTGCTTTTCAATTGTCTTCTTTTATCATTACAACAACCCTAGGAGGTAGGTACTATTATTTTCTCCATTATAGTTGAGGAAAGACAGGTTAACTTGCGCAGTGTAACTCGGCTATTATCTGAGGTCAGATTTGAACTTTCTTCCTCACTTTGCCACCTAGCTGCCCTTCAGTTATCTGCAAAGGCATGTTTAGGAATCTCTGGTATAGGCAACTTGAAAGGAAGCAGATGATTGTTCTGTCAAGTCTGAGGAACTCCCAAGGGGCAGGTGAGGCAGCCCTTATATGCTCTTCTGAGGGGCCCCAACTCTCCCAATGGCCAACCAACCATCTGAGCCCTACTCTTTTGCCCTCCATCATCTACTCAGGGTGAGTTCTTTATTAACTATTAACCGCCACACCGTCTATAAGTCATTTCCTCTCCTACTGCAATTCATTCTTTCCCTCCCCACCCCACTCCTGCTCCTCCAAAAGGCAACAAAGATCAACAATTGCCTGGAAAGAAAGTGAGCTGTAGGGATCTGACACCCTTAATTTAAATAAAAAATGTCAATCCCATAGCAAAGCAACTCCTATGTCCTTGGCCTCCAGTTTCATCAAGGTGGATGGATATTAACCTGGAAACCCTTTCCCTTCCTCTCATCCTTGGAACCCTCATTTCTGGGCTAGAGAGGATAATTACAGGGTAAACCACAGGACACTGTACTGGCAACAGAGTGGAGGAGCCTTATTAGTTCCAGATTACAAACAAAAACTGTAAGCAAAGGGCCACTGTAGGCCTGCTGCTGAAGCTGTGTGCATGTGGATGCTGCCCAGAAGCCAGGGCCTAACTTTTCTCCTTCCTCCCACCCTTTCTGAACTGTGAGGCCTTTCTGTCAGACGCTGCTCAACTATACCGGTTCTTCTGAGTGGAAGAATCAAAATCTGTTCTATTCTAATAGTAAAAAAAAAGTACTTGAGAGACCTTATACAATATTCAAGGGATCCTTTATTTAAGTAATGGACAAATTACATAATAAGTGACTATGGATTTCCATTTTTTCTTTTTTTCTCTTTTTGCAAAGGCCGCAGTAAACCTCTAGAGTTCAGTCCTACAGAAAGTTGGAGAAGTTCTTGGGGGAGATTCATGGGGGCCAGTGCTAATTATGCTCCTGAGAAAAAAATTTAAAAAGGACCCATCTGCCCAGATAGCCACCTATTCTAAGGCCTTTGGCCCAGATCAACCATGGTGAGGACTGGGAGGGTGGGGGTGGTCTGGGTGGAGTGGTGGAAAGAAATGGGAAAAATTCTTTATCACCTGTTGCCAGTAGATTCCTAGCCTACAATATTGCCCTATACTTGGAAAATATTTTCTTCTTACCTCCTCTTAGAATTCTTTTGCTGTTTGTCACAGGGGAAAGAGGTGGTGGAGATCCTTAGGTATTAAAGAATTACAATTATTTTTTCCCCCCTGCAGGGCAATAAGGGTTAAGTGACTTGCCCAGGGTCACACAGCTAGTAAGTGTCAAGTGTCTGAGGCTGGATTTGAACTCAGGTACTCCTGAATCCAGGGCCGGTGCTCTATCCACTGCACCACCTAGCTGCCCCCCACACAATACAATTGGAATAAAAAAGTCTTTTATTTGGGCACTGGAGAAAGTGACCAAGAGGGAAGTCAGACTTCACCTCAAGGGGAGAAAATGGTTTAGAGACAAGATTCTCTGAGACACATTTCTCCTTGACCTGGAAGGAGGCCAAAGCCTTTGCAGAGAATGGATGGTGGGGGGGGGACCGATGGGGTGACCACCTGACTATGGAGAGTTCCCTTTGGGGGTAGGGGAAGCTTGAATGAAGGGTGGGATGGGAAAGGCTTGAAAGACTTCTGGAGCTATCTTTGTCCAGGATACCACTTCTCTCCCCCTGCTTCTTAGGTGTGTCCATTGTTTGAGTCATTTGTGTCTTAGACTTCATGACTCCCTTTGGGGTTTTTTGGCAAAGATACTGGAGTGATTTGCCTTTTCCTTCTCCAGCTCATTTTACAGATGAGGAAACTGAGGCAAACAGGGTTAAGTGACTTGTCCAGGGTCACACAACTAATAAGTATCTGAGGCCGGATTTTAATTCAAGTCTGTCTGACTCTAGGCCTGGTGCTCTACCCATTGCTCCAACTAACTGCCCCTAGAATTTGTAATTCTCTCTAAAGCTTAGCTCAAATACCATCTCCTTCATGAGGCTTTTCCTTAGTCCCCTCTGCTCTTACTGTTTCCTTTTTCCTCTAAATTATTTTGCATTTACTTAGTCTTGGTTTTCTGAGAGTACTTTTGATCTTATTAAACATCTCCCAGCGGGGAACTCCTTTTACCTAAGTAGATCAACTTTTCTGCAATTTATGTTCCTAGAGAGTTGCCTGGAGGGAGGGGGCACAGCTAAGTGACACAGCAGAAATAACACCAGGCTTGGGGTCAGGAAGATCTGAGTTCAAAGCTGGCTTCAGACACTAGCTATGTGACCCTGGGCAAGTCACTTAACTCCTATTAACCTCAGTTTCTCATCTGTAAAATGGGGACACACTGGAGAAGGAAATGGCAAGCCACTCTAGTATCTTTGCCAAGAAAACCCCATGGACAAAGTCACATAGAGTTGGACCCAATTAACAATAGTAGAGAGTTGTGTCAGGTACTGAGACTTCAAGTGACTTGGCTAAGGGTTACATAGCCAGTATGTGTTGGAGGCAGGACTTCAACCCAGGTCTTTCTCACTCTTGAGTCCATCCTCTATCCATTACACTACAATGCTTCTTCTTTTTTTTTTTTTTTTTTGGTGAGGCAACTGGGGGTGAGTGACTTGCCCAGGGTCACACAGCTAGTAAGTGTCAAGTGTCCGAGGCCAGATTTGAATTCAGGTACTCCTGAATCCAGGGCCGTTGCTTCATCCACTGTGCCACCTAGCCGCCCCTTTTTACATGTTTGTTTTTTGTTTTTTTTTAGTGAGGCAATTGGGGTTAAGTGACTTGCCTAGGATCACACAACTAGTAACTGTAAAGTGTCTGAGGCTGGATTTGAACTCAGGTCCTCCTGACTCTAGGGCCAGTGCTCTATCCACTGCACCACCTAGCTTCCCCATACTACAATGCTTCTAATACCATTTGTGGTATATAGTGGTACATGTTGTTTCCTTTGATAGAATGTAAGCTTCTCAAGTGCAGGAAAATAGTAGGTGTGTAATAAATGTTTGTTCATTGGTTGGTTGATGATATGTCTTTGTGATATGTCTTACTATGTTAGGCATTTCTATCTCCATTACCAGGGTTAGTGACTTGCCTTATGGGTAGACGGTACCTAAGAATAGGTTTCTTTATTGAATGGCTCTTGAGTAGAGTTTGTATTTGTGAAGTCTTCACTTGTGAAAAAATAGTTTTTCTCTGCAAGAAGTAAATTGGCCTAACCTACATGGGGATAGAAATTCACACCTTGAACTGCTTAGAGTTCCAACAAATAGTGAGTAACATGGGATGCTCACTGGATTATTGAACTGGAGCTTTGGAAAGATCATAAGATTTATACCTTGAAGGTTGTTGAAAGATCTATTTATAGTTCAATTCCGTTATAGAATATTTTTGTGTGTATAGTGAGTGCCCCCATGGGCTACTGCCCCAACTTACACTGGTGGCTGTGGTTCCTCAGGCCCATGACTATGTCATGGTCAAGATACTCTGTGGGTTTACACTCCTAAAACTATAGTTGGTGAGTCTCCACTCATGGGGCAGCTAGGTGGCGCAGTGGATAGAGCACCGGCCCTGGATTCAGGAGGATCTGAGTTCAAATCTGGCCTCAGACACTTGACACTTACTAGCTGTGTGACCATGGGCAAGTCACTTCACCCCCATTGCCCTGTTCCCCTCAAAAATTAATTAAAAAAAAAGTATTTCATGAGTCCCCACTCATTCACTTACTTTTGTTTTTTTTGTTTTGTTTTTTTAGTGAGGCAATGGGGGTTAAGTGACTTGCCCAGAGTCACACAGCTAGTAAGTGTTAAGTGTCTGAGGCCGGATTTAAACTCAGGTACTCCTGACTCCAGGGCCGGTGCTCAATCCACTGCGCCATCTAGCTGCCCCCTCATTCACTTACTTTTTTTTGTTTGTTTGTGGTTTTTCTTGTTTTGTTTTTTGCGGGGCAATGGGGGTTAAGTGACTTGCCCAGGGTCACACAGCTAGTAAGTGTTAAATGTCTGAGGCCGGATTTGAACTCAGGTACTCCTGAATCCAGGGCCAGTGCTTTATCCACTGCGCCACCTAGCCGCCCCTCATTCACTTACTTTTAATGGTCAATCAATTGAACCAATAAGCTCAAAGAAAAGGCATTTACTGAAATGGCATAGCATGAAAAGAAGTAACAAATCATTCCCCCAATATACCTGTGGTGAATGCCCCTACAAATACAAAGTGTCATTGGGATGAGTGGGCACCCACATAGAGTATGTTATTAGGGAAGCACACACATAGGGACACACATGGCCAAGGCAACTCACACTTCAAGGCCCTGATGTATTTTCTTTTCTCATGGTGTCCTCAATCTGTTTTCTCCCTGGGCATAGCATATCTTTTGGACATGTTGCTTCACTAGAAATCATGGGTCTGTTCTTCTCCACAGTTCATCTTGATTATAGTACAACTGGACTCTCTTCTCATTCTGAAAAGAGAGATTGAAACTTTCCCAGTCTAGTAGTTTTAAAGATGGCACCCATTCTGACTGTGCAGCCAATGGAAAGAGACCGCTCCTACATGCATTATAAGGGAATACAAAATGTCTTCTCTCAGAAGGAGGTCCCTGCTGTCTTTCACATGGGTGCCTCCATCTTGGGTGATCTGAGCATGCACCAAAGCAAAATACAGTCTCTGTTCTCAAGGAGCTCACAGTCTAATGGAGCAGGCAAGATGCAAACAACCCTGAACAAACAAGATATATAAAAGATAAATTGGGGATAATCTCAGAGGAAAGGTGTTGTTACAGCTGGAATGATGTCACCTGCTGGAGACTTACTGTAGGAAAGCTCCGCCATGATGAGAAGGCATCTGAGGGCAAGCCATGCGGCTTTTCTTTGGCGTCAGGAAGTGACATTTGCTTGTGGGAGGAAGAAGGGACAAGGCTGGCTCTCTCGCACTCTTTTGCAAGGACTTCAGAGGGGAGCAGAGCAAGAAGCACGGGCTCCCCAAGATAGCGGAATCTAGGCCTTTCTCTCTCTCTTCACTAAATTCTTATTCTCCTTATTAAATGCTTAAAAGTCTAAACTCTTGCTAAAGCTTATAATTTATTGGTGACTACTCATTAGATATTTTAGACAGACTAGCTAGAATTTTAGCCCTTACAGTGCTAAGATTAAGTAGCATTAGAAAAGGTTTCTTGCAGAAGATAGCTCTTGATGTAAGCCAGCAAAATTAGGAAAGATATGGAGGAGAAGGAGGGAGAAAATTCCAGGCTTGGGGGATAGCTTGTGAAAATGTTGGGAGTTGCTTTGTTCAAGGAACAGGAAGGAAGCCAATGTCAGTGGATTTTACAGAGAATAAGAAGGGGAGTAAGGTATAAGAAAACCAGAAAAGTAGGAAGGCACCAGGTTGTGAAGAACAGAGGGGGCAGCTAGGTGGCGCAGTGGATAGAACTGGCTCTGGATTCAGTAGGACCTGAGTTCAAATATGACCTCAGACACTTGACATTTACTAGCTGTGTGACCCTGGGCAAGTCACTTAACCCCAATTGCCTTGCAAAAAAAAAAAAAGGTGTTGTGGGCCCAAAGTACCCCAAAAGTTCTCTGGGGCACATCAAAGAATCTTGTCCTTGAGAAACTAAACCAGAGGACTGATACACCTAGAGAGATAAGCAGAACCAGATCAGACTGAGCTAGCTTGTGGACCTCCACCCTTCATTTTGATCTCCCTTACCCCTGGGGAGATAAGTTTGGGTGTGGCTGCGGCCTTTGTGTCCTGAAGAGTAAGATGGCTTGAGAGATCTGTAGCCACCCCTCACCCAATTCCCCCAGCTACCACCAGTGGGGGCTGGTCCTCCCTCACTAAAGGAACTTTCCACAGTCAAATGGTCATCCCCTCCCCCACATCAGTCCTCTATAAAAGTACCTGCCAGTCTCCTGCTCGAGGAGATTGGTACCTCAGAGCCACGTGCTTTGTTCCATACCCCTCTCCCCATGTGAAGTCCAAGGATTTCTTTCATGGTTTCCCTCCCCCCCCCCACTTCCCTTCCCTTGCCCCTAAATAAACTACCATCTTATTCTAACTACTTTTGTGTGCAAGAGGGTATATATATTTTGGGATTATCGGTCTTTGTTTCAGTTTGAGCTATTGATGTGGGATGGAATTAGGGTCAAATGGATTGTGAATTGTCCCAAAAGAATTACAAGACTCAGTGACTCAGTTTCCCGAGTTTTATTGCAATACTGTGAGTGACCACAGGGAGAGAACCAGAATAGTGGAAAGGTATCTCTTGAATAGGGAAAGAAAAGACTGTTATATTTATAGTATGGATAAATTGATTATCAGTCTCATTAAAATATTCTCCACCTTTGGGAGGTACAGGGGAGGGCTTATCCTAATTTGGAGTTCCTGGTGTCCTAAGCCAACCCCCGAGGTGGGTACCTGTTTCTGTGGAGGTGTGTTTTGGGGGTTTATCTGTCATAAGGTGAATCTGGGGACAAATTTGGCTTTTTCTGCACATATCTCTTTCTGGTTCTCATGCTTAGTTTCAAAACATCTTCATTTATCATTTATTCCTACTCTAAATTACTATAGTCTGTCATTTTTTTCATTGTTATAGTCTAAGGTCTTCATAGCCTCTCTCCCTCTGTTCCTCTTATGGTTACTGATTACTGTGGGTAAGAGAACCTAGCATCCTGACTTGTAAGTTATCCATTAACTGGGGTCTGAATCCCTCTTAGAGCTCATATCTGAATTGGAGCTTGGGTCTTAGGTTTTTCTGTTAACCCCTTTTTGCTTCCTATATCACTATGATTTCATTGATGTGGGGGATTCCCAGAGTAGAAAACCCCTCTACTCTTTTTGTCAAAAGCTTTTTCTGCATCTATTGAGAACATTATATGATTTCCTTTGGTTTTCTTATTAATATGGTTAGTCATGCTGATAGTTTTCCTAAGATTGAACCAGCCCTGCATTCCTGGTATAAACCTTGCCTGTTCATATTATATGATCTTTGTGATATATTGCTGTAATCTCTTTGCTAGTATTTTATTAAAATTTTTGCATCAATATTCATTAGGGAAATTGGTCTATAGTTTTTGTTTCCCTTCTAGTTTTGCTCTTTCTGGTTTAGGCATCAGCACCATATTGTGTCACAAAAAGAATTTGGAAGGACTACTTCTTTGCCTATTTTTCCAAATAGTTTATATAGCACTGGTATTAATTGTTCTTTAAATGTTTGGTAAAATTCGTTTGTGAATCCATCTGGTCCTGGGGAGTTTTTCTTTAAAAATTTTTTTTTGATAATTTATTGAATAAAACAAGTATTCCCATAACCTATAGTATAAAAAGGCAGTTAGGTGGCACAGTGGATAAAGCACCAGCCCTGGATTCAGGAGGACCTGAGTTCAAATCTGGCCTCAGACACTTGACACTTACTAGCTGTGTGACCCTGGGCAAATCACTTAACCTTCATTACCCTGAAAAAAGGGAAAAAAAATATTGCACATGAAACTGCAAATCTATTACATACAACTTGCTATTCCTTTTAAATATATAAAATAAAGTTATCATATACATTTCTTTTTTTTTCTTCCTTTATCTCATCGATAGTTCGTTCAATTTCTTTTTCTAAAATAGGGTTATTTAAGTATTCTATTTCCTCTTCTGTTAATCTGGGCAATTTATGTTTTTGTAAATATTCATCCATTTATGGAGTAATCATGGTAGACTTGATGTAGAAATTGGAATTTAATCTGGGCCTTAAAGAATAAGGAGGGTAAGAATCTCAGACGTAATGGCACAAGCAAAGGAAATAACTTGGGAAGGTCCAAGCAGCGTTTATGAAAGAACTACTAGGATCAAAGATTTAGAGCTTTAAGGAACTTTAGATGTCATGTAGAACAACTACCTCAATTTACAGATAGATAAAACTTAGGGCCAGAGAAGGGAAGTGCTTTGCCCAAGATCACACAGGTAATAACCCATGTCTCCTCCATCCAAATCCTATTCTTTTCCAATGGACCATAGCTCAATTTGATAGGAATTCAGTGTTAGGTCTAGGGAAGAATGGAAGACAAGGAACTACTACAATTAGAATAAAAATGTATTAGGTTCCTACTGTATGCAAAATACTCTACTAGGCCAAGAACCTTATAATCTAACAGCACTGTAACTTGTTAATTTTGTGCTTCGAGAAGAACAGAAATTGTGTCTATCTCCTGTCTCCCACCCCTAACTCCCATCCTAAGGGTGGCGTATTATTAGGATAATAGGTGGGTTTTTTGTATGTTTTTCATCACCCCTCAGCTCAGGCCTGAAGCAGTTTTCACTTGTCCTGACCTCATAAGAGAGTAGACACTATCACAGATAATGGTAATAGATAATATCCCAACATAAGTATATTATAAAACATTTACTATGCGAGGTCTGAGGGTGAAGATCATTGTCCAGCTAGAAGGATCAGGGAAGGCTTTCTGGAGGAAGTGGTATTTGAGATGGGCTTTGGAGGGTGGGTAGGGATTCAATAGACACAAGTGGGGAGGAAGGTCATAACTAGCATAGAAAACCTCCTGAGCAACAGCGCACACATTTATAAATAATTAATCATTAAGGTCCTTCACCCTTCGTTAGGATTTTTGCCTATTGGAAATATATTCCAGGGGGGTTGAAATCAAGATGGTGGAGTATCAGGAAGCAGTACAGTAAGCTGTACTACACCAACAGATTTAGAAAATGTCCCACACCAAATCCTGATGGGGAAATCCAACAAATCATAGTAAGTTATTTTTCCAGCTAAGATCAGCACAGAGAGACAAAGAGTTCTGTGGATATTGGGAATGGGGTCTGGCCAGGAATTTGACAGTAGAGCACTCTAGTACCCAAGGAGAACTGTGCCGGAGGAGATCCCAGAACCATATTAGGGCACCCTGATGGGATTGGGTGTCAACTGGCAATTTTATCATCTATTACCTAGTTCTGGTTCACAGACCCAGGGCTGACAGAGGATACCTGCATGCAGGGGTTTCTGAGTAGGGAGTGGTAGTAGGAAGAGCAAGCTCAGGAGCAAGCATCAGCAATGTGACTCAGATCCCAGGAGCGGAGCAGGATCCAGCTTTTAGCATAGTCTGAAGTTGGCAGAAGAATAATGAGCTTTGGGGGCAGCTAGGTGGCGCAGTGGATAGAGCACTGGCCCTGAATTCAGGAGGACCTGAGTTCAAATTTGACCTCAGACACTTGACACTTACTAGCTCTGTGACCCTGGGTAAGTCACTTAACCCTCATTGCCCTGCCAAAAAAAAAAAAAAAAAAAGAAGAATGAGGACAGAAATCCCAGACCAAAGGGGAGCCTGCAGTTCTGTCATCCCAAACCAATTGAACTTCCCAGCTGGCCAGATTCAGTGGCTGAATCCAGAAGCTGTGTACTGTTGTTCAGACCTAAGCCTTGGTTAGAAATTTGCAGAGCTCAGAACAGGTGGGCAGAAATCAGACTTTTTCCTTGATCAGATCATTTAAGCCTTGAAGATCCCCACCCTGATATACTAGAATACTTAATATACCAAGAAAGCAACAACAGGGCCAGTCCAGACCTTCCCTCTAGAAATAACCCAAATCCAGCCCTAACATCAAGCTCAAAGTCAAGATGTAGGCTGAAGAATGAGTAAACAAACAAACAAAAAATCCCACCATAAAAAAGCTACTATGGGGGCAGCTAGGTGGCGCAATGGATAAAGCACCGGCCCTGGATTCAGGAAACCCGAGTTCAAATCTGGTTTTAGACACTTGACACTTTCTAGCTGTGTGACCCTGGGCAAGTCACTTAACCCTCATTGCCCCGCAAAAATAAAAGAAAATTTTTTTTAAAAGCTACTATGATGACAGGGATGCTAAAGACACAAACTCGGAAATGAATGACTCTCACATATCTACAAGGAAAGCCTCAAAGAAAAATCCATTTGGGGCATAGATTCAATTAGAATTCATGGAAGAGTTGAAGCAAGAATTTTTAAAAGAGTTAAAAATGTTTTAAAAAATGAAATAAAAGGGCTAGAGTGGAAAAAATGGAAAAGAAATAAGAGCTGTGGAAGAAATAATTGGAAAGAGAATTAATAGCTTGGCACAAGAGGTACAAAACCTTGTCCAAACAATAAATATTTTGAATACTAGAATGGACCAAATAAAAGCTAATGATTCCATGTGATAACAAGAAGTGTGTGTGTGTGTGTGTGTGTGTGTGTGTGTGTGAGAGAGAGAGAGAGAGAGAGAGAGAGAGAGAGTGAGAGTAAGAGAGAGACTTGCAAGCATTCCTGATGAAAAGACTAGAGCTACATAGAAATTTGGAGGTACAAACACAGGAATCAAGAGAAACATACAAAGGTAAACATGAACAATCATAAGGGACTAAACAAGGATTGCTGTTTACATTTTTATATTGAAGATGGTATATGTCTCCCTTCTGAACTGTGTCAGGGGTCATAGAGGAATTCCAATTAGACAAGGCCTGGCACCGGTTTTGTTACCTTGATGATCTTAAGAGAAGAATGAAAAGAGAAGGGAAGAGGTATGGGAAGTGGGAAGGGAAAGGAAGGTTAGGAAAAAGTATCTCATGTAATCAGGAAGCAAAAGTAGACATCTATACAAATGAAGAGGAATTGGGATGAGTGGCAGAAACTTGAACCTCAATTTCATCTGAACTGGTCAAAGGACAGAAATACATTTCACTCAATGGAAAAATAAGAGAAAGAAGAGTGTGGAGAAGGGGGACTTGCAGGGAAGATAGATTAAGGGAGGAATTGGTCAAATAAAACAAACTAGGATATACAAAAATATTTATGGTTCTTTTTGAGGTGGGAAAAATGGGAATCTAAGGCAGTGCCCATCAACTGGGGAATAGATGAGCATTTATGGCATGTAAAGGTGATGGGATATTATTGTGTGAAAGAAATGAAGAAGAGGATATTTTCAGAAAAAAAATCTGGAAAAACTAATAAAATAAGATAGAATGAAGTCAACAAAACTAAGAGAATAATTTCTACAATGAAAACAATATGGTAAAGACAAACAACTTTGAAAGAATTAGGGACTCTGATCAACATAATGACCATCCACAATTCCAGAGGAATGATGAAATGTGCTTTACACCTCTTGATAGGTAAAAGGGTCAGAATGCGGAATGACACCTTTGGGGGGGCATATTGCCAATGGAGAAATTTTTGTTTGTAATAATACGTTTTGTTCTTAATTAGTGAATGGAAAGAAGAAAAGGAGGATTTTTGCTGATTGAAAAAAATATAAAGTTTTTAAAAAAAAA
This sequence comes from Dromiciops gliroides, assembly GCF_019393635.1. NCBI lineage: Eukaryota > Metazoa > Chordata > Mammalia > Microbiotheria > Microbiotheriidae > Dromiciops > Dromiciops gliroides. The sequence continues at coordinate 219,849,634 of NC_057864.1, read as the reverse complement.
AAAAAACGATTATTCCCTCTTCCCTGCCAAGATCTGAGTTAGCATTTTGTATGTAGAATTCTAAGGGGAAAAGCCAATAAGCACCTCCACTTGAAAGTTTTTCACTTGAAAGAACAATCCAGAACCATCCTCCTGATCCTGGTTAGACAATTAGGCACAGAAAAGCTTTTGGAAGACTCGTGAGCATATTAATTGGCCAGTTTCCTGTATACTCATATAATTTTAATTGCTTTTTGCTTTTATCTCTGAAACCAGCTGACAAAGTAGATTTCCCCAATTTCTCCATTTCTCTAATTATAACTGTCCACCTCGGCCCAAATATCCCCATAGCAACTGAGATAATAGATAAAACACTCCATATTGTGCCTATTAGCTTACTTTGAGTAAATTGGGAAACATTATGATCTTCTATTCTTCCCCCCTTTCAATCACTGCACTCAAAGATCTGAAATCACAGATCTGGAAGTAATACCTTTTTCCCTCCTGGAATCTCTACCTTGACCCCTCATCCGAACCTCAAATGAGAAAACATCTTTAATACATGTCAGAGATGGAACTTTTCCCGTACAAAAAAGGGGAAGCTGGGAAACCATCCTTCCAGTCTTCATGTAGATTTGGAGGACCAAAGTATTTCACTCCCTTCTTTAGTGAGTTTAATGCATGGCTTTTGAATATGCACTTTTGTGCAGGGGTCTCCTCTTTTTTCCCTTTCCTTTTTTTTTTTTTTTGTTTGTTTTTTTGTGTGTGAGGCAATTGGGGTTAAGTGACTTGCCCAGGGTCACACAGCTAGTGTTAAGTGTCTGAGGCTGGATTTGAACTCAAGTCCTCCTGAATCCAGGGCCAGTGTTCTATCCACTGTGCCACCTAGCTGCCCCTTCCCTTTCCTTTTGTGGAGATTGAGTTGCCATATAATTAATTGCTCTTTTGGAGAAGCCTTTGCTGTTAAATGAAGAAACTTCACAGGGACCACTCAGTTACAGCTGATGGCCCTAATTCATTGCCTCTCTACCTCACCCACTCCTGCTCCTACCCATAGACCTGAAGCAGGTCTCTCTCTCTCTTTATCTTTGGTTTATTGTTGTTGCTATAGTGACAGGAGAGGTTTTTTTGTTTTGTTTTGTTTTGTTTTTTTTCTTCTAGGACTTAAACTTATTTCTGAGTTGTAACACCCTCCTCCTATCTCTTAATGAGCAGGCCTCTGAAGCCCTCTTGCCCATTTTCTTTATTTATTTACTCATTCATTCATTCATTCATCCATCCATCCATCTATCTATCTATCTATCTACTTGTTTATTTTTGTGGGGCAATGAGGGTTAAGTGACTTGCCCAGGGTCACACAACTAGTAAATGTGTAAGGCCAGATTTGAACTCAGGTCCTCTTGAATCCAGGGCCAGCAATTTATCCACTGCGCCACCTAGCTGCCCTCTTGCCCATTTTCTAGAGGAAACCTGTAGGTATCTAAAGAAAGGAATCCCATAACCTAAGTTACACAATGTAGAGCCAGAATTTGAAACAATTTTTTAAACAGCTTTGTAAAACTAGAGAAAATATTTTTTTAAAAAAGAATTAAAGTTTTAAATATATTTTTTATAAAGATTTTTTTTTTAAGTGAGGCAATTGGGGTTAAGTGACTTGCCCAGGGTCAACACAGCTAGTACATGTTAAGTGTCTGAGGCCGGATTTGAACTCAGGTACTCCTGACTCCAGGGCCGGTGCTCTATCCACTGCGCCACCTAACTGCCCTTAAATATATTTTTAAAGAACCTAACTGAGCTCCGGCTGAGGATTATAAATACCTAATGAGGAAAGGGTTTTTAAATTTCTAACAGCCCTCTAGCTTCCAACCAACCTGTCAGTTTTGGGAGGACTCAGTGGCCATGCAAGCCAAGTTTGAGGGTCTAAGGCCAGAGAGTTGGAGGATATCCCAGGTTCCAAGATCCCTGGGGAACATGTCACTATTGAATAGGCTCGCCACCATCTTTTCCCCTCATCTCTCACAGGAAAAGACACCAGCCTCATTCTGGAGCATGGTCTCTGGTCCTCATTCCCTTTCCCTGCCACCACACATCTGGTAGTTATTATTTCAAGTGCTCAGATGTTTACTAAAATCCTTTTTGCATTCTCTGTGTTGGCAAAGAAGATTTTTAAAGGGACAGGGCTTGTTTTCCCTCCTTGGCCACGAGAGAACCCATCTGTTTGTCATACTCTTCCTCCAGAGTCTCCTAGAGTATTTGTTCTGCTTCTTGTCCTCCCTTGGGAACCAATCACTTCTGGTAGGAGCCTTGCTGCTCAGGGGTAAGATACAGGTACCAGTATATTCCAACTAAAGTGAGGGTTGGTTATCTGCCACAAGACAGACTGGGTAGATCCCCAAGATGCCAAGCCACCAGGCAGTTTTCAGAGACTTTGTCACTGATGCTTCTTCCCTATTATCCAAAGAAATATGCAAATAGTGCTAGTTACCCAATAGGACCTCCCTCCCCCATGTACATGCCCCTTTAATCTCTGGGGGAGTCCTATCCATTCATTAATAAACAACCATTTATCAAATGCCCACTATGTGCCAGGCACCGTGCTAAAAAATGAAGATACAAAAACAGGCAAAAGATGATCCTGCTCCCAAGGGACTTAAAATATAATAACTATTCCTCTCTGATTCCTTTTGTTCCCTACTTGATAGGGCATTTGCTTGAATGAGATAGGGGCATATCCTCTATGACATTTCATGATTCCTGCTTTTCCCCTAATTCCGAATTACACCAGTGAAAACATTCTTGATGTGCAACGAGGATGGTGATGATGATGTGTTATAGGAGAAAAAGCACTAGATTTGGGTCCGGAAGACCTAAGTTAAAGTCCCAGTTTCAATATTTGCTAGTCATGTGTGACCAAGGGCAAATCACCTCACTTTTCTGAGCTTCAGTTTTGGCTTATGAAGTTCCTACTATGTGTAAGGCAGTATGCTAGACCCTGGGGATCCAGGAAGGAAAATACATTCTACGTCATCACAGAGCCTACTACTTGAAGTGATTGTGAAGAAAGAATGCTGTAAACCACAAAATGTTCCATCAACACACATGTTTGTTTTCATTAGTAATAATATAATTTTAGCACTGTTGGACCATGTGTTTGCAGCACGTCACAAGTGAGGCACATGGTCCCCTCATGTAGCAAGTTGGTTTAAGGTAAATATGTATGAGTAAAGCTTGTTTAAAGGAGGTATAGGGACAGCTAGGTGGCTCAGTGGATAAAGCCCCGACCCTGGATTCAGGAGTACCTAAATTCAAATCCGGCCTCAGACACTTGACACTTACTAGCTGTGTGACCCTGGACAAGTCACTTAACCCCCATTGCCCCGCAAAATAAATAAATAAATAAATAAAGGAGGTATAAAACTGAGCTATCTATGTGGGTGCTGGAAGAACTCTCAGCTAGTAAACAGGTGAAGAAAAGGCAGCAAGGTGGCACAGGGGATGGAGTGCTGGGCTTGGAGTCAGGAAGATCTGAGCTCAGATACTTACTAACCATAGGAGCCTGGGCGAATCACAGTTTTCTCATCTGTAAAATGGGGATAATAATAGCTCCTACCTCCCAGGGTGGTTGTGAGGATCACATGAGATAATACTTGGAAAGCAGCACAGTGCCTAGCACAAAGTACTATATAAATGTTAGCTGTTATCATCATTAATTATTGTTATAAGAAAATTAGGCAAATTGCTTTAAGACTTTTGGTCTAAGGCCAAAACAGCAGCAGAAAACCCTAGCACCTGGCAAAACTGAATTTTGACCCTAGTCTTAGCAGCTTCAGTGCTATATTTCCTAGTTTTCACCCTGACTGAGGCTTTTTTTTTTTTCCTTTTTGAGGGTGGTGGTGGTTCATGTTACCTTCAGGGCTTCATGTATAAGGGTAGGGATTCCTATCTCCATCCCAATTCAAGTAGACACAGAAGGCTTCTTCTCTATTGATTCAATTAATCAAAATCAATTTGGGAGGAATAAGTATCTTGAGCATTGCATAAAGACGGATGACCACACAGGAAATCTCTTGTGATTAGCTGAAAGAATCAGACAAAACTTTGGGCCTATCTATAATACAACAGTTTGGAATGAGAATTCCATCAGCAGGCCAATGGAGTCAAGTTGTGAAGGATCCCTTCAGTGAAAGACTTCTGAGAAGGAATTGCCCTTTGGGAAGAGGATCAGACCTCTTGCCTACCCCTTCATTCTCCATTGATTAGGTTACAACCTTGTAAATTCCCAAAAGTCAGAGGGATCAGGTATTTCTATGGCTTTGCAGTGCCTCTGGAGCAGCAGTGGCTGATGACACTGTTTGCATTGGGGACTGAAAGACAAATTGAGGATAAACTAGACATACTAAAAGAAGGCAGATTTAGGACTCTATAAGGATGCTGACCCTTGGAGTCCAGCAGAGAGCTATATCTAAAGGAACTTATATGAAAAGGGCTATGTGAAGGGACAAAAGCACTTCCAGTAACAGGAGCTATGTTTACCCTTTGGTCACATGTGTTCTTTAAATTTGAGCCTACTCTCCCAAGAGTTTGTTTGTAAGGGACAAGTATGGCCCCAGTTGAGGAGATGTTTCTGTAACAACTGTCTATGTTACTTGCTTAGAAATATACTCTAAAAGCTAATTAACCTTGGCCAGTAATCAATCAATAGGGAGCACACCAGTGGAGGCTCATGAACTATAGTACTAAAAAATTCTTAAGGTTACTTTTAGAAACCTGAAGGATAAATAGTAGTAATTGCCCTTCTGTAGACCTCGCCCACCATTTCAAGTGGGAGTTGGAGAAGTACACCTTGGTTTTGTTTTTATAATTCAAATTTAACATGGTAGTTTAATACTGCCCTACTTTTCTGTTTTCCCTTCTGAATCCTTTTGTTCTGTTTTTTTAAAAAATGCTTCATCGACCTACACATCCATCCATCCTTCCTTCCTTCCTTTCTTTCCTTCTTTCCTCTCTCCCTCCTTATTTGCCTCCTCCTTTTCCTCCTCCTCCTCCTTTCTCTCATCACTACTACTATCCTTTCCCCCAAATCCCTCCTCCAAAAAAGAAAAATAAAAGCCCTTTCTTAAAAAAAACCCCAACAAGGGGCAGCTAGGTGGCGGCAGTGGATAGAGCACCGGCCCTGGAGTCAAGAGGACCTGAGTTCAAATCTGACCTCAGACACTTAACACTTACTAGCTGTGTGACCCTGGGCAAGTCACTTAACCCTAATTGCCTCACCAAAAAAACAAAAACAAAAAAACCCAAACAAACAAACAAAAAAAACCCCAACAGTATAGTTAAATAAAAACATTCCTACATTGGCTCTGTCTAAATTATGTCTCATTTTGCACTTGTAGTTCATCATCTCTCTGCTATCAAGTGGGAGACATAATTCATCATTAGTCTTCTAGAGTCATGATTTGCTATTATACTGATCAAATTGTTCTTCTGGTTTTCACTCTACTATGGATAATTTCTTACAAGTTGTCTTAGCTTTCCTTGAGTCTGTCTCTTTCATCTTTTCATGATGCTATAAATTTCTTTGGTACATATGGGTCATTAAAAAAATTTTATTTGGGGATATTCCTGGTAGTATAAGCCCTGAGTAGTAACAATTTGGTTACATTTTGGGGTGTTATTTCAAATTACTTTTCCAAAATGGTTGTAACATTTCACAGCTTAATTAATATTGCCTAGGTATGCTTGTCTTCCAATAATTTTTATTGTCTCTTTTTGTCATCTTTAACATACTGACATGTATAAGTCAAAATCTCCAAGATCTTTTAATTTGCACTGTTATTTGTAGCATTTCTATATGGTTGTTGATATCTTGCTTTCTTTTTTTTGAAAACTGTCTATCTTTTGACCATTTATCTATTGGTGAATGGCTATTATTCTTATATATTTGGATCAGTTCCCTATGTATCTTGGATATCAGACCTTAATCAAAGAAACTTATTTCAAAGGTTCCCCCCCCCCAGTTAATTGTTTCTCTTCTAATTGTATTGATTTTTTAAAACATGTTTCAAATTCTTATTCTGATATTGGGTTACATAAATCCCCTTTTTCCTTTTCTGTTAATCTGGACATTTTCTATTTTTGTAAATATTTATGCATTTCATTGAACTAATCAGTTTTATTGACATAACTGGACAAATAATTATTAATAGTTTCCTGTATTTTATCTTCATTTGTTGTGAATTCTTTTTGAATTTTTTATATTGACAACTTTATTTTCCTCTTTTATGATATTTAAATGATTTATCTATTTTAATTATTTTTTAAAAAATAAGCTCCTAGTTTTATTTTTCAATGTGTATTTTATTTTCAATTTTTTTCTTTCTTTTTTGATTTTCAGAATTTCTATTTTTGCATTTAGTGTGGGATTTTGATTTATTGCTTATCTAATTTTTTTTAGTTAAATGCCTGTAACGATTGGAATGACGCCACCTGCTGGAGACCTACTGTAGAAGAGTTCCACCCATGAAGCGAAGGTTTTTGAGGGCAAGACCAGGAGTCTTTTCTTTGGCGTCAGGAAGTGACGCGGGCGAGTGGGAGGAGGAAGGAAGAGACTGGCGCTTGGTCTCAGGCTCTTTCCTCTGGACTCCGGTGGAGAGCGGAGCTAGAAATGTGCTCTCCCTTTAATAGATAGGAATCTAGGCCTTTCTCTCTCTTTACCAAATTCTTATTCTCCTTAATAAATGCTTAAAAGTCTAACTCTTGCTAAAGCTTATAATTTATTGGCGACCACTCATTAGATATTTTAGACAGTTTAGCTAGAATTTTAGCCCTTAACATGCCAAATCTATTGATCTTGTCCTTCTCTTGTTTTTTTTAATTGATGAGAGTGTTTAGAGACATGGATTTTCTCCTAGGGACTGTTTTGGCTTTTTCCTAAAAGTTTTTATGTGCTATTATTCAGTTATCATCATGATCTATCATATCTAACTTTTCTAAAATTCTATTCAGGTCCTTAAGTTCTTTGTTATTTGTTTGTTTGTTTTGCCAGATGTGTCTAGGTCTGCTGAATGGGGTCCATAAAGTTCCTATTTATTATAATTTGTTATCTATTTCTCCTTATAATTAGATTTATTTTTCCTTCAAGTACTTAGATGCTATGACATTAAGTACATATATATTAGGTATTGAAATTATTTCATTATTAGTAGTGTCTTAAAACACAATGTGTTTTCCTTAATTATCATCTTTAAATCATGGCTATTTTTCTGTCTAATTAGATTCCCTTTTATGAACCTTGATGATGATAGACTTCTAATGTGGGGGAGACATATATCATCTTCTATATTAGAATGTAAATAGTTTATCATTGTTTTGTCCCTTTATTCCCTTGCTTGCTATTTGTTTTTTTTATGCTTCTTTTGACTCCACTTTTGACTTCTAAATGTGCTCTCCACATTCAGAAAAAGAACCGTGGGATCCAAATGCAGATTGAACCAAACTATTTTCACTTTTTTTTTCTTTCTTGAAGTTTTCCCTTTTTGTTATGATTCTTCCTTCACAATATGACTAATGTGGAAATATGTTTAACATGATTGTACATAGATAACTTAATTTTTTTTTAAATCTACTTCCCACTCTAGGATTATATTCTATTTTTCTAGTTGTAACCGAGTTATTCTTGGTTATATAATTCCTTTAGAAAACTCTATTCCCAGATTTTGTCTTCTTTTTTAAAGTAGTTACTGTTAAGTCTTGTCTGATCCTGAATCTTGTTCCTTAGTACTTGTACTCTTTCCTTTTGGTTGCTTGAAGCATTTTTTTCCTTGTATTTGGAAGTTATGAATTTTGGCTATGTCATGGGTATGTTTATTCTGGGGTTTCTTTTGGGAGGTGTACAACGGATTCTATTTTCACTTTGTCTCCTTAATTCTAATACATTAGTGCTGTTTTGTTTTCTTTACTTTACTTTTCTTTCTTTTTAAATATGGTGCCCAGGATTTTATTTGAATGGGATAATCAGGGAGAGCAGTAATTCTTAAGTTATCTTTCTTTAAGTTTTTCCCCTAGTAAGCAATTTTTTGATATTAACTACTTTAGCTTTTCTTCTATATTTGAAAAAAAAATTATTCTAGAATCTCATTGTGTCAGAATCATTGAATTTCCCATCTATTTCCTCCATACTAATTTTTAGGGCATCTACAAGTTGGGTATATTTTTCCACCTTCTAAGCTCTTCATTCTCCTTCCAACTCTTTCTCCTGGAGTTCTTATTTCACTTATAACTTATCTCTTGCTTTACTTCTTCTTACTATTCTCGTTGTGATGCCACTTTATTCTGAAACTGTAGTTATGGAGCTACTCTTTTCATGTGTGCTTAACCCTTGGGCTCCTCTTGATCCATATTCTTTCTTTCTTTTTTTTTTTTTAAAGTGAGGCAATTGGGGTTAAGTGCCTTGCCCAGGGTCACACAGCTAGTAAGTGTTAAGTGTCTGAGGCTGGATTTGAACTCAGGTACTCCTGACTCCAGGACCGGTGCTCTATCCACTGTGCCACGATCCATATTCTTTCAATGTAGTTTTTTTTTGGTTTTTCTTTTTTGGTGAGGCAATTGGGGTTAAGTGACTTGCCCAGGGTCACATAGCCAGTAAGTGATACGTATCTGAGGCCAGATTTGAACTCAGGTCCTCCTGACTCCAGGGCCAGTGCTCTATCCACTGTGCCACCTAGCTGCCCCCTCACATTCTTTCTTTATTGTGTTTGTTATCTTCCTTATACTCCTATCTCTGGCTTCAGCTTCTAGTTTGGGATTTTACACTAGGATCATGTTCTACCCTCTCTTATCTTCTTGGATGGTGATCAGGTTCTGTTTAGGCCTGTTTCTTATTTTCCAGGCTTCTCCTGGTGGCTTCCATCCCCCCTGGTCTATGTGTGCTCAAAGTACAGCAAGCTTCAGTTTCCTCAGACAGAGTTTCTGGACTTCTGGCCTCCCTGAGGTACCCCAGTTTAGGGTACCACAATCTTCCAGCCCTCCAGGGAGGTTACCTCTTTAGAATGGTGTAGCATTTTGACTCTCCTGAGTTGGCCCTGGTCAAATAGCTTTAATCTTTGCTCCCCTGAGGCATCCCTGGCCAGAGTGTTGTGAGTTTTAGGTCTCTTTATCTGAGTTTGTTTTGGTTCCCCTGATGCAACCTTTCTTCCAGTGCCTCTCTTCTTATTTTTGTGCAGTCCCAGAATGGATGAGGGCACTATTGTTTCTCTTTGTATGTATTGATAACATTATTCAATCTGATATACTGGGGGGGGGCAGGGCAATGAGGGTTAAGTGACTTTCCCAGGGTCATACCCCTAGTAAGTATCAAGTGTCTGAGGCCAGATTTGAACTCAAGTCCTCCTGAATCCAGGGCTGGTACTTTATCCTCTGTGCCACCTGGCTGCCCCATATACTTTTTAGATTTTTGTGGGGAAAATAGGGTTCTCTATAACCTTTTGAACTGTCAATTTAACCAGAAGAAAGTAAATCCCTAAAGGGATTAAAGCTTAAGTATTTTAAGAACAAGCCTGAATCCAAATAGACAAGTTGAATACATAACCTTTAATGGGTACAAGGGTGTGTGTGTGTGTGTGTGTGTGTGTGTGTATGTACATGGCGAGTGTTTGCTTCCAATAAATCATACTTTCTAGCTCAGATGGAACTGGTTGGCAGAGGTTCTCGTTCATTCCCTGTGTAGCAGAAATCTGGCAAAACATTCTATGTATCATCTTCTTTGTGCTTTAAAAATGTCACTCCCCCCTGAATGTACAAAACCCCAGCCAGTCTCTTGTGTTTTGCTGGAATTATGATTCTCAATTCAGAGGTGAGACTTTGACTATCCTGGTAGGACCTAGGAGTTGGGGCTGCTAAGACCTAAGGCTGAGCTCTGTTTGGCTAGTTAATAATTTTTACTTCTTTCTTTCTCTGTTCCCCAGTAAAAGAGATTGCCAGGTAGTGGATTTCATTTAAAGTCTAAGAGTAATTCAGCACTAACAACACCATGACCATGATTCAAAGGGGAAGGAGTTTATCTCTAGGGATGGATAGTAGCATAATTTGATATCAAATTCACCTTTACAGACTATAAGTTCTCCAAGGAAAAGAATCACAGTTGTATATAATGTGGTGCTCATGGACACTCAATAAATATTTGTTGATTGACTTCAATTTCCTCTTCTGTAAAATGAGGTTGGACAAAATTATCTCACAGCCTCATTCTAGCTTTCAAATTCCATGGTTCACATGAGAATTACATTAGTTTCTCCGAGATGCAAGAGGATTGTTCAGAGAACATAGTCGTTGTGGCCACAGAATAAGAACAGAGGAAACAGGGTATTATTAACCTTGGGTACAGGAGACTTAAAAACACTCAGAGATTTCTTCTGAACTCTCTGTCTCTTCATAGTTTTAAATATCATTCATCCCCTGGAAATTTATTGGAGATGGGTTTGGGAACGAATAACTCAAGCCAGTAGTCCTGCCGCAGCCTCAGGAATGACTAGATACCACCTTTGTGAAAGAGCAAGAGGATGGGGGAGCTTACAAGCCAATATGAGGGTCCTGGGCAGACACTGTTGCAACCGACTCAGACTTGATTGCATTGCCATGGTAACAGGCACTTCAGTGCTACCCATACCTGCATGAGGTCTACTCTGACTAAAGCAAGGAGCTGGTCACATGAGGCTCCTTAAAAAAAAAAAAAAAGGTTTGAGATGGAATAATGGGGAACAGCTGTCTGCAAATTACAAACATAAGGAAAAATGAGAACCCATTTCTTAGTTGTTATATTTCCCTTTGGTTGTTTGTTAGTAGATTTCTGCTAGGTAGAAAAAGACCAGATTCTTTCTAGGAAGCCATACCTCTCCATCTACCCTGAGTGCTAACAGGAGAGATGAAGGCCTTTGGGGAGGAGAGGGGAGAAGCAAAAGAATCCAAATGCTAAAATCTCCAGGGTTCCTCTGGGTGGGGACTACATACATGCAGGAACTACAGCTTTTTTTGTTTATTTTGAGAGACTCCCCCCAAATTGTACCTGGGTTTGGCATGTTAGAAGCCAGGGCCTGAATGGCACAAAGTTAGTGATAGAAATGGGATTACAATTTATAATTCCTAACTCCGACCTTTTTAGTAGGGCTAAGAAGCAAAACAAACAACTCAACATACTGAGGTTATCACTTATTTTAGCCTTTAATTTTAGCCAATCAACAAGTACTATATACCAAGGACTGTGCAAGGTACTAAGATTACAGTCATTTACCAGTCCCTGACCTCAAGAAGCTGACAGTCTACTAGGGAAGCAACATGGTTGTTAATGAAGATGGGGATAGGTCATATGATTTCACTGGTATAGGGAACTCCAGGGTGAGTCTGTCTACCACTGTAGGTCAGCATCTTGTCTGTATTTGATATAATTTTACTAAATTGTCTACCACCCTGGTTCATAGAGATAGTATGTGTAAGAAGAGATAGGATTTGAATACCACTCTTCCTGCCTTTAAGCCTAGCTCTATTTATTGTTCCATGCTGTCTTCTTGAACACATATAAGGATATAAAAGGGAACAGATAGATGGTGAAGTGGATAGAGTGCAAGGCCTGCAGTCAGGAAAATTCAGCTTCCTGAGGTCAAATCTAGCTTAAGACAGGACTAGTTGTATGACCCTGGGCAAGTTACTTAGCTGTTTGCTTCAGTTTCCTTATCGGTAAACTGAGTTGGAGAAGGAAATGGCAAACCACTTCAGTATCTTTGCCAGGAAAACCCCAAATGGGGTCACAAAGTGTCAGATACAACTAAAAAATATTGAACAATAGTGTGAGAACTGGGTAATTGTCTCCTCTCAATGTGGATATGACAGTCAGTCATACTCCCCTGACCTGTTTGTAGGACAAAGGTCTCAGATCCCTTCCTCCCCCTCAGGTTAGCAAGGTCACATGGTTCAAGGAGCCCTGGTCTCAATTAGGTCCTCTCCAGAGTTCTGTCCATATAAGGAAGTATAAGGTCCACTCCTGAGTTATGCCCATACAAGGAAGAGGGGTGGGAATATTGCGTTCCGATTAGCTAGTTTTTGCGCGTAGATTGTAACCCTGACCAGTGATGAAAAAGGGGAAGGTCCATTCGCGTTAGGGACTAGGGTATAAAACAGGGCCTGCGAGCCCCCTTTCGGGGTACCCACTAGCTGCACACTAGGGTGCCTCCTCATGAGAAGAAAATAAAGCCTTTGTCACCTCGCTGCTGAGTTCCTGAGAATTATTGAGAAGAGGATGAATTTTTCCCTTACAAATAGCACAGTATATACAAAAACATATACAACATCAATTGAAGGCAATTTGGAAGGGGAGCCTTAGCTCCAGTCAGGTTTTCAGGTTTTATTGATGCGGGGAGGGCAAACCTTAGTGTAGTAGAGCAGTGTATAGAGAAGCCAGGAGACTTCATTTCTAATCTTAGGAATGTCACTAACTAGTTGTGAATCATTTCCTCTCTCCAACCCTCCATCTCATTCTTCTGCTGTAATAGAACATTCTTCTCTTGGGATAACTAGCTGCAAACATCTGGAGACTTCTTTGTAAACAGAGGGGGAGTAGAGCTTTATGGGGTGGGGGAAGAAGAAAAGGAGAAAGAAATAAAAGGGAGGCATTGGAGAAGAGGAATAAATTCAGAGCATGAGATATACTTGAGATGTCACACTTGGATTGAATTGTGGAATGGCTATCTCAAGGCAGCAAGGGGATAGTAGGTATGTGGGAGTGCCCCCAGAGTATCCCCAGGGGATAAAATGTCACCCAACACATTTCATCTGTTTTACAGTTTTGGGACTAAATGATCTCTAAGGTAGAGTCATAGTCATTCTGTTGTGCAGGACAAAAGCACCATAGCATGCACCCTAGGGGTGGGTGGTGGGTAGAGAGACATCATGGGGAGAGAAGTTGGACACAAGGCCCTGAGTGGGAAGACACCTCCTCCCTCCCTCCCTCCAGGCACTCCTCCATGGGTGGATGAGGAAGGCAGGGACTAAGACCAGGGAACTGGTAGATCCCATGGATCCTAAGATTCCGCTAAGCTGTTCCAGGGGAGACCTTGACCAGGGGGAGAGAGCAGAGTTGGGCCAGGCTGAGGAAGACTCCAACTGGGGGTTAGACACTGAATGTCTGACAGTTTCCTATTTTAACCAATTGTTTTTGCTAACTGAATGCTAAACTCCAATAATTTTACCTGCTAGATTGCAAATACTGTCAGTACCTTCTTTCTCAAGTACAGCATCAAAAGGCAAGGTCTGCCCTGGATACCTACATCTGCTCTAGGCCTTTTCCTATTCTGAATTTGTATGAGTCTATGGCAGTCCTTCTATTCACTCTTTCTTGGGCTCATTCTCTGTCCTCAACTAACTTCATCTGTCTCCTTAAAGCATTCCCTTCTCACCTCACTGCACGTGACAACCATAATGAGTTTAGAGGGAGTTGATTTTTTTTTCAGGGCAATGAGGGTTAAGTGACTTGCCCAGGGTCACACAACTAGTAAGTGTGCCTGAGGTTGGATTTGAACTCAGGTCTTCCTGAATCCAGGGCTGGTGCTTTATCCACTGTGCCACCTAGCTGCCCTCTGAGGGAGCTGATTTAAAATCTCTTTCCAGGAATGCTTTATGCCCTCACACATCTGCTAAATTTGATCTCATTAAATTGTACTGGTAAAAGTTTATTTTAAATCCTCTTTAAATCTTTTCAATCCTAACCTATCAAGGACCCTTCCCAGCTCCTAGGTAACTCAACAAGCATTTAATGAAGTACATACTATGTGCCAGGCACTGTATTAAGCACCTGGGAGACAAAGAAAGGCAAAAAAAAAAAAGTCCCTGCTCTCAAGGTCTAATGGATAAAACAACTTGCATAATTTCTGTACAAACACAATATAGACATGATAAGTTGGAGATGGTCTTAGAGGGAAGGCACTAGCATTAAGGAAGATCAGAAAAGGCTCCTTCTAGAGCCTTAAGAGTGCTTACACTGTGCCTGGCACTGTGTCCCCAAATCTAAAACCCATGCCTAGAGAGATCCCATCCTGAGCAAATTTGCAAGCTTTGCTAATTCCTTTGGAAACAAGCAGTGAAACTTGTGGGTTGAATGTGAATTCCATAGCCAGGCAGGACAGATTTATGATCCGAAGAGCTTCTGATTTATGATCAGAAGAGAAAGCTGCCAGGGTCCACTGCTGCAGCTAAGGACATTGGTGCAGCACCCAAGGAAGAGTGCTGTTTTCTCTACTGCTTTGTCAACCTCAGCCTCAAGTTCATCTCCTCCTCTGGCAGGGCCTTAGTGTACTTATCTATACTATGGTTTGGAGCCCAGAGAACTCCCACTGCTGATGAATCCTTACATACAGGAGGAGTCCTATCTCTACCCAGAAGTCAACTCTAGAGGATGGCACTGTGGCTCCCATTACCTGAAGCATAGAGAAACATCTGAGGATCTAAAAGGGGCCCTTCTCTCTGTTTTGAAGGGTGAGGAGGTGAGAGAAATGATTATTAATGTTATGGGGAAAGCATGTGGGTCCTTAGGATTCCTCTGTAAAGAATTACACTCTCGTGCAAGTCCTAGTTAGGAATAAAGGGACAGGTTTATTGGATAGAAGAGAAACTAGCCAGGAGGAAGGTTTAAAACACCTTCCTCCTCAACTAGACTGGGGAGTGCCCTTTTATAGGGCTAATATGGCGTGGGTGAAATGTTTCTTATTGGGTGATGGGTTGGAGGTAGTCTGGTAGTGGGTTGGGGGTAGTCTGGTGATGGTCCTGGTGGGTTGCAAGCTGTCTCCTGCTGGGCTGTTGCTGTCTCCTCCTGGTGCAGCCATGCCTAACAGGATTACCTCATCGAGGGGGTGAGGAGGACTGGAATGAAGGGTGGTGGTCCTGGAGCTAGCTCAGTCCAATCTGGCGCTGCTTATCTCTCTGAGTGTGTCTGTCCTTTGGTTTAGTTTCAAGGAGAAGGTTCCTTGATCTCAAGGGAAAACTCCTGGGGTTTCAAGGAAAGAATTCCTTGACCTCCCCAGACAACTTCTGGGGTAACCAGGGCCCATACTACTCCTATAACATTAATAACCAATTAATATGGGGGGGAGGAATCTAGGAGTTTTTTTTCCTTTTCTATTTCCTCATTCAAAGCAAAGTAATTGGGAAGGACAGAGCTGACAATGAGACATTCTCCTAAATTTTAGGTGGGACTCCATCCAGCTGGGAGAGCTTAGTTCTGATTAAAGGGTAAAGACCACCTTAACTAGATGGAATTATCTGGCCATTCTTCATTGTGGAACCCATGTAGATCAATGTGTAGATCAATGGAGGCACAATGATCTAAGAGTACTGACACATCCCCCAGCCCCTCATTATAATGACCTCACCTCTCATTATAATATTCATTATCTTGTTAATTGTTAACCAATCAGAGTTGATTTTTGTTTGTCAGGAACACCCACTTTTCCAAGGATATTTAAGCATTGAATGTTCTCTAGGGAGGTGTCTTTGGTTTCTGAGAGGGCCACTGATCTCAATTTATTGATTATTTACTAGTCATAATTAATACATTGATTATCAATTACTCAGAAACAATGTCTCATACTTTTCATTTGCCACAGAAAAAGTGGTAGTGATGCAGAAATGGAAGTGTTAGAAGTGCTTTTATCTTGCACTAGGCACCAGGTTATCCAGGTCTGCTGTATTGGCTGTTATCTGAATTAGTAACTATAGCTCCGTAGAATTTAATGTAAGGGTCTAACGATTTTAATCAGAGGAGGGTAGCCACTGCTGATGGGGAATAAAATAGTAGGGCCAAAGTAGTGGAATGGACTGCTTGTGTTTGGGCTAGTATTCTGGGCTTCCTTTGTCCTTCCCTCCTTAAGTGAATTAGAGACAGTATAGCTCTAAAAAGGAAGGGGGTGATAATTTAACTGTATTCTCTCCTAACTCCTCTTAATTTCAGTGCTTTCCTTCTGTCAATTATTTCCTGTTTATTCTACATATAACTACATATATTTGTTTGCATGTTATCTCCCTTATTAGATTGTATGCCCCCTGAGGTCAGGGACTTATCTTTTGCTTCTTTTTTTTTATCCCCAGTGCTTAGCACAGTGCCTGGCACATAGTGGGTGTTATGTTGGTAAAGGGCTTTGAAAAGCGTACAATAAGAGAATGTGTTGAAGGAACTGGGATAGTCTAGAGAGGACTCATGTAGATGAAATTAAATTTCCTTCAAGTATATAAAGAGCTATCATATGGAGAAAGGATTAGATTTTTTTTTTTTGCTCAGAACCAGAGGGCAGGTATAGGAGCAAAGGACTGTTATCCTCTTGAAAAATTTCATAAAAATTAAAGTGATGCAAAAGTAGAATGAACTGCTTTGAGAAGCACTGGGTGATTCTTCAGCAGAGGTCTTCACAGATTGGAGGAGCACTTATCAGATATAATGTAGAGAGGATTCTTGTTTAGACCTGAGTTCAACTATAAGATCCTTTCCAGTTCTTTGGTTCTGTGATCACATATATCCAATACTCATAGACGATAGCTGTATAGCTCATTGATGAAAATAAATAAATAAAGGTATACCACTCCTGTCATAAACCTGGACTATTTTCCTGAAGGCCAGACATATTTGGTACATACGTAAGGGGAGATGTAACTCCTGATTGGCAGAGAGACCACCACATTGCATACTTGCCTAAATTGAGAAAATACTCCATGAGATTCTATACTGGGGGAGGCAGAGAGAGAATTTGAGGAAGAAAGTAAATTTCTGACTGGTAGGAGATCTACATGGAGCCAAAGACCTGAGGAGGAGCCAATTCCCAACATGTGTCTTAACTTCCAGTGCCTGTAACTCTAAAACAGTCTGTTCTTGTCCCTCTGCTCTTGGTTGAGTTCAGCTCCTCACTGTTGGATAGCTCATGTATTCTTTTGTATTCATTCATCTACTCTTTTAAAAAATTATTTATTTTATTTTGAATTTAAGAAATAAAACAAGCATTTCCACAACATAGGCAATTGGGGTTAAGTGACTTGCTCAGGGTCACACAGCTAGTAAGTGTTAAGTGTCTGAGGCCAGATTTGAACTCAGGTACCCCTGACTCCAGGGCTGGTGCTCTATCCACTGCGCCACCTAGCTGCCCCCTCTCATCTACTCTTTTTTTTTTTTTTAGTGAGGCAATTGGGGTTAAGTGACTTGCCCAGGGTCACACAGCTAGTAAATGTTAAGTGTCTGAGACCGGATTTGAACTCAGGTACTCCTGACTCCAGGGCCGGTGCTTTATCCACTGCGCCACCTAGCCGCCCCCTCATCTACTCTTAATCTGCGTAATTTCTTAATCTGTTTAGTGTTTATACAGATTTACTAGCTATCCCCAGTTCTCTTGTGTAAGCAGCCTTACACATATGTAATAGAGCTAAGTTTAGTGTTATCCCCCCCTTTAGAGCAATCAGAAAAAGTGTCTTTAAAAAAAAAGTGTCCTTTATTCAAAGCCCCTGAAAGAGAGCATTTTGCCTAAGAATGTGTTGAAGCTAGCTCAACAGAGCTCACTAGTATTAGCATTTATGTCTTGGAGATCATAAATGAGGATTTAATTTATTGTCTTGTTGATTTTCCACATTTAAGAAATTGATGGAGAAAATGCAGATTAAATTTAAAAGTACACCTTGTGTTTTGGAGAGCTGGTTGTTAAACATTTACCAGCACACTCCAGATCTTACCCCTTAATTACAAATATTTGTGGTGTGGTACATATAATTCTAGCCTTCTAGCCTTCTAGCCCTCTCGAAGGCAGGGAAATGAAATAGCTGGGATGGATCCTGCCTGCCCCTCCCCCACTAGGCTACTGACAGTGCAGCTTTGGGGGATGGGATATTCTCCACAAAGGTAGAAATAAAAATTTCCCTTTGGAGATGTAGAATCTATCCATGCCACATAGAAGCCAGCCCTTTTATACTAGACATAGCCACATGTGGTACAGTGTCCAGAATCTAGATATGCATTCATGTATGTACACACATTCAAGCACACATGTGTGCATACACACATGCACATGCACATGCACATGTGTGGTTAAGTCACTTGCCCAGTGTCACAGAGGCATTATGTGTCAGTGGTGGAACCTGAACCCACACTGCCTCTTGAACTCAAATATATAAATGATTTCTATACATAATTTATACACAATGCACACAAGCAGGCACTTTCACAAGTATACATGTATATTATGTATATATGTAAAACATCTTGAAAAATAATGCAAGAAATAGAGAACTAAAAAAATGTGGTAAGTTTATTCCAAGAAGTTTTGCAACTCTCACTCCCTTGGCTCTGTGCTCTCGGCCTCACCCGCAAAGACATTCCTTCGGAGCAAAAGCTACAAGCCACATACAAGCCTTTCTTTCCAGCTCTCACTGAGGCACAACAGCTGAGCCCTTCTTACAGTACACATCCATATAGTGATTCATAAGAAAGTTTCTGATACCATCTCTGCTTCCCTTATCCCAATACTCCATGTGCAACCATGATCAATAGGATCAGAGAATTTGCAGATGGAAGAGACTACAGAGATTATCTGGTTCAAATGAGCAAAACAGAGGCCCACGTGGGTCAATCGCTTTCCCCAAGGTTACCCAGGCATTAAATACCACACTTGGGACTAGAACCAGGGTCCTTTTACTCCAACTCCACTATGTAGTTTCTCCATCTGAAGACAGTGGGTGAGGGACAAGAGGAAATAGGCTTAAATGTAACTCAAATTGACAAGTATTTATTAAGCACCCACTTAGGTACTATATTAAGCACCTGTGTAACAGGTACTGTGATGGGGATACAAAGACAAAAATAGTTACCTTTAAGCTTCCATTTAGTTCTTCCCCCCCAACCCCCCTTTTTTTTTTTGAGCTTCCATCCTGTCGAGAGAAATAATTGTTAAATAACCAATTGTTAATATTGGGGAGATCCAGGATTTTCCCCCTTTCTATTTCCTCATTCTCTATTAGGGCAAATCAGTCTCTGAAGAATAGGGCTGATGATGAGATTGGATTTTAACAATCTCTTCAGTGTGGTTCAGATACCACCCAACTGAGGAAGCTTGGTTCTAATTAAAGAGTAAAAAGAATTTAATCCAGGTGAATTCTTCACCATTGTGTTCTACTCCGGTTTGGGTGGGGGGGGGGGGTCTAGATTGCTCAGGCTCGGGAGTGGTCTGGAAGTAAGAGTGACATCATCAAAGTCACCTCCCCCAACCCCTCATTAGAATAGGTCCACCTCACTATTATATTTCTTCTCTCGTTAAATTTTTTTTTTTGGTGAGGCAATTGGGGTTAAGTGACTTGCCCAAGGTCACACAGCTAGTTAAGTGTCAAGTGTCTGAGGTTGGATTTGAACTCGGGTCCTCCTGAATCCAGGGCCAGTGCTTTATCTAGTGCGCCACCTAGCTGCCCTCTTGTTAATTGTTAACCAATTAGAGTTGATTGCTGCCTGTTGAAACCCCCACTCTTTCCATGGCATATAAGCATCAAGACATGATCTGACTTTTGACTTATAAGAGACAGCCAAATTACCATTCTTTTATTAATTATTTGATAACCCTAATTAATAAAATTATGGATTACCCAGAAACTAAGTCTCTCAAGCTTTTCATTCCTCACACTACTTGGGGAGAATCACATACACACAGATAAGTAAACACAAAACTGTATTCTGTATTTAACTGTAGGATCAGGGATTTATGAGCAATAGCTTAATATAATGGATGGAAAAATGGCTTCACAGTCTGGAAGGGGTGGGTTTGTTCTGTCTCTGATACATAGTGGTTGTGGGACCCAAAACTAGTCTGAATTTTTCAATGTCCCAGATAATTCTCCAAGAGTATTGCAGAAGTGTTTTAATCTGCAATAAGAGAAGAATTTTTTCTCCCTGGGAGTTCTGTAAACCAATGAAATCACAGATCTGGATCAAAGAGAGATTTAGTTTAGAGGAACTTATAGAAGCAGTGTGGCATAGTATGTGGTGTGGACTTCAAATTAGAAAGACTTGGGTTCAAATCCTCAAATGCTTACTGATTGTGTAACCCTGATCAAATCACTTTCTTTATCAATTTCTCCATCTGTAAAATGATTGCAATTGATGACAGTTGTGAAAACAATCCAGAGCAGGGCCTTTTGACTCTACAGCTGGTTAGCAGACTCCTTTGAAGAAGCAATTTAGCGAGAATATCTAGCTTCAACTCAGAAGACCTGGTTTTGTGTCCCAGCTTTAATATTCACTAGCTGTAGCCCTGGGCAAGTCAGTTCTCATCTCATCTCAGCCTCAGCTTCCATACCTTTCTTGTGAGGAAAGTGGGTTTTTTAATAGGCGTGCACTAGTTCCAAATGACTACTTGATATATTGTTTTGTTGATTACTAGAGTCTACACAATCTTGTCTTAAGTCTAGACTTAAGAAAGTGAATGAGAAAATAATAATGCAAATTAAACTTAAAAGCATGTCCTGTGTAAATTATTTTTGGAGAGCCAGTTGTTGAACATTGACTTGCATACCCTTTTATGATCTGTGTGAACATGGACAAATCACTCTATCTCTCTGAGATTGTCTTCTTATTGATGAAATGAAAGGATTGGACTAGATGATCTCTAAGGTCCCTTCTAGCTCCAAGTCTATGATACTATGACCTACCACCAATGAGCTAATTGGCTCCAAGAAGTTATAGCATGAACAGTGGCCACAAGCCAGTAAAACTGTCTGGGCAAGGGGCGGCTAGGTGACACAGTGGATAAAGCACTGGCCCTGGATTCAGGAGTTCCTGAGTTCAAATCTGGCCTCAGACACTTGACACTTACTAGCTGTGTGACCCTGGGCAAGTCACTTAACCCCCATTGCCCCGTTAAAAAAAAAATGTAAAAAAACCAAAAAACTGTCTGGGCAGATGGCTAAAGCAGGTTTAGGGCAATTGACAGGCCTCAAACCCATCATTGAGTTACATGTGAAAACTTCCCCTAGCAGAATGGGTGGATGTTCCAATGGCCATGAAGACGGCTGAAGCAGGTGCTGTGGACCACTTAGCTCTTGGTCAGGCATTGAAGATGCCAAGGTCATGCTGGGCCATCACTCAGGACTTTTCTTTTGTCACTGTGCTATTTTGACTCCGGAAGAGAGAGTGAGGCTAACAAGTTTGTGCAACTCTGTTTCACTTAAATCCAATTCACCCACCAAGATAACACCATGATGCCATTGGTCCTCTTTGAAAAAGAAGGATAGGGGCAGCTAGGTGTCGAAGTGGATAGAGCACTGGCCCTGGATTCAGGAGGACCTGAGTTCAAATCCGGCCTCAGACTTAATACTTACTAGCTGTGTGACCCTGGGCAAGTCACTTAACCCCAATTGCCTCACAAAAAAAAAAGAAAAAGAAGGATGGACAATTACAATTAATGCATAGCTTCTTTTCTAGTGCAAGAAATGGGCAATATGATTACCTTCACCCACAATTCAGTGGATGTAGTCATAATGGAATGATAGGGTATAAATGAGGTGTTTAACAGTAAAAGATGGGGCAGCTAGGTGGCGCAGTGGATAGAGCACTGGCCCTGGAGTCAGGAGGACCTCAGTTCAAATCTGACCTCAGACACTTAACACTTACTAGCTGCCTGACCCTAGGTTAGTCACTTAATCCCAATTGCCTCACCAAAAAACAAAAAACAAACAAACAAAAAAACCAGTAAAAGATGCATCTATATCCTGATCCCTTTAGGATATGCAAACACTTCAGTCAAGAAGAAAACAATGCAATTGGCAAATAAATTAGCCATTTATCTGGGGGCTTTAAGTAGCTGAACCCTGGATGAATTTCAAGAGTTAGAGACACGACAAGCTTGGAGTTGCTTATTGTGGAGACCCCTGCAGTGGAAGGAGGAGAGAATCTCTTTCCCTTCCCCTCCCACCTCCATTATAGGTCATGGAGCTTTGATGGGGATCTATCGGACCAGTAGGAGACATTGCATCCAGCAGTGAACAGAGAAACAAACTCCAGACAGACAAAGGTTCATAGAGTCAGTCAACTGAAGGAGGACACTGCTTCAAAGAGCTAGACCTGGTCAACTGGGGCACTGTGAAGAGGAGCAAACTCTGGAAACCCGATTTTGTCCAGCAAAGATTCTGCATCCAATGGGGCATTACATGAGGACTCTACGAAGTCCTCATGCAGAGGGAAAAGGTTTGCCACATGTATGCCTTACATGAATGCCTCATCAGCACCATATTTGATGAATCAAAGAAAGTGAGATAAAGAGTAGTAAAATGAGATAATTCAAGTGTCTGAGGCTGGATTTGAACTCAGGGAGTCCTGAATTAAGGGCTGGTGCCCTATCCACTGTGCCACCTAGCTGCCCCCAGATCTACTCATTTTAGATGACCTTTCGGATCCCTTTCAACTCTGATATTCTTTGAATCCGAGTCTAATTTGCTGATTACTGATGGATAGTAGTTGATCTGTGTTTCTCTCCCCACCCTCCTTCCCCCCCCACGCTGTTTGCCAACTAAGGGAACTTTTACTGGCCCTTTTTGCTGAACTCATCAAAAAAAAAAAGTTGAAAGGGAACTAGACCTAAAACTACAAAGTCAGCACCCCTCAATTTAGTTCATGAATATTAGCCAGGGCCTCTACTATCTCCTTATTAAGTAGTTGACTTAGTTTCAGTTGTCTTTGCATCCCCAGTGAAAACTGCTTGACTCTCCAAACTTCATTTGTTATTTACTGATGTTTGCAGACAGATTACAGTTTCAGAGGCCAACCTAAAAAGAGAGGTAAGAAAGATTTCAGAGGGGGAGCTAGGTGGCACAGTGGATAGAGCACTGGCCCTAGATTCAGGAGGACCTGAGTTCAAATCTGGCCTCAGATACTTAACACTTACTAGCTGTGTGACCCTGGGCAAGTCACTTAACCCCGATTGCCCTGAAAAAAAAAAAAAAGAATTCAGCCCCAATAAAGTTCAGATTTCACAGTCCCCTCTCCTTGATCTCACCTTTACAAATAAGAGAGTTGATTGAAGAGAGGTTATACCTAGAAGAGCTTGAGTTTTCCTCAATTGTTTTGTTTTTGTTTTTGTTTTTCGGGGCAATGGGGGTTAAGTGACTTACCCAGGGTCACACAGCTAGTAAGTGTCAAGTGTCTGAGGCTGGATTTGAACTCAGGTACTCCTGAATCCAGGGCCGGTGCTTTATCCACTGAGCCACCTAGCTGCCCCCTTCCTCAGTTTCTTAACCTGGAATCTGGGAACTTGTTTTGTTTTTTGGGTTGTTTTGTTTTTTGGGTCCTCTTCCTTCTTCTCTTTCTTCTCCCCTTCCTTGATTCCCCTCCCCTCTGTGTTTCAATATAATTAATTTCCTTTGTAACCCTATATATTTTCTCTTTTGTTTTATGCATTTAAAGACATTATTCTGAGGGGTCCATAGGTTATCCCCACATTGTTAAAAGGGGTCCATGACCATCTCCCATCCTCCACAAAGAGTTAAGAATCCCTGAATTAGAAGGCACAGCCCCAGAGCACGGGGTCTAAGACATACAGAAGCAGCTTTGCCACAATCACGTGGGGCTGACATCACACATGAATGTTTATGCTCTACATTGTTGAGGAAAGTTAGTTTTTGGCTGAATTCTTTAAACCAAGCAGCAGTCGACTCATTGGAAGCAAGAGGAGACATCTGGTGGCAAGTTTTGGAGGTGGCTCTGGCCAGAGCAGTGGGAGACTTGAGAACTCCTGAAGCCTCTGGCCTCAGGAGTGGGTCCAACTCTGCCAGGATTGGTCTCTAGAGTTTCCACTGATATTACTAACTCTTCCATATTGGCATTCCCCAACTCCTGCAACCTAAGTTTCCTTAATTATGAAGAGTTAGACCTGGGGAAAGGGCAAGCGACTACTTGTGAAGCGATTATGAAGAAAGATGAGCTGGTAGAAAACTTTTGGTAGTTAGAATCCTCACCTCCCTAAAATCAGCTACATCCATAACATAGGTATCTTTTTTTCTTAGTAGTATTTTATTTTGTTTTCCAATTACATGTAAAGATTGTTTTCAACATTCATTTCTGTAAGATCTTGAATTTCAAATTTTTCTCCATCACTCCCTTTCCCACCCCCCTCCCCAAGATGGCAAGCAATCAGATATATGTCGTTTGTATGTACTGTGTATGTATGTGTGTATGCATACAATAATGTTATACACATATCCATATTAGTCATGTAACATAGGAGTCTTGACTATACCCAAAGGGCAATCCAACCGTGCATACCCTTTGATCCAGCAATACCACTATTAGGTCTGTATCCCAAAGAGATCATAAAAAAGAGAAAAGGATCCACACATACAAAAATATTTAGAGCAGCTCTTTTTATTGAGGGGATGCCCATCACTTGGGGAATGGCTGAACAAGTTGTGGTATATGAATGTAATAGAATACTATTGCGCTATAATAAATGATGAGCCAGGGGGCAGCTAGGTGGCACAGTGAATAAAGCACTGGCCCTGGATTCAGGAGGATCTGAGTTCAAATCCAGCCTCAGACACTTGACACTTACTAGTTGTGTGACCCTGGGCAGGTCACTTAACCCTCATTGCTCTGTCAAAAAAAAGAAAAAGAAAAAGAAAAGAAATGATGAGCCAGCTGACTTCAGAAAAACCTGGAAAGACTTAAATGAATTGATGCTGAGTGAAGTGAGCAGAACCAGGAGAACATTATACAAAGTAACATGAGCATTGTGTGATGATCAACTTTGATAGACTTAGCTCTTCTCAGTAATACAATGATCCAAGACAATTCCAAAAGACTCATGATAGAAAGAACTATGGAATCTGAATGCAGATTGAAGCATACTATTGTAACGATTGGAGTGATGCCACCTGCTGGAGAGTTACTGTAGGAAAGCTCCACCATGAGAAGAAGGCATCTGAGAGCAAGCCATGTGGCTTTTCTTTGGTGTCAGGAAGTGACGTTTGCTTGTGGGTACTGTCCTATCAAAGCTACCAGCCAATTAGCTTGGAGCTGTGTGGAGGGGGGGATGTTCGCAGTTTCACAGGAGGCTTCTGGGAGGAAGGAGGAAGCGTTGGGTCCTTTTTGGTTCCTGACCTCACCATGGCAGGTCAGATGATGGGGTCTCTTAGAAATAGTTATATTTTTACCTTTCTCTCTGATCCTAATGCTCTTTAATAAATACTTAAACACTTAAATTCTCTTGCTAAAGCTTATAACTTATTGGCAACCACTCATTAGTTATTTTAGACAGACTAGCTAGAATTTTAGCCCCTTAAACTATTTTCACTTTTTTTTTCCCCCATGGCTTTTCCCTTTTGTTCTGTTTCTTTTTTCATAATATGACTAATGTAGAAATGTGTTTCATGATCGTACATGTATAACCTATATCAGATTGCTTTTCATCTTGGGGAAGAAGGATGGAAGGGAGGAAGAAAAATTTGGAACTCAAAATTTTATAAAAAAATTAATGTTGAAAACTATCTTTACAATGTAAGTGGAAAAAAGACTATTTACTTAAAAAAAAAAAACCCCAAAACATCAACAACAAAAACCCCATCAGTATCCTGACAAAGAATGGAAGGGAATCTGGGATAGACCTCTGAGTGGGGATCCCCTCAGCAGTACATGAAAAACCATAATTCCAGTACTTCTGCAATGTAGGGAGTTCCAGGAGATCAACTGAGACTTAAAGGAGTCAGAGTATCTTCAGGTTTGGAAGTTCTGATATGGGTTAGATACAGATCAGAGACAGACAGGAAAAACATAGTACCAGCTTATTTGTCCCGAGAACAAACAAGCATGAATTATGCAGAGATCTCTTCCAAAAAAGGAGCCTCAAGATTCCCTCTTTCTGAGGGCATATAAGGTTTCTTTGTTCACTGGTTACAGGGTATTATCAGTTTCATTAGCATGATACAAATCAACCTAAAAGCAAATATTATAACAAGAATGGATGTAATGCAAATCAGTTTAACAATTTCATCATAACAAGAATGTAGGAAATACAGAAACACTATGATAAAATGATATGATTCCCCAAAAAAGGGTTTAGCAAGGAGGAGGATGCCCAGATGTTTTTACAAGATGGGGATTTAGTATCCTGGGGGAAAAAAGTCAGCAGATAGGGCTTATCTGCTAGTTATCTGGGTTCATTCTGATAAGGCAACTCCATTATATCCAGGTGGTCCATACATTCATCATAACAATATTTAACCATATTTTGTCATAGGATTAATTTCATAAGAATGCCTACCATATTTTCTCAAATCTGCTCTGCAGCTCTTTAGATAATCCACATGTTAATGTACATTGTTGTGGTTCAGTCATTTCTATTGTTTCTGATTCTTTGTGACCCTATTTTGGCATTTTCTTGGCAAAGATATTGGAGTGGTTTGCCATTTTTCTCCAGCTAATTTTATAGGTGAGGAACTGAGGCAAACAGGGTTAAGTAATTTGTCTAGGGTCACACAGTAAAGTGTGTGGGGCCAGAGTTGAACTCATGAAGAGGAGTCTTCTTGATTCTAATCCCAGTGCTCTATCCACTGTGCCATCTAGCAGATGAACAATCCACATGTTAATGTATCTAGAATGATAAATAATTATCATTCGTGAATTTCATATGACTATAGCAGGTGAGGACTTGAATGGATAGTGGGTGGAACTCTGGGGAATCTCACTCTGAAAGAGCATCTTAGAGGCCTTATAGAGGTCCAGATCAATCAGAAACTCAAATAAATGCATAGGCCACACAACCTAACTCCTTGATCAGGTCTTTGTTCTCCACATAGGAGAGGCTCTTGTTCTAACTCTAGCCAATCATAGCTTCCAGCAAGGAAAGCTCCCTGGAGATGATAAGGCTGAAAGCAGGGCCTTGAAGTAGGGTTATGTGTTTTCTAAAATTATTATTACTACTACATTTTATAAATTAATTGCTATTTATATATTGATTACTATTACTCCAGTTTTGGTAGTAAGCATTTATTAATGAATATTGTATATCAGTAAAGTACTGACCAAATGTCTCCCTAACTTTTCATGGTCTCAGGCCCTCAGACCTACATTGTCCTAAGAGGAAGAACATGCATGTTCAGAGCCAAGAGAGCAGGTAAAGAGAGGGCCAAGAGAGCAACCCTTGTGTGGTCAAGGGTTTTCTACTCTTTTGATCACTGAGCTAGACAAAAGAATCAATCTTCATTTCTTTTGTTTCCTTGGGCTTGTTCCAGACAAGATTTGCCAAAGTTCCTCCAGAACTGGACTCTCTGAAGTGGGGGGAGAAAGGACTGAAATGATCTTTGTCCCTTTTCCTGGGTTATATGAAAAGGCGGGGAATGATGGAGGAGGCTAAAAGGGTTGACAGATAACCTATCAATAGTACCTAAAAGGGGGGACGGCTAGGTGGCGCAGTGGATAAAGCACCGGCTCTGGAGTCAGGAGTACCTGAGTTCAAATCCAGCCTCAGACACTTAACACTTACTAGCTGTGTGACCCTGGGCAAGTCACTTTACCCCAATTGCTTCACTTAAAAAAAAAAATAGTACCTAAAAGGGGTTAACAGACAAACAATACCCAAGCTCTAATTTAGATCTGAGCTCCAAGAGGGGTTATAACTTACAGTCCCCAGTTCTGAAAGGGATTAATGGGTAATTTAAGACTTGGGCCTTCATTAATACAAGTCAGGGCCTAGGCTCTTGTTACCCACATTAATCACCACTCATAACAAGAACATAAAGACCCTAACTACAACAAAAACATAGAGAAAGGTTATAGAAATCCTAATTGATAAATGTTAATACCCAGAAAATAGGCCTGGGAATGAAAAACACAGGACACTCTGACCATGGCAAGTTGAGGTAACATACTCAGAAAAGGCCAAATGTGTCCCCAGCTCACCCTATGACATGTAAACCCCAAAAACACATCTCCACGGAAAAAGGTACCCACTTCTGGGGTTGACTTAGGACCCTAGGAACTCCAAATTAGGATAAGCCCTCCATTGTACCTCCCTAAGGTGTAGATTATTATAATGAGACTGATAATCAATTTATCCATATTATAAATATAACTGTCTCTTCTCCCCCTATTTGAGAGATACCTCCATGGTGCTCTCCTTATGGTCACTCACAGTATTGCAATGAAACTTGGGAAACTGAGCCACTGAGTCTTGTAATTCTTCTGGGATGACACTGAATCATGATCAATTTGATCACCCTAATTCCATCCCACATCAGGAGGAAGGGCAGAAAGAATTATACCCCTGAGGAATTGGGGAAATATTTGTATTTTATTATAATAAAATACATAAGATTCCATAAGATGGAGGGAATACAATTGGTAGGTACTCAAGAAGAAAATAGACTCTCCCACCCCTCTCTGGTACCAGAGAAGTGCTATGAGGTGGAGCAAGGGGAAGAAAAATATTGACAGGGTTAATCCTCTGGCAATTGGACCCAGAAGAAATCCATGTTACATAAAACCTTTGCTTCATTAGTTCAGATAGACCCTGTTTAGGTATTCATTAGGGATGTTAGTCAATGTTTTTCTTTATGTGTCCTTTTTATATTGTTTTACAAATTCATCCATTTCATTGAACTTTTCTGCTTTGTAGGCATACAATTGGGAAAAACTAGTTTCTAAGAATTTCCTTTATTTTGTTGCCATTTGTTGTGAATTCTATTTCATTTTTGAAACTGATAATTTGGTATTCGGTTTCTTTTCTTTTTTTTTGGTAAGGCAATTGGGGTTAAGTGACTTGCCCAGGGTCACACAGCTAGTAAGTGTCACGTGTCTGAGGCCGGATTTGAACTCAGATCCTCCTGAATCCAGGGCCAGTGCTCTATCCACTGCGCTACCTAGCTGTCCCTTTCTCTTTCTTTAAAAAAATAAAATAAAATTAGCTAATGGTTTATCTATTTTGGATCTTTTTGAAATTAGTTCCTAGTTTCATTTATTAATTTAATGGAATTGGTTTGCTTTCAATTTTGCTAATCTCTTATTTTTAGACTCTCTATTTTGGTGTTTGTTTTTTCTGGAAATTTCTTGGTTTTTCTAGGGTTTTTTTTCTTGTATGGCCAATTTATAATACATATTTATAATATATTTATAATTTATACACACATACATAGATACATAGATAGATATACACATATATATGTGCATGTATATATGTGTGTGAAAATGTTCAAGGGATATATAATTTCCCCTACATCCCTAACATTTTACTGAGTTTTCTCATTACTGTCATTTTCTTTTTTTGTTTTTTGTTTTTTTTTGCAGGGCAATGGGGGTTAAGTGACTTGCCCAGGGTCACACAGCTAGTAAGTGTCAAGTGTCTGAGGCCGGATTTGAACTCAGGTACTGCTGAATCCAGGGCCAGTGCTTTATCCACTGTGCCACCTAGCTGCCCCCTGTCATTTTCTTTGATAAAAGATTTGTTTTTTGATCCACTAATTCTTTTGTTTTAGGTTTTTTTTAGTCCTTTTTGGTTCCCATTTACAAAATACTTTAAATACATTATCTCACCAGAGCATCACAACAACCCAGTGAGGTAAATAGTAAAGATATTACCTTCATTTTAAAGACTAAGAAAGTGAGATTAAGAGCAGTTAAATGAGATAATTCAAATGGATTCATGATAAAAAAAATTCCATCCACCTCCAGAGATAGAGCTGATGAACTCTGAGTACAGATTGAAGCATATTTTCCCCCTTTATTTATTTTTGTTTTGTTTTAATTTTTTTGGCAACATGGCTAATATGAAAGTATATTTTACATAACTTCACATGTATGAAGAGTATCATACTGCTTGGCTTTTCAATGGGTGGGGGAAGGACTAGAGAGAGGGGAAGAATCTGGAACTCAAAATTTTTTTCTTTTTTTGTGGGGCAATGAGGGTTAAGTGACTTGCCCAGGGTCACACAGCTAGTAAGTGTCAAGTGTCTGAGGCCGGATTTAAAAATTTTTTTAAAGAGAATGTTAAAAAAAATAAAAATTAAAATCAAATGCTTTGCTGAATGTCCTAAGACCACATGGCTATCAAATGGAAGAGCTGGGCCTGAAATTCAGGTCTTTTGTCTCCTATCTACACTCTACTTGTGATCTCTTTTCGCCCAAGAAACTTTTATAGGACCCTGTGTATATAGGTATATAAAATTGTTACACAAATCGAACATTTACTGCCAAATTTTGCTCAACACCCACATTCAGTTACACTATCCCATATTCAGTCTCTACCCACAGTTTAAGAAGGTTTGCACTATACCATGCTGCCTTTCCACATTTTTCCTGTGATAGTTTATGTATTTTTCTTTCCTGGAGATAATAAAGTAGACATCATTAATCATTCATTTGTTCATTCAATGATTATTTATTAAATTTCTACACTATGCTAAGCATTGGGAGATATGAAATGACAAATAAGCTCTAGCCAGGGAGATAACAGGTAGACAACCTCAAAATAGTGTGATGAAAAAATAAATGAATTGTGGGGAGTTGGTGGTGTGTTAGGACCTAGAGGAATCCAGATCCCTCATAAGGACCCCAGTAAAACTCTAAAAATTCACCAGATTAAAAAAAGAAAGAGAGAGAGAGAGAAATTAGATATAAACTCTACCACTCAGTCCAGAGCTACACAAAAAGGTTGTCATAAACCTTTAGAAACCCTGAAAGTAAAAAAAGCCAGAGTAGGTGGAAGGTGGGGGGCAAAGCAGCCCTGAAGCAATTTTGAAAAATAGCTAACACTTAATATAGCACTTACAGGCACTGTGCTAAGTGCTTTACCATTATCTCATTTGATCATCACCAATAACCCTGGAGATAGGTGCTATTATTATCTCCACTTTACAAATGAGGAAACTGAGGCAAACAGAGGTTAAGTGATTTGTCTAGGGTCACACAGTCAAAGGTCAAAGGCTGGATTTGAACTCAGGTCTTCCTGACTCCAGGTCTAATGTTCTATCCACTGGAGAACGGTTGTGAGCAATGTGGCAGCCCTGGGAGTCCTTTAGCAAGAGAAGTAGGGAAACAGACCCCAGGAAGATAAGTGGGCAGCCTACATCTCCTCCGCAAGATAGGGGAAGAAAGACGGGCAGAACTCAGTTGGGGCAGCTCCTATGCAGCAGAAGGAAAAAAGACCCAGAAACCTGGTAGTCCTGGAGCATTTGCCACTAGAGAAGAACAGCTCTGAGTAGCATGCAGGCAGCTCTGGCCCAATCCAGCCTGAAGTACAGTGGGTGGAGGACGGAGAGGGGGAGGGAAGGGAATAAATATTGATAAAGCACCTAATACCTGCCAGGAACTGCTAAGCACTTTACAAATGTTATGCCACTTGATCCTTACAACTCTGTGAGCATTTACAGTGGCAGAGGTCCAGGGACTTCCCCAGTGTCTAGTAAGCGTCTGAGGCTGCATCTGAACTCAGGTCTTCCTGACTCTAGGCCCAGAACTCTATCTACTGTACTCTATTTACTGTACTACTTAGCAGGAGACAAAGTGAAATAATAATAAGGCCTTTGCCATTTTATTAGACTTTTAGTCACTATATTCAGGACCAAGGAGGGTATAAGAGCAGAGTTTAAACCAAGCACAAGCTCCAACCCAATCAATGATCTTTTATTAAGCATTAACTATGTGTCAGGCACTGTGAATTGAAGCTGCTGACATAAGCAAACTAAAGAAAACACTAAATAATATGAAGAAATGCCTTGGACTGAGAAATGCCCAATAGGTAAACCCAAAAGAAGAGGGTATTCCACTACAAGAACAAGTAGAACCTCAGAGAAAAAACAATGTCCTGACCACAAGGATTATAAGAGTCAATGAAAGAAATAAAACAAAATTGAAAATGAAATAACTATGGAGGAAAGAATGGCAAGGAGAATTGGTACCTTAGAAGATAACAATGGGAAACCTAACCCCAAAACTGAGTGATATGAAAATTAGAATGGGACAAACAGAAAATGACTCAAAGAAACAACAAGAAATATTAAAATAAAATCAAAAGACTGAAAAGAAGGAAATGCAAATAAATTAATATTCAAAATGACAAATCTAGAAAACAGGTCAAGGAAATCTTTGGATTAGGAATGTTTGGACTATCTGAAAATCATGATAAAAAAAAACATTTTGAGAAATCACAAATGAAAACTGCCCAGATCTTTTATGTGAGAATAGGCTCTGGACTCCTCTCAAAAAGGAATAGGTTTGGGGCCGCTAAGTGGTGCAGTAGATGGAGCACCGGCCCTGGATTCAGGAGTACCTGAGTTCAAATCAGGCCTCAGACACTTAACACTTATTAGCTGTGTGACCCTGGGCAAGTCACTTAACCCCAATTGCCTTACTAAAAAAAAAAAAAGGAAAGGAAAGGAAGAAACATTAAGATGAGGCAAGTAGAAGAGAAGAGAAGCAACAGAATGAAAACAGGTCACAAATACTAGGCACCCCTCCCCCCTTTTTAACACCTTGTAAAAGGGGGTGGGAGCAAAAAGAAGAAAAGGTTCAAGAGAACAAAGTAGAGGGAAAAATATAATCAACAATCCTAACTGTGAACATGAATGGGATAAACTCAGTAATAGAAGAGGATTGTAGAATAGATTAGTTAGCAGAACCCAATAATATGTTGTTTATAAGGAATGCACTTGAAATATAAAGACTGATATGAAGTTAAAATTAGAGGCTAAAGTAAAATCTATTATGCTTCAGTTGAACTAAAAAAAAAAGCAAGGATGGCAGTCATGATTCAAATAAAGTTACAGTAAATAAAGAGCTGATAAGGGGATAAACATATTTAAAGACACCATTAGCTAATGAGTTAATATCACTACTTAACATAATAATAATGATAATAATAATGGCTAACATTTATATAGCACTTACTATGTGCCAGGCACTATGCTAAGTGTTTACAATTATTATCTCATTTGATCCTCATAACAACCCTTGAAGGTAACTGCTATCATTATTCCTATTTTACAGATAAGGAAACTGAGACAGAAGTTAAATGACCTTCCCAAGGTTCCACAGCTAGGAAGTGTCTGAAGCTGGGTTTGAACTCAGATCTTCCTAATTCCAGGATTGGTTCTCTGATCCACTAGGCTACTTAGCTATTTAAATCTGTACCAAATAGCAAAGAATCAAAATACATGAAAGAAATCTTTTTTTTTTTTTTGGAAAAGTTTGCTTAAATTCTTGTTTGTTTGTTTGTTTTTGGCGGGACAATGAGGGTTAAGTGACTTGCCCAGGGTCACACAGCTAATAAGTGTCAAGTGTTTGAGGCTGGATTTGAACTCAGGTCCTCCTGAATCCAGGGCTTGTACTTTATCCACTGTGCCACCTAGCTGTCCCTATGAAAGAAATCTTAATCAAATTTTAGGAGAAACAGACAGTAAAAGTATAATAGTGGTCACCTTGATGTGTGCCTTTCAGACCTAGACAAATTTCACCGAAGGACACACAAGAAAAAAAAAAGTTAAGGACCTGAATAAAATTTTAGAAAAACTAGAATTGATAGTTGTCTGAGAATTACTGAATGGAAACAGAAAGGAATTTATATACTTCTCAACCATTTATAGCACCTTTACAAAAAATGATCATGTATTGGTTCATAAAGATGTCAATAAAAATACTAAAAATTAGAAATACCAAAACCACAATTGACTAATCACACTTCAGTAAAAAAAAATATGCACTATATTATATATATTATTGATTTTAATCCTAATTCAATAAAGGTCATTTGAAGAATTAAAAATTAGTTGCAGATGAAGTAATTTAATTCTAAAGAACTGATGAGTAAAAGAACAAACAGAAACAATAAACAATTATATTAAAGAAAAAGAACAATTATACAATGTAACAATTGGAATGATGCCACCTGCTGGAGACCTACTGTAGGAAAGCTCTGCCATGAGGAGAAGGCCTCTGAGGGCAAGCCATGTTGCTTTTCTTTGGCGTCAGGAAGTGACGTTTGCTTGTGGGAGGAAGAGGGGGTGAGGCTGGCTCTCTCACTCTTTTTCACCAGGACTTTCTTGGAGAGCAGCAGGAGAACTGTAGCTCCCTGAGATAGATAGCTGAATCTAGGCCTCTTTCTCTCTCCACCACATTCTTATTCTTCTTAATAAATGTTTAAAAATCTAACTCTTGCTAAAGCTTATAATTTATTGGTGACCACTCATTAGATATTTTAGACAGACTAGCTAGAATTTTAGTCCCTTACAACAATATACTAAACCTTATGGAATCCAGTGAAAGCAGTCCTTAGGGGAACGTTGATGCCGCTAAACATCCTCAGCAAAAGAAAGAATAAATCAGTGATACCCATTATCAACCCTATTATTTAATATTGTACTAGAAATATTAGCTATAGCAATAAGAGAAGAAAAAGAAATTAAAGAAATTAGAATAGGTAATGAGGAAACAAAACTATCACTCTTTGCAGATGATATGATGTCATACTTAGAAGACCCTAGAGAATCAGCTAAAAAACTATTTGAAATTATTAACAACTTTAGCAAAGTTGTAGGATACAGAATAAACCCACATAAATCATCAGCATTTCTATATATTAGCAACAAAGTCCAGCAACAGCAGATGGAAAGAGAAATTCCATTTAAAATTACTGTGGACAATATAAAATGCTTGGGAGTCTACCTGCCAAGACAAACCCAGGAACTATATGACCAGAACTATAAAATACTTTTCACACAAATAAAGTCAAATCTAAATAACTGGAAAAATGTTAATTGCTCATGGGTAAGCCAAGCCAATATGATAAAAATGACAATCCTACCTAAGTTAATATATTTAGTGCAATACCAAACTATCAAAAAATATTTTATAGATCTAGAAAAAATAATAACAAAATTTGTCTGGAAAAACAAAAGCTCAAGGATATTGAGGGAATCAATGAAAACAAAAATAAAAAAGAAAGTAGTCTAGCAGTACCAGATCTCAAACTATATTATAAACCGGTAATTATCAAAACAATTTGGTACTGCCTCAGAAATAGAGAGTTGGATCAGTGGAAAAGAATAGGTAGAAATTACAATATAGTAAGTGATTATATCTAGTATATGATAAACCCAAAGATCCAAGCTTTTGGCACAAAAACTCATTATTTGACAAAAACTTCTGGGAAAACTGGAAGAGTGTGGCAGAGACTAGGTATAAACCAACATCTCACAAAACATAACTAAATGTAAAATAGTTAATTTTAATTATAAAAATTAAAACATTTTTGCACAAACACATCTAATGTAACCAATATTACAAGGGAAGCAGAAAACTGGGAAAGAATCTTTGAAACAAATATCTCTGACAAAGGCCTGATTTCTCAATTATGTATAGAACTGAGTCCAATTTATAGGAATACAAGTCATTTCTTCAATTGATAAATGGTCAAAGGATATGAACGGGCAGTTTTCAGACAAAGAAATCAAAGCTATCTATCATCATATGAAAATATGCTCTAGATCACTATTGATCAGAGAAATGCAAATTAAAACAATTCTGAGGTATCACCTCACACCTATCAGAGTGAAGTGTGCTATTTTTCACTTTCTTTCATTTTTTTCTTTTATTCAAGTTTTCTTATACAAAATAACTAATATGGATTACCATATACAAAACATTAGTTTTACATAATTGCACATGTATAACCCACATCCAATTACCACATCAGTGAGGGGGGAAGGGATGGAGGGAAGGAGAGATAAAATTTGGAACTCAAAATGATAAATAAAAATATTTATTATTTTAAAAAAGAATAAATCAATTAATTAGGCAAAAAACCCCACAAAAACAACAAGCCTACACAACTAGAAGAACAAATGAAGCCTCCCCCAACCAAAATAAAATCTGAAAATCAAAGAAGAGATTAATAAAACTGGAAGAAAAGAAAAAAAGGGAATTGATAAATAAAACTTAAAGTCTTAAAAAACACTAGTAAAATAGATAGTTAAGCTGATTTAAAAAAAAGAAGAAAACCAAATTGTTCAAATAAAAAGTGAAAAAGTACAATCTACAATTGTAGAAGAAATAAACCTTGTGGAAATTATTTTGCCCAAGTATATGCTAACAAAAATTTTAACATGGAGGAAAATGTACGCATACTTACAAAAATATAAACTATCCAGACTAACACAAGTTGAAATAATTATTTAAATAACCCAATATCAGCAAAAGAAATGGAGCAAGCAATACATGAACTTCCAAAGTAAAAAACTCCAGGACCAGAAAGATTTGCAAGTGCATTTTATCAAACATTCAAAGAATGTTAATTATAGTATTACACAAACTTTTTAAAAATAGAAAGAGATCTTTTCAGTTTCATTCTATGATACAGATATGATCTCGATACCTGGAAGAAACAAAAGAGAGGGAAAAACAAAGCAAAACTATAGACCAATACCTAATGAACATTGTTACAAAAATTTATATAAAATATTAGCAAATAGACTATAAGAATATAATTAAAAGATTAGATAATATGGCTAGGTTGGATTTATATGAGGAATATATCAGGATGGTTCAAGATAAACAAAATTAGAAACTTAATAAACCGTATTAAAAACAAATAATATAATAACAACCAGCTTTTATATACTGCTTTAAGGTTTGTAAAACACTGTACAAATATTAACTCATTCTATTTATCCTTACAACAACACTGGGAGGTAGATGCCTTCATAATTTCCACAGTCACTGAGAGATTAAGTGACTTTCTCAGGGTCACAAATCTAGTAAGTGTCTGATACAGGATTCAAATTCAGTTCTTCCTGACTCCAAGTCCTGTGGCACCACATAACTGCCCTAATAAAAAGTGTATGATTATATCAATTGATGCTGCAAAGGCTTTGGCTGAAATAAAATTCTAAAACCAATAGCAAATGTGCATGTGTATATATATTCCATATATATATATATTCCATAAATATAAATTTCACATGCACATATATGTGTGTGTATGTGTGCATATATATATATATATGAAAATTTAAAGGCTTTTCCATTGAAATTAATGGTAAAGTGAGAATGTCCATTATCATTAATATTTAACATAGTGCTAGAAATGTTCACTATAGCAATAAAATAAGAAAGAGGAATTGAGGTAAGAAAAATAGGCTTTTTTTTCTATTTTGGGGGGGCGGGGCAATGAGGGTTAAGTGACTTGCCCAGGGTCACACAGCTAGTGTTAAGTGTCTGAGGCCAGATTTGAACTCTGGTCCTCCTGAATCCAGGGCCAGTGCTTTATTCACTGTACCACCTAGCTGCCCCCCAAAACAGGCTTTTAAAAAGAAACAAAATTATCATTTTTGCCAATTGTTTTGCCATCATAGTTTAACGAGAAGAGCCTAGAAATTCAACTAAAATTAATTGAAACAATAAATTCATCAAAGTTGCAGGATATAAAATAAATCCACACCAATTCTTAGTATTCCTCCTGTATGTTATCAACAATGCCTATCAGGAAGAGATAGAAAAAGAAATTTCATTCAAAATAACTACAGAATGCATAAAATATTTGGGAGTCTCTCTACTCAAATGAATCCAAATCCAAAATACTTTTTACAGAAATATAAACCTAAATAATTGGGAAAAAATCCCATTATTTTCTCATGGGTAGATTGAGCCAATATAATTTTTAAAAATGATAACACCCCCTAAATTAACTTTCTTATTAAGGGCTGAGAAAATGATTTTATAGAGCAAAAAGGCATAAAGAAATTTCCTTTGAGGAATAAAAGGGTAAGAGTCTCTAGAGACACAATGAAAAAAAATGATTATAGGAAGGGACCTAACGGTTAGATAGATGTTAAAACGATACTACAAAGTAATAATCATCAAAATGACTTGGTACCAGTTAAAAAATAGGGAACTCAATCAGTGGAAGAGATTAGGTCGCAAGCATACAGAAGAAAAATGTAGTAACATAGGGTTCTATAAACCCAAAGACATTTGGGGGCAAGGACTTGCTATTTGACAAAAACTGCTGGGGAAACTGGAGAGCTGCCTGGCAGAAATTAGTTGTATAAATCAACATCTAATACGTACATGCCAAAGTCAACTCCAAATGGATAGAATTACTTCAACATAAAAGGTGATGTCATAAGCAAATTAGATTTAATTTTAATTTAATTTTACTGTTTTCCCCCTCTTCTGGTCACTTCAGGCATTTCTGGCTACTAGCTTTGAGAGAAGATGGAAGACATGGACCCTACATCAGGTTGCTGAAGGAGAAGACCCTAGGAAGACATGCAAAGAGCTGGCAGTCTCTATCATGGGTCTATCCCAAGTTTGCTACGCTAGAGACTGTGGGGAGTTTCCCCTTTAGTGAAATCTGGTACACTTTCTTAGTTGAGCTATTTCACTTTCAGTGGAAGAGCTCCTTCACTCTGGTAAATATTCCCATACACATGCCTTCTCTGATTTCTGTTTTGCTGTGATTTTTACTGTGGAACAGGCATTTGGTGGGAAAGGGGTTAAACCTTGGATCCTCCTTCCTCTAAAAAATGACAAAACTATCAGAAGTTAACTCAGACCTGATCATATCCCCTAGACCACAATATTTAAAGAAACAAATAAAATTCTAACCAGGTACCCCCTCTCTGTGAGGAAAACAGAGTGGTGGCGTCTGGTTCCAGTTTCTGCTTCCCCTCCTGGCAAGAGTTCTTGTTTGTCCTTCTTTCTCAAAGAGGACCATGACAGCAGGAGATGATGTCATGACTGGCACTGAATTAGATTTAAGGGCCATACAAGGTCACCAACCTCACTTTTCTCTCCAGAGCCATCAAGGTCCAGTGGCAAGATGTACATCAGGATATTTGGAGATGGCCCCAGATGTTTGAGGCAATGGAGTTAAGTGACTTATTTGCTCACGGTCACACAGCTAGTAAATGTCTGAGACTGGATTTGAACTCAGGTCCTCCCAACTTTAGGGCCAGTGTTCTATCCACTGTGCCACCTAGCTGCCCTTTGTGTTAGGAATTAATTTCTCCTTTGAAGAAGGGTCAGGGGAGAAGATGCTAGTGATGTTTATTCTGCTTCCCTTTGAGCCACAAAGAAAGACAACCCTTGCCATATGCGGGACTCTTCTTTATATCTGAGGCTCACCCTCACTACTTTGCTACAGATGTTTTTACCCAGGGTTCTAAAATACCCAAGATGACTTACCAAAATATAGAGCCATTGGGATGGTGAGATAGAGAAAAGAGGCACAACAGCTAAACTTTTTGTCTAACCACAGCCTGTATCTTGGACCTTCCCGGCAAGAAGCTGAGTTAATAAATAGGATTTTATGCATTTTAAAACATTAGAGTGGGACAGCTAGGTGGCGCTGTGGATAAAGCACGGACCCTGGATTCAGGAGGACCTGAGTTCAAATGTGACTGCAGACACTTGACACTTACTAGCTATGTGACCCTGGGCAAGTCACTTAACCCTCATTGCCCCCAAACAACAACAACAACAACAACAACAACAACAACAAAACCATTAGGCTAAGATGGGGTCCATCGATTTCACCAGACTGCCAAAGGAGTCCATGACACGAAAAAGATCAAGAACCCCTGTCCTAGACACAAAATTAGAGAGAACCCTAAGGAAAAAGCAAGCCTAGGAATGGGGTAGGGAACTGGTACCAAGGCTTCCTGGATTTTATATTGTGGAAGCTAGCCAACTAGGTTGGGTCTGGTAACTGATTTAAAAGACAACAACATTTTATTTTCTTTTTGTTGCGTTTGAATTCCAAGCTATTTCCCTCTCTCCCTCACAAGTTCACACTAGAGAATGCCAACATTTGACACACATATACATATGAAACTATATAATACATGGTTCCATATACCAGTTCTTTCTT
Source organism: Dromiciops gliroides (assembly GCF_019393635.1). Classification (NCBI taxonomy): domain Eukaryota; kingdom Metazoa; phylum Chordata; class Mammalia; order Microbiotheria; family Microbiotheriidae; genus Dromiciops; species Dromiciops gliroides. The sequence continues at coordinate 219,809,756 of NC_057864.1, read as the reverse complement.
TGGAGGTAGATAGCATCTTTCTTTATAGGTCCTTTGTAGTTGATTTGAATATTCATATAACTCTGAATAGCTTAGTCATTCACATTTACTCTTCCAACAATATTGCAAATATTGTGTACAATGTTCTCTTGGTTCTGCTCATTTCATCTTCATTTTCTCATGCAAGTCTTTCCATGTTTTCCTAAAATTAACCTGCTCATTATTTCTTTTTCTTTTTTTTGTGTAAAATAAAAAGAGGTTTATTAGGAGGGAGAAATATGGCCCAGGAACAGATCACCTTGGTGACTGTCCTGCAGGAGTAAGAGAAGACTGGTCTTTTGTATTTTTACCAGACAAAAGGAGGTGTAAGGGGGGAAAATTCTAGCTAAACTATCTAAAATCTAATGAGTGGTCGCCAATAAATTTTAAGCTTTAGCAAGAGTATTAAAATGTTTAAGTATTTATTAAAGAGCATTAGGATTAGAGAGAAAGGTAAAAATATAACTATTTCTAAGAGATCCTATCATCTGACCCACCATAGCAAGGTCAGGAACCAAAAAGAGAGAGAACCCCTCCACCAGTGTCCGCTTCCTACTTCGTATCCTCCTCCCAGAAATGGGAGGTTCCTCAAGTTGATTGGCTGGTAGCCTTGATAGACAGTACCCACGAGCAAACGCCACTTCCTGATGCTAAGGACCTTGACCACATGGCTTGCCCTCAGAGGCCTTCTCCTCATGGCGGAGCTTTGCTACAGTAAGTCTCCAGTGGGTGGCATCATTCCAATCCTTACAGAGGGAAGGGCGTTACAAAGAATTGCAAGCAAGAAGAAACATAAACTGGGGCTGGATAACTAAGAGGGGGTCTTTGATAATGGGGTATCAGTAGAATATGCAGCATCTATCTAGATCTTGCATATCATCTTGCACACCATAGTATTCCTTATCAGCATACTGGGGCCATGACCTATCACACCTCATTCCTGAGATGGGAGAGAGCTGTTTTCCCCTTGGCCTAGGGGATTTGAATCTTTTGGATTTCCTGGAGTCCCACTACATTTCCCCTCTCTCTTATTTCTGGGGAGAAAGGGGTGAAGGTCCATCTTCTGTAGCTTCTTCAAGGCTGAAAAATGGGGCATAGAGATGACCCTGTCAATTAAGAAGAGAGGGAATGAGAGTCCAAGGGTCACAGGGACACCACTGTGGTTTCAGCGAAAGCTTTAATCCTAGAATCGACTAAAGTGACAGTATTACAAATACAAAGTCCATACCTGCTCATTCTTTCTTCTTCTTCTTTTTAAGTGAGGCAATTGGGGTTAAGTGACTTGCCCAGGGTCACACATCTAGTAAGTGTTAAGTGTCTGAGGCCAGATTTGAACTCAGGTACTCCTGACTCCAGGGCCAGTGCTCTATCCATTGCGCCACCTAGCTGTTCCCCTCATTATTTCTTACAGTACAGTAGTATTCCATCACAACAGTATACCAAAATTTATTCAGCCATTTCCCAATTGATGGGCATGCCCTCACTTTCTAGTTTTTTGCCATAAATATTTTAGAACTATAGATTCTTTTTCTTTTTCCCTGCTCACCTTAGGAAACAGACCTAATTGTAATATTACTGGATGAAAGGGTATATAAAGTTTTATAATTCTTTGGGCATAATTCCAGATTGTTCTCTAAAATGGTTGGATCATTTCATAGTTCCACCAACAGTGAATTAGTAACCCGATTTTTCCATATCCTCTCCAAAACTTGTCATTTTCCTTTCTATCATTTTAGTCAATCTGATAAGTTTGAGATTGTATCTCAAAGTTGTTTTAATATGCATTTATCCAATCAGTAATGATTTAGAGCATTTATCATATGACTATATGTAGTTTTGATTTCTTCCTCTAAAAACTGCTTGTTCATACTCATTTATCAATTGGGGATTGACTCATATTCCTCTAAATTTGACAAAGTTATCTATGTATTTGAGATATAATGTCTTTATCTAACAAACTTTATGAAAAAATTTTCTGAATTTCCTGCTTCATTTTTTTTAAAATTGTTTGTCTTTTGGGGTTTTTTTTGGCAGTGCAATGGGGGTTAAGTGACTTGCCCAGGGTCACACAGCTAGTAAGTTTCAAGTGTCTGAGGCCGGATTTGAACTCAGGTACTCCTGAATCCAGGGCCAGCACTTTAACCATTGTGCCATCTAGCTGGCCCCTCTGCTTCATTTCTAATTTTGGATGCCTTTGGTTTTATTTGTACAAAACCTTTTTAATCATCCATTTTACATCTCACAATGATCTCTATCTCTTGTTTATTTGTAAATTCTTCTCCTATGCATAAATCTAAAAGGCAATATGTTCCATGGTATGAACTGAACCAATTGGGAGGAAGGGGTCTTTGGTTTGAGAGAGAGTCATAAAACTCATTTTATTAATAACACACTGGCCATATTAATAAAATGTTTAAATTACCCAGATACCATGTCTTTTGTGTTTTTAATCATCACAGTAAATGGTATAAAATATTGGTCTATACCTAGTTTCTACCAGACTGCTTTTCAATTTTCCCAGCAATTTTTACCAAACAATGAATTCTTATCCTGAAAGCTTAAAATCTTTACATTTGTACAACACAAGGTTACTATAATAATTTACTACTGTGTATTATATATCTACTTTTATTACCCTGATCCACCATTCTATTTCTTAGTACAAGATAGTTTTGATAATTACCTCCTTATAATACAATTTAAGAGCTGACACTGCTAGACCACCTTCCTTTACATTAAAAAAAAAGAATTTCCTTGATACGCTTTACTTTTTGTTCTTCACAATGAATTTTATTATTTTTTTCTAGCCCAACAAAATAATTTTTTGGTAATTTAATTGCAATGGCATTGAATAAGTAGATTGAAGTAGAATTGTCATTTTTATTATATTGGCTTTGGCCATGCATGAACACTTAATATTTTTCTAATTATTTAGATCTAACTTTATTTGTATAAAAAGTGTTTCATAATTATGTTCATATAATTCATGGATTTGTCTCAGCAGTTGTACTCCAAGGTATTTTATTTTGTCTGGTTATTTTAAATGAACTATTTCTTACTATCTCTTGCAGGGTTTTGTTGGTGATATATAGAAATGCAGATGATTTATTTGGCTTTATTTTATATTCTGCTACTTTGCTAAAATTATTAATTTTTAAGCAAATTTTTAACCAATCAACTAGATTTTTTGTTGAATCTTTAGGATTTTTGAAGCATATCATCATATCACTTGCAAAAAGAGAGTTTTTTAACCTTGTTGCTCATTCTGATTCCTCCAATTTCTTTTTCTTCTCATCACTATTATTAGCATATTGAATAATATTGGGATAATGGACATCCTTGTTTCAGTTCTGATTTATTGGGAAGGTTCTATCCTATCTCCATTACAAATAATGCTTGGTAATGGCTTTAAGTAGATGCTTCTTATCATTTTAAGGAAAAATCCATTTGTACCTATGCTTTCAAGTGTTTTAAATAACAAGGATTTTTTGGGTCAAAAGCTTTTTCTTCATCTATTGATATAATCATATGATTTTTGTTACTGTTGTTATTGATATAATCAATTATGTTAATAGTTTTCCTCATATTGAACCAGTCCTGTATTACTGGTATAAATTCCACCTGCTCATAGTGTATAATCTTTGCAACTTATTGCTGTAGTCTCCTAGCTAGTATTTCATTTAGAATTTTTTCATCAATATTCATTAATGAAATTGATCTATATTTTTCTTTATCTGTTTTTACTCTTTATGGTTTAGGTATTGAAATCATATTTATTTCATAAAAGGAGTTTGGTAGGAATTCTTTTTTGCCTATTTTTCCAAATAATTTAATACTGAAATTAGTTATCTTTAAATATTTGGTAGAATTCACTTGTAAATCCATCTGGTCCTGATGTTTTTTTCTTAGGAAGCTCATTTATGGCTGGTTCAATTTCTTTTTCTAAAATAGGTTTATTTATTCTATTTCCTCTTCTGTTTCTGGGCAGTTTATGTCTTTGTAAGTATTTTTCCATTTCATTTAAATTATTAAATTTATTGGCATATAATTGGACAAAATAACTCCTAACAATTGCTTTAATTTCTTCTTCATTAGTAGTATATTTACCCTTTGCATTTTTGATATAGTGATTTGGTTTTCTTCTTTTTTATAAAAAAAAATCACATTAACCAATGATTTATCTATTTTATTAGTTTTTTTCATAACCCCAACTCCTAATTTGTTTTATTAATTCAATGGTTTTGTTACATTTAATTTTATTAATCTCAATTTTCAGGATTTCCAATTTGGTATTTAATTGGGAAATTTAAAATTTGTTCTTTTTCTAGTTTTTTTAAAAATTACATACCCAATTCATTGATTAGCTCCTTATTTTATTGATGCAAGCATTCAGAGATGCAAATTTTCTTCTGATTACTGCTTTTGGTGCATCCCATGAGTTTTGTTATGCTGTGTCATTATTATAATTCTCTTTAAAAAAATTATTTATTTTCTCTATGACTTGTTCTTTAGCCCACTCATTCTTTAAGATTAGGTTATGCAGTCTCCAATTAATTTTTAATTTATTTTTTTGGTGAGGCAATTGGTATTAAGTGACTTGCCCAGGGTCACATAGCTGGTATGTGTCAAGTGTCTGAGGCCGGAATTGAACTCAGGTCCTCCTGACTCCAGGGCCGTGCTCTATCCACTCTACTACCTAGCTGCCCCTCCAATTAATTTTTTTTTTTTTTAGCAACCAACATTTATTTTATTTTCCATTTACATGTAAGGGTACTTTTCAACATTCATTTTCATAAGATTTAGAGTTCCAAATTTTTCTCCCTCCCTCCCTCTCCTCCCCCCTCCACAAGATTGCAATTAGGTTATATATGTACAACCCACAAGTGTTCTTTTTATCAGTTCTTTCTATAGGGGTGCATAGTAAGTTCCTCATTAGTTCCTTGGGATTGTCTTGGATCATTGCACTGCTGAGAGTAGTTAAGTCTTTCACAATTGGTCATTGAACAATACTGCTTGTCACTATGCACAATGTTTTCTCAGCTCTACTCACTTCACTATACATTGATGTTCATTAGTCTTTCAAGGTTTTTAGGAGATCATCCTGTTTGTCATTTCCTGTAGCACAAGACCATTCCACTACAATCATATAACACAGCTTTTTCCATTATTCCTCAATTGATGGACATTCCCTTGATTCTCAATTCTTAGCCTCCACCAAGAGTTGCTATAAATATTTTTTGTACAGTTTTTTCCCCTTTTCTCTTTTTCATGATTACTATTGTTAACTGTTTCCCTTCCATCCTATTCCCTTCCCCATGATATTTATTCTATTATCCATCTTCTTTCATCCTATCCCTCTTCAAAAGGGATTTGTTTCTGTCTGTCCCCTCCCCCACTCTGCCCTTCCTTCTTTTGCCCCTCTCTCTTTATCCCCTTTCCCTCCTATTTTCCTCCAGGGTTAGAGAGATTACTCCACCCAATTGAGTATATACATTATTCCCTCCTTGAGCCAATTCTAATGAGATTGAGGTCTTTGAGCCAATTTTGATGAGTGTTAGGCTCATTTACTGCTCATATTAAATATATTACTCCACCCAGTTGGGTGTGTCTGTTAGTCCCTCCTTGAGGCAGCTCTGATGAGTTTAATGTCTTTGAGCCTTTTCTGATGAGTGTAAAATTCATTTACTGCCCTGCCCATCTCTTCCCCCACTCCATAAACCTTTTCCTGTAGGATTTCACTTCTGCCTTTCCCCCTCTCCCAGTGAATTCCCTTCACCCCTCAATGTAACCCTAAAGATGTTATCATCTAGCTAAGTGACACAGTGGACAAATCATCACCCCTGGACCCAGGGGGATCACAGTCAAAACCCGGCCTCAGACACAAGATAGTCGCCCACTGTATGACCTCAGGTATGTCCCCCAGCTCCAATTTTTTTTTTTAATGGTTCTCCAGGGTCTTGTATTTGAAAGTCAAATTTGCCATTCAGTTCAGGTCTTTTCATCACAAATAACTGAAAGTCTTCTTTTTCATTAAAGTCCCATTTTTTCTGCTGAATGATTATGCTGAGTTTTGCTGGGTAGGTGATTCTTGGTTGTAATCCCATTTCCTTTGCCCTTTGGAATATCATATTCCATGCCCTCCAGTCCTTTAATGTAGAAGCTGCTAGATCTTGTGCTATCCTGACTGGGGCTCCACAGTACTTGAATTCTTTGTTTTTGGCAGCTTGCAATATTTTCTCCTTTACCTGAGGGCTCTGGAATTTGGCTGTAATATTCCTAGGAGTTTTCTTTTTGGGATCTCTTTCTGGAGGTGATCAGTGGATTCTTTCAATTTCTATTTTAGCTTCTTCTTCTAGAATTTCAGGGCAATTTTCCCTGAGAATATCTTGGGAAATGGTGTCTAAGCTCTTTCCTTGATCATGGTTTTCAGGTAGACCAATAATTTTCAAATTATCTCTCCTGGACTTATTTTCCAGGTCAGCAGTTTTTCCCAGAAGATATTTCACATTGCCCTCTATTTTTTTTATTAATTTGGATTTGCTTTATTGTGTCTTGGTGTCTCATAAAGTCACTGGCTTCCATTTGTTCAATCCTCATTCTTAGGCAATTATTTTCATCAGAGAGCTTTTGTACCTTCTTTTCCATTTGACTTTTCAAGCTGTTGACTTTTTTCTCATGTCTTTCCTGTATCCCCCTCATTTGTCTTTCCATTTTTTCCTCTACCTCTCTAATTTTATCTTCAAAGTCATTTTTGAGCACCTCTATGGCCCGAGACCAATTCCTATTTTTCTTGGAAGCTTTAGATATAGGGGCCCTGATGTTGACATCTTCCTCTGAGGGTGCCCCTTGGTCTTCCTTGTTACTGAAGAAACTTTCTATGGTCCTCACCTTTCTCTGTCTGCTCATCTTGCCTTTCTTTTACTAGACTTTTAGCTCCTTAAAGTGGGGCACTGTTTCCAGGCTACAGTATCCCAAGTTTAAGAAGTCCCAGGTGGTATGATTTAAGGAGAATCAGGTTCTTTCCTCCCCTGGCCTGTTTCCTGGTCCTAGATGACCCCAGACTGACTTGCCAATCAACCAGCTTAGTGTGTTGTGGTTGTTAGCTTGGACAAGCCTGTGCCCCTCCCCTACCTGGGCCCCTGCTACTCGAGTCTACCTCCTGGTTTTCAGCAGGCGTGTAAAATCTGAGTTCTGTCTTAGCACCAGCATAGATCCCTGTAGTCTCTCCCCTGCCCAGGGCTCAGCCCACTCACCAGACTGTGAGCTTAGTTCCAGACAACAATGGTGCTTCAGCTGATTCAGAGGCTTTGGGGGTCTCCTTCTCTGGTGAGGACTTCCTGAGACTGGGTCTGTGTCAGGGTGACTGTGGTGTTGGGCCTGACTCCTGTATCAGCACAGTAGCTCCCTCCTTCTGACCTTCCAAGCCGTTCTTGGTTAGAAGATGATTTCAGCACAATCTTCTGTGAGTTTTGCTGCTCCGGGCATTTTCCTTCCTAAACCTCCCACTTCTGAAGTCCTCTGCCACCAAGCCGATGTCTCACAACAAAAGAGGAAGAACTCTCTGGCCAGTGTCCACTGCCCTCCAATTAATTTTTAATCTGTTTCCATAGTCCTTTATTACAAGTAATTTTTATTGGGGCAGCTAGGTGAGCACTGGCCCTGGATTCAGGAGGACCTGAGTTCAAATCCAGCCTCAGACACTTGTCACTTACTAGCTGTGTGACCCTGGGCAAGTCACTTAACCCCAACTGCCTCACCAAAACACCACCATTACCAAAAAAAGAAAAAGAAAAAAAAAAAGAAAAGAAAAAAGAAAAAAATCTTCTAGTATTTGGTACATATATATTAATGATATTATTTCATTGTCTATGGTACCTTTTTAACTTAATGTAGTTTTCCTGCTTAACACTTTTTTTTCCTCATCACTTTTTTTTTTTTTTTTTTGCTGAGGCAATTGGGGTTAAGTGACTTGCTCAGGGTCACACAGCTAGAAAGTGTCAAGTGTCTGAGGCCGGATTTGAACTCAGGTCCTCCTGAATCCAGGGTCAGTGCTCTATCTACTGCACCCACCTAGCTGCCCTTTTTATCACTTTTAATTAAATTTATTTTAGCTTCAACTTTGTCTGAGGTCATGATTGCTACTGCTGCTTTTTTTTTTTTACATCAACTGAAGCATAATAAAATTCTCCAGCCCTTTATTTTTAGTTTATGAGTTTCTCTCATTTTGAAATGTTTCTTGTAAATAATATTGTTAAGTTCTGGTTTTTGATCCATTCTGCTGTTTCCATTTTATGGGTGAGTTTATCCTAATCACATTCAAAGTGTATACTGTGAGGGTCAAAATTCGATATACAGAGTGTTATTTGGGTGACTAGCCTTAATATTGGGGTCCCAGAAATATGAGGGACTCTTTTAGGTTTAATTTCCCCTTTGAACTTTCCTCTTTATATATTCCTCCCAGGCCAATAAGAAAAGGAGCCCCTGAGCTTTAGTTCATAAAGGATCAGGTTTTATTACTTGGGAATTAATTAAACCACAAAGGTGAAACCAATTAAGGAAATAAGGAAGTAGAGATACAGATAGTCTTAACTCTAAGCTTAGCCTATGCAATCCCAGAGCATTCCCAATTAAGCTAGTTCAAAGGAATTTAGGGTTAAACTCACCAACCTCGGTCAGTCTCCAGATACTCATTAGAAATGCAGTTGCCCGAAACAGAGCAAAACACGTGCCTCCGCCAGGTCCAGGATGCCTCCAGGATGATCTGCCAGGCCACAAAAGTGAGAACCCTTAAACACACCCTGCCTCCCGGAAGTTGCCTCCCTTCTGGTGGTGTTCAGTTTTTTCCTCCCCTAAAAGGGGAGGTCTGGCATTCCATTTTTCCTCCCCCAAAAGGGGAGGTCCTTCTCAGTAACATACATAATCTCAGGGTGGGCCAGGTGTGGCCCCTCCCAAATAATTCAGCTAAAACTTTTGATATTAATCTTTACCACAATACACTAGCTGTGTATTTCTCTCCATCCTATTTTTCCTCTCTGTTTATCCTTCTCTCTCTGTCTCTCTCTCTTTTTTGCAGGGCAATGAGGGTTAAGTGACTTGCCCAGGGTCACACAGCTAGTAAGTGTCAAGTGTCTTTTTTTGGTCATAACTTTCAGGTAGTCCAATAATTCTTATATTTTCTCTCTTAGATCTGTTTCCAGGTTATATTAGCTTCCATTTGCTCCATTCTAATTCTTAAGCAATTTTTTTTCTCCAAAGAGCTTTTGTATCTCCTTTTCCATTTGGTTTTGCAAACTGTTGGCTTTTTTCCCATGACTTTCCTGTATCATTCTTATTTCTCTTTCTATTTTTCCCTCTACCTCTCTTACCTTATCTTCAAAGTCCTTTTTGAGCACTTCTATGGCCTGAGACCAATTCCTATTTTTCTTGGAAGCTTTGGATGTAGGAGCTTTGACTTTGTTGTCTTCTTCTGAAGGTGTATTTTGATATTCCTTGTCACCAAAGAAACTTTCTATGGGCAGCATCTTTTTATGTCTGCTCATTTTGTCAGCCTATTTCTTGACTTTTAACTCCTTCTTAAAGTGGGGTCCCAAGCTTCAGGGGGTCCCATGTGGTACAATTTAAGGGGAAGAACGTTCTGTACTCCCCTGGCCTGTGCTCTGGTCTGTAAGTAACCACAGGTCTGCTTTCTCTTTAAACAGAAACTTGTTTCACTTTGGTTGCAAGCTTGGGCATGCTTGTGCCTCTCCCCCACCTGGACCAGCACTGAAGACTGCTTCCTGGTTCTGAGAATGGGCAACACAATCGAGTTCTGCCTCAGAGTCAGCAGAGACCACTGTGATCTCCCTCCAGTCAACTGCTTGACCCTCTCACCAGACCGTGAGCTGAGTTCCAGAAGTAGACACCACTGAGGCTGATTCAGAGGCTCTGGAGGTCCATTCCTCTGCCTCGGCCAGCCTGGGGCTGGATCTGTGTTGGTGAAGCCCGGGTCTAGGCTCCACTCTTACCCCAGTACAACAGACCTTTCCTGCTGACTTTCTAAACTGTCTTTGGCTGGAAAATTATCTCACCCCTCCTTTTGTGGGTTTTGCTGCTCCAGGAATTGTTTTATGACATAATTTGGAGTAGGCTTCAGGTTTTTCATTCTGTTGTTTTCTAAGATCTATCTGGGAGTCTTTGACTTCTTGGTTTTTCCAAGTTCTTTAATCCAAGGTGTAGTGTGGTCATTGCTCCTCCAGTTTACATCTTGGTCTATAAGTGACCTCAGGTAATCCTCTCTGGAACCAGGCCCCTCACACCCCTAACTAAACAAATGGTCTTGCTCCTGTGGTCCCTCCAGTGACTACAAGTGTCTGTTCACTCATTTTCCCTGGAACCCAAACCAAGGACTCTGCTCTCCTTTGACCACAACCAGTGGTCAAAGTGCAAACACACTCACTTGCATTTCTCCTTGCCTGAAGCCACAGTCTGGTCAGTGTGCCAGGACCCTCCTCCTGAAATCTTGCCCTGATCAGTCAAACAACCCTCACTTCACCTATGGGGTGAAAGTTTCAGAAGCTAAGGCTGTCTACTACACAGCTGCCCAAAGGCCTGCTGTTTGTTGATTCAGCAGTATCTGCCTGGAGGTATCTGCATCTCAATCAGGCCAGACCACCACCCCAGAAGGTCAGATCTGTCCTAGTCCTCCCAAGTTGTCTTAGGCTAGAGAACTGCTTTATCCTCACTTTTAATTATTTCTGCCTCTCTAAAATTTACTTTGAGGCATTATTTTAAGTTATTTGTGGGGGGATTTGGGGAAGTCAGGTAGTTTCCTGTCTTATCACACTATTTCCCCACAATTTCTCTAGAAGGAAAACTGGTAACTGAATTTAGAGGGGATTTCCAGTAATAATCCAGATTCGTCAAACTCTGCAAGAGAGTTTCACATTACATGTGCATCACATCACATTCAAGTATTCATCATATGCGGGATTTCTATTACATGCAATAGCTTTTTCAATCCAATAAACATTTATTAGGTATTTACTACATTCTAGGCACTGTGCTAAGTCCTTGGAGACACAAAGACAAAAACAAGATGTCCCTGACCTCCAGAAACTTACATTCCAATGAGAGGATATGTTAATTTACATATGTATAAGACACATACCAAATAGATACCAGGTAACTTTAGGGGACGAGGTTCTCATACTGGAGAGGGGGATGGTGATGGCAGTAGTAAGAAAGGCCTCCTGATGACAGTGGTGATTAAGCTGAATAAGATATTGCCTTTTGAGCTTTCTGGCATGGGGGATAGCTAGTACAAAGGCACTGAGAGGAGAGATAAAAATGACAAGATTTTACTGTCTTTCAACCTCCAGAGCCAGGTATAAGGTCTTTAATCATGCCTTATGTAGGAGGTCTTTTTTTTTGTTTGTTTTGTTTTTTGTGGTTTGTTGTTGTTGTTGTTGTTGTTGCTGGGAAATGAGGGTTAAGTGACTTGCCCAGGGTCACAAAGTTAGTAAGTGTCAAGTGTCTGAGGATGGATTTGAATTCAGGTCCTCCTGAATCCAGGGCTGGTGCTTTATCCACTGAGCCACTTCGCTGCCCCCATGTAGTAGGTCTTTACTAAATGTTTGTTAGGTTGAATGGCCCATGTTCAGAACAGTAAACTCGGGGTCAAATCTAATATTTGCAGATCACTATGGAGAATACAAATAGCCCTTGCCAGATTGGAAATTCTGCAATGTTCTTCTGTCGAGCCCCTCTGACTGGAGAACGGACTCTCCCCACATTCCTAAGGGAGAGGGAGGAGAAATGGACATGAACCAGCAGAGGATTACCATACCTTGGCTGTTGGTGGCATGAGTGAAATCAGAGACACCAAGTGGTGGCTGGGATCACTTAGAAGTGGAAGCATGCATTAGGGTCCCAGCAGCAGCCTTGCTAGAAAAAAGGAATAGAGAAGCAAAAGACTGGGGACTGTAGAAGCCAAGAAAACAGCAATAGAACTTCAAGGATGATGTCACCAACTTTGGACTCTGGAGCCTGGGCAGATCTTGTTTTTGCTGAAATTACCCAGAGAAGCAGATCCAAGATGATTCTATTTCCCCTCTCCCCATCCAGGGCTTAACTGTTTAACAGTTATCTCCATTTCTTCGTCAATATTAAGCTAAAACTGTGTGGTTAGCCATTGCTTTGCTGATCTCTATATGTTGTAATGCTAAAAGGCAACTGAGGGAGAAGTGATGGGTGGTGAAGTAAAGAGGGAGAGAGATCTAATTAATTTGCTGGCACAATGGAAACCTGGAGTTATACAAAATAGAAACTTTATTGATTCCTATTTTGATAGCTTCCCCAAAGCAAGGGAAACGATTGTCTTAGACACAAAATGAGCTTAGCGTTTCTTTTGTAGGGAGAAGACTGAAAAAGTTGGGAGTTGGTATCAGTGAGGGAGCTGCCTTGGGAAGCTTTTCTTCTCATTGTCTCTTTCCAACTGTTGGACTGAAAGGAAAGTTCGACCATGCCTGAGGGGTGGAACCAAATGAGTTGGGCTAGAAAGTGATGACCAAAGAGGAGCTAGGAAAGAATGGCACTCAGATACCCCCTGCCATACCACTGCGATATTTAGAAATAATTTTGTGTGTGTGTGAAGAAATTGGGGTTAAGTGACTTGCCCAGGGTTACACAGCCAGTAAGTGTCAAGTGTCTGAGGCTGGATTTGAACTCAGGTCCTCCTGACTCCAGGGCCAGTGCTCTATCTACTGCACCACCTAGCTGCCCCTATTTAGAAAATAAATTAACCAACCTCCTTTGACTCAACAGTATCAACCCATTTCACCCTGTGCTTTGCCTCCATAGATGAGTAATGTGGTATTCTGGAAAGAGCATTGGACTTAAGTCAGTAGAGGCCTGGGTTCACTTACTAGTTCTGGGACCAATCATTCGTTCTTTTAAGAAGTTTTTAGTGGTCTTTTATGTCACCATAGTCTCCCTCAGTATCCTTCTCTCTCTCCCCTCCCAGAGAGCCATCCCACATAATAATATTTTTAAAGCCCAAAGAGGGGGGAAAAATCAGTATAATCAATATACTGAGAAAATATGAAAATCTATGCAATATGCAACACTTAGAGACCTCCTACCTCTGCAAACAGGTAGACTGAGGATGTCTCATCTCTTTCTTTTGTGCTATACTTGTTCTTTTTTTTTTTTTTTTTTGGAGGGCAATGGGGGTTAAGTGATTTGCCCAGGGTCACACAGCTAGTAAGTGTTAAGTGTTTGAGGCCGGATTTGAACTCAGGTACTCCTGAATCCAGGGCCAGTGCTTTATCCACTGCGCCACCTAGCTGCCCTATACTTGTTCTTTATAATTTTGATTTTTGATTTTTTTGTAGTTGCTCTTTCATTTACATTGCTATAGTCATTGTGCATAGGGCAGCTAGGTGGCACAGTGGAGCCAGCAAGATTCATCTTCCTAAATTCACTTCCAGCCTCAGACACTTACTAGCTGTGTGACCCTGGGCAAGTCACTTCACCCTGTTTGCCTTAGTTACTTCATTTGTAAAATGAGCTGGAGAAGGAAATGGCAAACTACTACAGCATCTTTGCCAAGTAAACCCCAAATGAGGTCATGAAGACTTAGACGCAACTAAACAACAAAAATTATTGTACATATTGTTTTCTTGGCCCTGATTATTTCATTCTTCAGTACATGTAGATCTTTCCATGCTTCTCTGCATTTATCACATTACTCATTTCTTTTTTTTTGGTGGGGCAATGAGGGTTTAAGTGACTTGCCCAGGGTCACACAGCTATTAAGTGTCAAGTGTCTGAGGCTGGATTTGAACTCAGGTCCTCCTGAATCCAGGGCCAGTGCTTTATCCACTGTGCCACCTAGCTGCCCCTCACATTTCTTACAGCACAGTAATATTCTGTTACATTCATGTGCCTCAAATTTGCTTAGCTATTTCTCAACTGATGGACATCTACTTGGTCTCCAATTCTTTATTTGAAAGCACAAAGTTGTGGTATAAATATTTTGATGTATATGGGGACTTTCTTTTTTTTTTTTTTAAGTGAGGCAATTGGAGTTAAGTGACTTGCCCAGGGTCACACAGCTAGTAAGTGTTAAGTGTCTGAAGCCGGATTTGAACTCAGGTACTCCTGACTCCAGGGCCGGTGCTCTATCCACTGCACCACCTAGCTGCCCCCTAGGACTTTCTTATCAATGGCTTCCTTGGTATATAATCCTAGTAATGGAATCTCTGAGTCAAAGGATGACATTTTAATTACTTTATTTCCATAATTCCAAACTGCTTTCCAAGTGGTTGTACTGAGCCACAACTCCATCAACAATGCACTAGTGTGCCTATCTTCCCACAACCCCTCCAAAATTGACTATTACCATCTTTTGTCATTTTTTCCCAACTTGTAGGCTGTGAGCCTCAGTGTTCACAGCCTCAGGGCTGTTTTGATTTGCATGCATAATTATAATTAGTGATTTAGATCATTCTTTCATGTGATTGTTATTAGTTTCCACTTTTTCCAGAGAACTTTTGTTCAGGTCCTTTGATCACTAATCAACTGGAGAATGGCTTTTTAGAGAAAACACTGTTACATGTGGTTACTTTAACTGCAAACATCATTAAACCTAACAAATTGAAATGGCATCTTGAAAATAAGTCAAAATAGGGCTAATACTATCAGTTGCTCTGAGGATCAAATGAAAATGAGCTTTTTGCAAATCTTAAAGAATTACAGAAATGTCAGCTATCATCATTATACTATCTGGTAGAACTCAGTACTATTCACAGTATAGACAACAGGGGTAAGCAAGGGATTTAGGGGCCCAGATCTAAGGCACTGGTCTCCCTAATAAGTCAGGTAAAATAACTTACCTTAGGTCAGAGTTTTGCAAACTGTGGGATGTATCACTCCAAGGGACCAAAGACCTCCTTGGGAGGATATGAAACAAAGGCTAAAAATTATTGGATATTTTCAAGTGCAATGAACTCCCACAGCTGTACATGAAAAGAAAGTTCAAACCAAAGTCAAGAAAGCAATGCTAACACAGTGAATCTGCTCCAACTAACAATGAATGCAGCATAGGGATTATTTAACATGGTATGCACAAATAAGGTCAAATTTGAGTCAGTACATGTTGAATCTTGACATGAGAATGATATACTACGGTCAACTCGGTGTAGGTTCAAGATGGATGAGTTATGTTGTCCCACCGTTTGCTACATTTTAACGTGATGTTATATAAACTAAGTACCACACAAACAGTAACTATTAAAACTGTTATGTTTCTCCTCCACTTTGGTAAGAATAATTTAAAGTTTCCCCAAACCCTCATAATTTCTTTTTTTTTTTTGTGAGGCAATTGGGGTTAAGTGACTTGCCAAGGGTCACACAGCTAGCAAGTGTCAGGTGTCTGAGGCCAGATTTGAACTCAGGTCCTCCTGAATCCAGGGCCCGTGCTCTATCCACTGAACCACCTAGCTGCCCCAAGCCTCATAACTTCTAAAGAAAATTGAAATGACTTAAGGATATGATGAATACAGCAAACAATCATAACTTCAGAAGTCTCTTGGTGAAGCATACCTTCTATCTCAGTAGAGAAGTGGCAAGTATATGTAGTCCAAGGCATACATTTTTAGATATGGGCAGTGTTGATTCATTTTGCTTAACTCCATACTTACTTATCATAAGGGGAAAGGGGAAGGGGGAGCCTCTGTTGTGGGATGGGAAAGGAGTCAGTGGAAAGTGATGTTAAAAAAGGGCACCAATAAAACATTAAAAGAGTGGTTATCATAATTTGAAAATTTTCAACAATTACCTTTAAATTTAATTTTCAAATGTTTATTGTCTCTAAATTTTAGAAGTGAAATGATATCCTTTTGTGATAAATACATAGCTAATTTGAAGAGAAAATCCACTGCAGCAGCTAAAACTAATACAATCAAAGACAAAAGAGTGAATGCAAATGGCAAAAAACAGAAACACAAAATATTGGTCCAAATCCAGAAATGATGATCCTTTGTATTTATGACTAGGATACATAAATAGTAATAATGGAGAGAAAACACTGTTTGTTACATGTGGTTACTTTAACTGCAAACATCATTAAACCTAATAAATTAAAATGCCATCTTGAAAATGTACTTGTGGGGGGCAGCTAGGTGGCACAGTGGATAAAGCACTGGCCCTGGATTCAGGAGGACCTGAGTTCAAATCTGGCCTCAGACACTTGACACTAGCTGTGTGACCCTGGGCAAGTCACTTAACTCTCATTGCCCTGCCAAAGAAAAAAAAAAAAAAAGAAAATGTACTTGTGATGTGGGCAAGGCAGGTACATTTTTCCAGTGAAAAATTTAACACTTTTAATGAGCAGAAACAGATTTTTAAAAAACTCATAAAAGTCTGTGACATTAAAAGGACTGTTTGTGTCTTATAAGGTTGTTTACACAACTGTTCAGTGTCAAAAGCCTCACTGAGAAGAAATGGTGCTACTTGCACAGGTATTGGTATGGTCAGAATTATGGTTGGTGAATCATACGCAAAGCAGCTTCAAACATCTCGACTTGCAGAGAGCATGGTGGGAAGGAGAATTGCCTATATTTCTGAAGACCTTTATGATAATTACCTAATATCTTTCTATCTTTGCAAGTGTATGAAGCAATCAATGAAGTGAAAGATGCTTGATCACATATGGTATGCTGTTGAAACTAATGTGAGAGAAGACTCCTTACTTTATAAACCTATTAATGGCAACACCATATTGAGAAATTTTAAATATTAATTGGCAGATCTTTTCATGAAAAATGGTATGTGGGAGAACTGTATTGTACTCTGCATTGACAGAGCTCAATTGATTTTAGGAAGAAATGTAGGTATTCAAGAAGGTGCTAAAAATATGGCACCTTATGCAATTTGGATATTGCATATTTCATAAAGTTACTTGTATTGAAAAATATCAGAGTGGTTGGATAAAGTTTCTCAGTTGTTATAAGGATTAATCAATTTGATGCCTCCCCCCCCACAGGTTGTATGTAAATGTACATACAAAAATTACATGTATGTACAAATTGTTTCCTCTTTAAAATATAAACTAGAGGGTGGTGACTTTCATTTATGTGCTTAGCACAGTATCTAGAACATAGCAGACAGTAAATGTTTACTGACAGTGAATACTTAATCAAATTATGTGATAATATCGGGACAGAGC
This sequence comes from Dromiciops gliroides, assembly GCF_019393635.1. Classification (NCBI taxonomy): domain Eukaryota; kingdom Metazoa; phylum Chordata; class Mammalia; order Microbiotheria; family Microbiotheriidae; genus Dromiciops; species Dromiciops gliroides. The sequence goes on along the minus strand of NC_057864.1, from coordinate 219,792,532 downwards.
ATAAGGCATTTCTATATTACTGTGAAATGATCATTTTTTCTTATCAAAAGTATTTGGAAAAATGTTTCAAAACAAATTCATTTTGTAACAATAATTTCCTCTTTAAATTTGCATAGTCAGGAGATATTTCTTTCTTTTTTTTTTAATTTAAATTTTATTTATTTATTTTTTTTAGTGAGGCAGTTGGGGTTAAGTGACTTGCCCAGAGTCACACAGCTAGTAAGTGTTAAGTGTCTGAGGCCAGACTTGAACTCAGGCACTCCTGACTCCAGGGCTGGTGCTCTATCCACTGCGCCACCTAGCTGCCCCAGGAGATATTTCTGAAAAGCTGAGTACTTGAAAAAAACAACAGTGCAACGGCCTAAAGTTCATCATCTCATTCAGAAGGATAAAATAATTGCGTTAATGAAAAGTTAGAGCTATGGATAATAAGTATATAAAATAATATACTTAAAATATTTTGCAACTAAAAATACTTGCTATGAAAGCTAAATGGAAGAAAGAAAGCAAAGACCTTATTAATCACTCAATGGGACTACAGAAGCATTTCTCATTTTAAAGACCAAGGTATTTCTGACTATGAATTCATAAAGAAATTATTTGCCAAGGATAAATATCATGTTTGGTCTTAGGCCATTTGAATAAAAACAATTAATAGAGTTGTCTAGTATTAGTACCCCTAGGAGGCAGCTGCTAAGTGTATAGAGAACTGGGCCTCGAGTCAGGAAGACCTGAATTCAAGCCCATCCTCAAACACTAAGTGTGTGACCCTGGGCAAGGCACATAACCTTTGTTTGCCTTAATCCACTGGAGAAGGAAATGGCAAACCATTCCATGGAGTCACGAATAGACAAAATTGAATAAGTACCCTGAAACAATTGTCTAGTTTTGAAAAATCTTATGTTTTGGCTACAGGTGAATAAAGAACTCTCTGATTTATCAAACAAAGTGGTAACAAATTTTACTACCATTTGTAAACATCTGCTGAAGGCGAAACTTGTAAGCAGCAATGACATCAATGAAAGGACATTTTGAAAAACTTTATGCTGAAAACCAAGGCCATTGGTCACATTAATATTACTTTTGTGATTATTTTCATAAATTATAAATAAAATCTCTATTATATTTTATTATGTATTTAAGATTTGTTATAAAATTAAAATACATCCTTAATTTATTTGAATAACATACAAGCTAAGAAACTTATTTGCATAGGTTGTTTTATGAAGTGTTGGGGGGTAACACTTTGGGGAAAAACTATTTCTACAAAAAAAAAATTAGAAACCACTGCTTTAGGTTGGATGCTCACTACTGTTGCTTGCAGTGGATGTTATTTATATCTAGAACAATCTAGATATTACATCCCTAGCCTGCTACTTTGGAAACTGAAAGATGCTTTAAGAAAGAAAAAAAACCTAAGCCAGATAATCAAAAGGACAGGCAAAAGTGTGTATCACCTACTGTCAATT